>NW_027397063.1:87877927-87900179 GCF_003265705.2 Callorhinus ursinus | reverse complement strand
CCATAAAGTACATTGTTTACCTCAAGACAATTGTGAAGGGCAAAGTGTTCTCATTGAGACAAACTGGTGTGTCAAGGTTCTGGTGGTTTGTGACTAGAGTCTGTTGGATATTCCTTGTAAAAAAAAAATTGTTTTTTCAAATGTATAATTTATCTTAAAGCCCTCTCAATTCCTGCAGAGGTGTTATGTGGGACCTCAAGTCTCAAACTTCTCGTTTTCTGGGCCAACAACTTATAATCTTGGAGAGTAGTTCACTTAGAAGGGCTAGTAACAGCTAATGTATATGGCCTCTGAAGGCTTCCCTTCATTTAAACTCAAATTCTTTGTCCAGGCTACATGGCCCCACATGAACTGATCCCTATCCCCCCACCAACCGCATCTTGTACTAGTTTCCATCTCTCTCATACTACCCCAGCAACAGTGACTTTCTTTCTGGTCCCAGAACACATCAACCCTGTTCTCAACTCAGTAGCTTTTACACATCTGGACCCTGTCCTTGGAAAATTCTGCCCCTAATACTTTATGGGACTGCTTTCTTATCTTTCAGGATTCAGATAAAAAATCAGAGGGACCTTCACTGATGCTCCCCTAGTCATGTCTTACCACATTATTGTGCTTTACTTTCTTCATACCTCTTATTAGTATCACCATCCAAACTTATCTTCTTCTACTTATTTATTATCTGTCTCTCCCTTAGGTGATAAATTCAACAAAAGGAGAGACCTTGTCTGCCATATACCTCATATCCCCATAGCACACCCAGCATTGCATCTGGTACATGAGAGGTATTCAAAAAATATATTTGTTGAACAAATGAACAAATGAATGAAGATACCTCCAGGAATATGAAGGGGTGGGCTTCTCAAAGTTTGGAATTCTTGCATTCCAGAGACCTAAGGGCTCCATAATGGTGAAAGAAAGGTGGTTCTCCATGTCATATATCCATCCACTTACCACAGTCCTTAAAAATCAACATCTAGCATTATTGGTAACCATTTACACTTACTATTTCCAACCTGGGAAAATACAACATTTATATATTTAAGTGATATCCATCACTTCGTTCTATAGCTGGCTTCCCAACAAGGTTTGTTATAATGATACCCAAAAGGTGTTTTAAAAGTAATGAAAATGAAAGACCTGGTGGTCATGAAGCCATTAAAACATTTTCACTGAAATAAAATGATTCAGTGAACTTAATAAATTTAATTTTCTGTCATCTGATGTGTCCCTTGTCCCCTGATTAGTAACCAACTGTATCATACAAACAATAGTGGCAAAAACCTCACAAAGCACCCCAGCAAGAAAGGACTTGATGGTCATCTAAATATAGCACTACAATGACCAACTGTTGTTCATCAATGAATATACAGTATTCTGAAAACTTTCTAATTCACATCCTCTATCCTACTTTATTCTAAGCCTTCTAGATAATTGCTTTTCAAAATTTTATGTGCGTAAGAATCACCCAGAAATCTTGTTAAAATGTAGATTCTGATTCAATAGATCTGAGTTGGGGCCTGTGATGATACATTTCTAACATGATCCCAGGTGGTGCCCATGCTATTATTCACTGTCCATTACCCACATCTTGACACCAAGTTTGTAAGTCCTGAATCTAGACTCTAGAACAGTATTACCAAGTTGTCATTCAATTTCAGCCATCACTGAGTAACAATCAAGTAGCAAAACAACAGGCTATTGGCAAGGTGGTGAGAACTGGTCAAAATGCTTTAACAGTCTTCCTATAATTCTTAAATAATTGTGGTCCAGGACTTGTTGAAACTTTTTTTTAAAAGGCTCAATTTTTTTCTAAATTTCACATTTTAATTTATTTGGGTTTTACACAAGGATAAAGACTCAATTTTTTAAGAACGGTTTCAGTTTTAAAACAAAATTGAAAAGAAGGTACAAAAATTTCCCATATATCCCCTGCCTCCACACATGCATAGCCTCTCCCTTTATCAATATCACCCATCAGAATGGTATATTTTTTCCCAAGGATGAATCTACATTGATTCATCATAATTGCCCAAAGTACATAGTTTACCTACAGGTTCACTACCACTGGTATACATTTTATAGGTTTGCCATATACTACATTACTACAAAAGAGTAATGGCATATATCCCTCATTGTAATGTCATACCGAGTATTTCCACTGTCCCCAGAAAATCCTCTTTGCTCTTCCTATTCATCTCTTCTCTGGCAACCAGTGACACTTTTACCATAGTTTTGCCTTTTCCAGAATGTCATATAGTTGGTATCATCAGTATGTCCTTTTTCAAATTGGCTTCTTTTACCTAATAATATTTATTTAAGATTCCTCCACATGTCTTTTCATGGCTTAACAGCTCATTTCTTTTTAGTGTTGAATAATATTCCATTATCTGGATGTACCACAATTTATGTATACATTCACTTATTGAAGGACATCTTAGCTGCTTCCAAGTTTGGGTGATTATGAAAAAAGTCGCTTTAAACATCCATGCACAGGCTTTTGTTTGAACATAAGTTTTCAATTCCTTTGGTTAAATACCAAGAAGCATGATTGTTGGATTATATGGTAAGAATATGCTTCCTTTTGTAAGAAACTGCCAACTGTCTTCCAAAGTGGCTGTACCATTTTGCATTCCCACCAGCAATGAATGAGGGTTCCTGTTGTTCCATATCGTCATTAGCATTTAGTGTTGTCAGTGTTCTGGATTTTGGCCATTCTAATAGGTGAGCAGTGATATCTCATTGTTTTTTACTTTGCATTTCCCTGATGATATATGTGGAACATCTGTTGAACATTTTAAAAAAATGTTTTTCACATATTAATGATGTCTGTCTTGTAGGATCCAAATTTTGGTGTGTGTGTGTGTGTGTGTGTGTGTGTGTGTGTGTGTGTGTGTGTGACTTTCAAGATGATTTATGCTATCATATAAAGATAAAAATAATAGGAAGGAATTCCACTTCTAAGATGTTTCTGTTTTATGCTCATTCTTTAGTTATCTAAAATTTCCTGGAGTGCATCACATGTCACAATTTCTCATTTCTTACTTAAAATGAATATATCTATATTGCTTTCTTTTTGTATTTAAATGATTTATTCCAGTAAGAACTTTTCAATATCAGTGATTTTCTTTCTTTATTAGTACTAGATTTTAAGATTATATTCTAAAGTAAAGATACAGTAAGTTAGATTTTACTAAAAGTCTATGTGCATATTTTCACCTGTAGTTTAAGAACTACACAGAGAATTTTGTGTTGCAATGAAAACCATGAATTGTCAGATCCACCATTTTTTAATTCTTTTGCCCCTCTTTGTAAATTGCAGGTTACCAATGGATACACAAACTCTGTCTCATCTGGTAGAGTTTTAATTGATTTCCTCTCCTTTTTGGAAACACCAGTTTTGGAACCTACCTGCAGACTGGACTAGAGATTATTAACATGAACAACTCACCAATTCTTACAGATTCTTCCAGTTCCCTTCAGTATCTGACTACAATACTCCAAAGTAAGTTTCCCTAAAACTGAGAACCAAAACTTGACAGCTCAAATCCCTATCTAGACCCTACACTGCCTGCAGCTGTTCTTTTCTCTCAAGATCTCCAGGACCCAGAACAACTGACCTTTCTCAACAACTCACAATGCATGGTTCAACTGGTTTTACAGAAGCAACACCAACAAGAACCCTTGAGAGCCCACTTCTGAGACCCTGCTTTGTCCCCCCAGGAGGTTTATGATCACCTCTGGTTTGTTCCATGATGAGCAATATTCCTTCCTCTTGAACAAAAGTGGGGGGACTGACAATGTTGAACTTTACCTGAGCCCTGTACTCCTGGAAAGCAGAGACAGTTAAGAAATCCCTCTACTCTTTTGTGTTTTGGAGACAGAAAACAGCAAAGGATGACTCTGCTCTCAGACTCTGAGATAAGACCCTCTGTACCCTTCCCCAGAAGTCTACTAAGATTCATGGATTCACGAACCTGCCTCTGTATTGGCTCAAGCCCGCTTCCTTTTCTTTGAGAGTTCCTCTTTAACAAATACTCTCCCTATGCAATAGCCTTCAATAAAATCATCTCTTTAATTGTCCCACTCATTTTGTCTCTGGCAGAACAACAACAAGAATCAAACAATTCACCCGAGGTACCACTAATGCAGCATTTTCTCTACACTGGAAATTTTAAAGATTTTACAGATAGAGTGGGAATGGGTTCTACGGAATTTGTTGGCGAAACCTGACCCAGAGACACTTCTAAGCCCTCGCCAGGTTTTTGAATAAGGCATATCAAAGAGGGGTTTCAAGCTGTTTGGGAACCCACAGGGAACAACTTGGAAGCTAAAGAGAGAGTATGAAAGGTGTTTCAACTTTAAAGGAAAAGAGAGAGAATACAAAAGGACATTAAAAACCCAGTAGGTAAGACTAAAAAGTCACCAGGGGATTACGGAGTGTTTGAAAACTGTCCTGAGTTCCAAAGTGATAGTTTAGAATATTGAACGTAAGTCTGGCAGAATGCCCCTCATCATACGATTGCCAGATAACCTCCTGCATACTATAATTAAGGGGGTTGCAGAAGTGTGTGTAAAATGCAGCACAAAGATTTAAGGTAGACTATTGTGATGAAAATGTGGAGGGGGGAATATGTTGGTAATTGAGTTCTTTTTTTAAGTGCTTTTTACAATAACATTTTTTTTTAAATCCAGCAGCATTCTCCTGAAAAGGAGATGAACAATTTTCAATGAAAGTGATAAAAATGGGTAATACTATAGTAAAATGGCTGATTTCAGAAATAAGCATAAGAATAAGCTGCCTAGGTGATTCCTTCCCATTCAGTTTTCCCTCCTTTCCCCTCTGATCCTCTGTGCTGTTTTATTCCACATATGAGTGAAACAATATAATTGTCTTTCTCTGATTGACTTATTTCACTCAGCATAAGACAAACCATGAGAGACTCTCAACTATAGGGAACTAACTGAGGGTTGCTGGAGGGGAGGTGGCAGGGAAGGTTGGGAAAATGGGGAGACGTGATGAGCATTGGGTGTCATATGTAACTGAACTCTACATCTGAAATTAATAATGTGCAATATGTTGGCTAATTGAATTTTTAAAAAGGCTGCCTAGGGAATATGATTTGAATGCTATTTGAACAAGGGCGATGGCACCTAGAAATATTAACAACACGGACAACTGAATAACATGGACACTTCTCATGGAGGGCCCACCTCTTACTAGCTACGTGAGACTAAGTTATTTAAACTCTTTATGTCTGTGCCACAGATCCTTTATGTCTATGCTAGAGTTTATGCCACACACTCCTCTTGTAGAAAATAAGGACAATAATAATTTCTATATCATAGAGCTGTTTAGTGGAATAATAATGGAATAATAAGAATAAAATATTATCAATAAAGAAAAACATATCAAATTCTTATTAGGTGTTAGGTTCTATGCTAAGGGCTTCACCTAAATTATTTCATTTAATGTTCACAGCAACATTATGAGGATGGTAACTAATAATTGCCCATTTTTAGTTGAAGAAACTAAGGCACAGGGAGTTTAATTGACCTGTTCAAAATCATATTGCTAGCAAGTGGTAGAGTCTTGATTTGAAGCCAAGTGTATGCTTGAAATTTTGCCTTTATACCATTATTGCTTTGAGTCTCCCAAGTTTTATTCCCTTTATAAGTAGAAATTCTCCCAAAAGACAACCATAGCCATTGACACCTTATAACTTAATGGGAATACTGACTTCAAGTTCAAAAGATACAAAATAATGTAAAGGGCCAGGAGTGGGGTGGGGGGGAAGCATGAAAATACAGGTAAGATGATACTATGCCAGTTATCAATATATTGCCCCTCAGCTCCAAATCCATTCTTCACTGCTTGCTTTGGGATAATAGGCTAGAACCCTGTAAATATCTCTTTTGCTAGCTGGTTGATGTTGATCCCTGACACGAGAGGACACTAGAGGGACACTGGAGAGGTGGATTTCTCTTCCAAGCAGGTGCCCCTCTCACCATGCTCCTGCAGTGCAGTTTCTCTAGCACTAGACTCCTATAGCATGATTCCCTGAGTACCAAGTCCCCACAGAGGCTTTTCCGGCTCCAGACTCCCATGATGCAAGCATGGCTACTCCAGAGCCCAGAACTAGCAGCTTTCCTTGTCACCTGTCTGGCACCACCTGGTGAACGGCTTTCCTGCTTACCCCAAGAGGTAAGCGGAGGTCTGCCAGTGTGACTCCTCTCTGTGAACAGCCTCCCCTGTACTCTTTTGGTGTCTTTGTAGTGAGTCCAGAGATGCAGCACCTCCCTGTGAATGGCTTCCCATGTCACCCACGTTCCATCTGCGGCAGCTCTGCCCACCTCACCATCCAGTGAGACACGGATAAGCCCTCTCCCGTGAGGTCTGGGTATCAGCCCTAGCTGGGATGGGCATCTTCCTTGGTCTCTCTCGGGTCTGAGGGTGTAGTGGCTGTTCTTTAAATCTGATATTCCTGTGTTCTTTAGAGTTCTCTTTACTTCCTACTAGCCAATTTTCTATAATACCCATATATTACATCTAAAATCAGAACAAGAAAATGAACTTAACAATAACATAAACTCTGAAACATGCCTATACTTGCTCTTCAGTTACCACTCTTTCTTTGCTACTATAGTCAGTTTCTTGGAAAAGTGTGAGCTTTTCTTGGTTAATGTGCCACAAGCACCTCTATCTCAACATATTTCGAAAACCAACTCTAAACCATCTCCTCCTCCTGTAGTTCCTCTCTTAATAATAGTCTCCTTTTTTGGACATAGTTTTCCAAACTAGAAACCTGAGAGTTATACATGTGCTCACATCTCATCAGGGCACTTAACCCTTTAAATTCGATCTCCTTAACATTTCTCAAATTAGTTACTTCCTTTCAATGGACTCCTTATCAATTTTTTTTTTAAAAATTATTTATTTATTTGACAGAGAGAGACACAGCGAGAGAGGGAACACAAGCAGGGGGAGTGGGAGAGGGAGAAGCAGGCTCCCAAGGAGCAGGGAGCCCGATGTGGGACTCGATCCCAGGACCCTGGGATCATGACCCGAGCCGAAGGCAGACACTTAATGACTGAGCCACCCAGGCACCCCTAGGGTCTCCTTATCTTCAAAATAATAAAAGATACCATTTAATGAATGTTTAGTTATGTACTATTCACTGTGCTAAAGTTAACCCACACAACTTCAAAATCAGGCATGGTAAGCCCCATTTTATACATGAGAAAGCTGAGACTTAGTAGCTTATGTAATTTGTCCAAATATAAACAACTAGTGGAAGGCAAAGTAAGGATTCAAAAGCAGATAGCCAGCTGCAAACAACAAGCTCCCACTACTATAATATGTGGCCTTCCATCCAGCCCCATTATAATGCATCTACTACACAGTTTCCAGAAAGTTTTCTAAAATGCAAAATTGGTCATGTCACTTTCCTGTTTTAAACATTTCAATAGAAATGTTTTTCTGAATAGGATTTAATAGGTAGTGGTAGGTCATCTTTCTCATTGTACTAGACAGAAAAACAAAAACAAGTAAATTACAGAAATAATATTTTAAAACCTATCAGAGGGTGCTGGAAGCAAAAATTATCAAATTAAAATTCTGGAGATGGTAGAACCCTTCTTAGATAGGTTAAGATTGCCAAATATTTTCTTCCCTCTGTGGATTTATCATGCCTGGGCATAGCTAAGAAACAGGATTGCCATAGACAAAGAGGCCTTTCTAGGCGCGCCTGGGTGGCTCTGTCACTGGGCGTCTGCCTTCGGCTCGGGTCATGATCCCAGGGTCCTGGGATCGGGCCCCACATCGGGCTCTTTGCTCCACAGGAAGCCTGCTTCTCCCTCTCCCACTCCCCCCAGCTTGCCTTCCCTCTCTCGCGGTGTCTCTCTCTGTCAAATAAATAAATAAAATCTTTAAAAAAAAGGAGGTCTTTCTAAGGGAAAGTGAAATCAGAAGAGTTTTGATGACTATGTAGGTTGGTGTAATATACTGGAATCTAGAGAAATTCCATAACTATGGCCAGTATTCCCCACAGGATGTTTTCTGAATACTAGGGCGATGGGGACTGTGGATTGGACTGGAGAGGCAAAGTAATGTTTCCTGCAATCTTGCAGTACTTAGGAGACAATATACCAATAAAAGAAGAAGCTTAAAACAGAATTTGAAATCAGAAGTAGACTAAATCTAACTAAAGCTATGACCAAGCACTGGCCAAGCTCAATTCCTAACTGAATTCTTGTGATCTGCCCTTCTTTTCTCTGCCCAATTAAGTAAAGGGTAAGCTATCTCTGGGAGAAAATAACATTAATTTTAGTATCTATAGATCTTATATACACAATTTCTGTCATACAATTAAAAAATGTACAAAAATTACAAGACTTGTAAAGAAGAAAGAAAATGTGACCAGTAACCATGAGGAAAAAATAGACAGTAGAAGCAGACTCCAAGATCATTCAGATATTGATGTTAGCAGGCCAGAGCTTTAAAATTACTATTATAAATATATTAAAGAAAACAGAAAATTTGGACAAAATGGATGAAAACATGAATAATTTCAACTGAGAATTGGAATCTATATACAAAGAGATTCAAATGGCACTCTAGAACTAAAAAAATATATATGTGAAATCTGAAATTGGGAACTGATCACATGAGTTTAAGAACAGACTGGCAAAGACAGGATTAGTGAATGCAATGACAAGTCAATATAAAGTATCCCAAAGAAAACCCAGAGAGTAAAACAAAATGGAAAGAAGAGAAGACTAAGAAACATTTACAATGTAAAGAATGTCTAACATATGCAGATTTGCAATCCCAAAAGGACAGGAGAGTGGAAATTGGAAAGAAACAATATTCAAAAAGATAATGGCTGAGAATTGTCCAAAATTGAAAAAAGATTTAGTTGAGAATTCCTATCAACCCCAAGCAATATAAATACAGAGAAACGTGTATTTATATCCATCATGATAAAACTGCTCAAAACTCAGGATAAAGAGAAAAATCTTTAAAGGAGCCAGATTAAAAAAAAAAAGATACTACATTCAAAGAAGTCACAACAATATATTAAGAGCTGAATTTTAAACAGGAATTATGGGAGCAAGGAAACAATGGGACGCTATCTTTAAAAAGTTGAGAGGAAAAAAAAACAACAACAAAAAACCAACACTACTATTTAGATTTTTAAACCCAGTGACAATATCTTTCCAAAGCCAAATGAAATAAGTGCATTTTTCAGACACATAAAAGCTAGCGTAATTACTCACCAGCCAATCCACATTATAAGAAATCCTGCAGGACATTCTTCAGACTGAAGAAAAATAATCTTGGTAGAAGCCTACTATTACAAGAAGGAATAAAGGGCACAGAAAAAAGTATTGAAACCTCTGGAGCAATCACTAAAAGAATAATACAAAGAGATATAAAAACAGAATTAATAGAAGAGATGAAATGGAATAATTCAAAGTACTTGACTTAAATATTCCAGTGGGTCCTCATTTCTGATAAAATAAATGCCAAGGGCTTTAGCATAGCATGATCTGGCCCCCATTTACCTCTCTAGCCTTGATTCTCATTGTGCCCCTTCTAGAACCTAGCCACTTGGAACTATGCGTAGCTCCCTTAGCACTGGTTACTCATACCACCTTACGTTTGCATAAGCTACTCCTTTGCCAGAAATATCACCCCCCTTCTTTTCTTAACTGACTAATAGCAACTTGACTTTTAGTGTCTAGCTTGACCTAATAAGGTGTCTCCCAAAAAACCATCTATGAATCTCCATGTGGTCACACGGTAGCCAGTGCATATCTCTATCACAGAGCTTGCTGTAAAACATGATTATTCATTTCCTTACCTATTTTGCCCACTAGTCTTCAAGATCTTTGAAGGCTGGGCCTCCACATGTTAACTCTTTGTCTTCAGCCTCCAGCACAGAGGCCAGCCTGTGCACAGAGGCATTCAGTATCTACCTCAGAAAAGGCTAAACACATAAGTAAGTGAACATTATTGCAGTATCTTCAAGTTGAAGACTCTAGGATATTATACAAAGCCCATTACAGTCCTCTGCCTTCCTCAAGACCTTTATTTCTAAAAAGCACACCAGTACCTCAAACTCAACACATTGTAAGTTCAACTCTACTCATGTCTGTCAGACTCACTTCCCTAACGTCTCCCACGGCAGCCAACTCAGAATCACGTGGACTTCTGCCCTACTTCATCCCTGATGTGCCTTTCCTTACACTATTTCCTTGATCTTGACTTCCCTTCCACCTCCTTCACCCTGCAGACTCTTGCCCTTCCTAAGTGTGTGACCACCACTCTGCATTGCTTCCTATGCCCCAGTCACAATTCATCTGGCTTCTCCCTTGGTGCATCCACAGAACACAGTGTCATATGTCATGCATTCCGTTGTCCTCAAAGTCTGCATCTGTCTCTCCCTTACATTGGTGGAACGTAAAAAAAAAAATAATAATAACTATTTTCCCTTGCAGAGAAGGCAGGTAAGTGGAGATACTGAAAAGAGAGCAAAGGATGAAAAGCTGAAGAAGAAAATTTTTTAAAAAACTGTGGAAATTACAGGAAAAAATTATATTGCAAAATCCAGGAGAAAAAAAATTTCTTTGAAAATGTGTTAGAGTATTTCAGTATGTCCATCCAGCCATCTACCCCCTCCAACCACCACCACCTCTCCACACACACATCCACCTTCCTGTAAGGAAGAATTCCTCAGCTGCGGACTGTACAAGGCTCCTCACAGGAGCTCAGGAGTTTACACCACTGAGGAGAGGTGTTTGCTGCCCTCACTGTTGACCTCTCCCACTTTCTTGCTCCCCAGCGTTTGCATACTCCCTGTCTTCTATTTCTCTTCTCAGTTCTGATCGCTTCATCTTGGTTTCCTCCCCTGGGCATGTTCTATGTCCCTACTTTTTTTTTTATTTTAAGATTTTATTTATTTATTTGAAACAGAGAGAGAAAGGGATGGGGAAGGGCAGAGGGAGAGGCAGGCTTCCCGCCTAGCAGGAAGCCTGATGCGGGGCTCGATCCCACGACTCTGGGATCATGACCTGAGCCAAAGGCAGATGCTTAACAACTGAGCCACCCAGGCGCCCCTATGTCTCTACTGTTTTTACACTTTGCCCTGGCTCTGTGGATCTTTTCTTACTGTCTGTTCCCCAGATTTTCTTCTGTCTGTGACTCAAGAGGATAAAATAAGTACTTCCCATATTTATTCTTAAAAGACGAATCATCATGGGGTGGGGGAAAAATTAGGATGACAGACTGAAAGCCCTGTCAGATGCATAAATGGTTACGTAGAGCCCCGAAATGTTCATGGTTTAAAATTCATGGTTTTAAAAGAAGCGAGCAGAAACCATTAGATGACCCTCATGAGACCAAATAAATGATTATAAGTTTAGAAAAGAAAAACTCTTGAGTAAAGGCAAAAGGAAGCTGAGAATAATTAACTGGAAACTATGGCAATGAGGAATGACAGCTGTACCTTGCTCCCAAGTGGAATTTCAAAAAAAAAAAAAAGTTGACCAACTGTTCTCCTTTCCTGGAGGGAACCAAGTGAAGACAAGAGGCTGAAACTTCCTCCGGTGTGGACCTACAGAAACGCCTTCCTCCTGCAAGGGTTATTTCTCTCAAGGATGATGTTGAACCCTCATCTCTGAGGATTTGAAAAGTTCAGAAACCACAGATCTCAGATGGTTCAAGTGTAGTTCTGATCTTTTGACTGTGACAAGTTGGAAATATGCACTTTTCATCAATTATTTTAAATGAGTTCCCTGCAGTGTCCATATGCTCTCTGAGTGCCTCACTGAGATTCAGGTTGTGCTTCGTGCACTCCCGTAGGGCCCCTCCATGCGGGTAGGATTTCTGTACAGACCCTGTTCTTCAAACTCTTAACAACTTGGAAGCCTATAACCATCTGAAAAAGAGAACATTCTTCTGCACACCTTGTTTCTGAATCTTCAGAGATCATTCACTTCTATTTTTCTAAGCTAAGCTTTCTTGTCCTTTCATTATCTAAGCCTAGCACTGCAGCTGGGAGTCTCTAATACAATGCACATTAAGTAGCCTCTATTTATAATGTTCCATCTGAAAAGAACAAAGACCAGATTGTCAGAGACTCTGTTCTCAAGCAGTCTTAGGATAGCTCTGTCTCTGGTATCAGTTTTGAAAATGAAGATTATTTGGGGGAAGGGGTTTTCATCCATGGCAGGCTCAGGCTATATATTCATGGCATTCTAACTTCAGAAAAGTGACAAAATGAAAATATCCTTTTAATGTATTCCAGACTGTTGGCTGCCCTTTTTGAGAGCACAGATCAACAGCTGAGCTATAAATCTTAACAGTCAAACCACGCTTTCTTCCACGGCAACCTACAAGGCAAACGTGTTACTCCCATGCTCTCTGGCACTGGTGTTTTTTTTTTTTTGTTTTTTTTTTTTGAGTGGTTGAGTTTAATGGGGAGAGAGGACTGAAGGGGATGACGGCTGAGGACTCACTTTCAGAGAGCAATGGAAGCTCTGGAATTTGGGAACACGCCTCCTCTGGCTTTTCCCTAAAGTATGTCTCTGGGTCCAGAAGAAAAGCTGGTTTCTTCACTTCAAGCAACTCTTTCAGGGCTCCGATGCTTAATGACCTAAATGCACCTTCGTAACAGTAGGTTTTAGGGGAGGCTAGGAAAAAAGCACAGTGTCATTAATTCCTCAGAAGGAGCTAGCACATTTCCAAGTTAACTTTTGAAAATTTAACCTTCCTGTTCCTTGCTGCTACAGCTGCAGCGTTCAGCAAACCCTATAAACACAGCTGTTCATTACACATCCACGGCCCTTTGATTCAAAGGGACCAAAAGGAACTCAAGGCTCCCCTTTCATTTATTTTTTATTTTGTATTCTTTTGCTATTTTCCCTTGAAAATGTGTATTCTACAGTTTTGGAAAAGCTCCAGTTTCTCTTTTACCTACCAGGAAACTGCATCTTTTGTAAGATGGAATCTTGTTTTTAGCATTTCACAACATATCTGAAATTTTGAATTTGCAGGTACTTTTTAATTTCGTTAGCATGTAAACCATTGTACTGAAGATGCACACAATGAGATGATGAAAAGGAAAGCTCGTTTGTTCCTGCACTTGAAAGCAAAGCCTTGGACCATGGGAAAAAGTTTTCTTTTTGCTTCATGGCATAAAATGGAAAAAGCTTCACTCAAGATGTGATTTTAGGTTTGTTTGATTGTTAGCCCTGCAAAGGTAGGGACTGTGCTTTTGTCATCGTGGTGGCTCAGTATCTAAGGAAAGTGAACCAATACATATTCAGCACTCGCTATGGGACAAATCATGTGCTGTCAGTGGTTCTCAAATGTAACCAGGCTTCGCAATCCCCTGGAGGGTTTGTTAAATCATACCCTGCTATACATCCCTCCCATTTCCGATTTAGTAGGGTAGGGATAGGGCCCCAAAATGTACGTTTCTAGGTTCCAGGTGATGCTCATGCTGCTGGCCATGGAACATACTTTAAGAATCAATGTGTTATGAACTGAGGGTTGCTGGAGTGGGGGGGAGTGGGAGGGATGGGGTGGCTGGGTGATAGACGTTGGGGAGGGTATGTGCTATGGCGAGTGCTGTGAATTGTGCAAGACTGTTGAATCACAGATCTGTACCTCTGAAACAAATAATGCGATATATATTAAGAAAAAAAAAGAAGATAGCAGGAGGGGAAGAATGAAGGGGGGGAAATTGGAGGGGGAGACCAACCATGAGAGACGATGGACTCTGAAAAACAAACTGAGGGTTCTAGAGGGGAGGGGGGTTGGGGGGATGGGTTAGCCTGGTGATGGGTATTAAAGAGGGCACATTCTGCGTGGAGCACTGGGTGTTATGCACAAACAATGAATCATGGAACACTATATCCAAAACTAATGATGTAATGTATGGCGATTAACATAACAATACAAAAATTAAAACAAACAAACAAAAAGGAATCAACATGTTATGTCAAACCAAAGGAGAAATCTTCACAACCTGTAAAAGTATCATTATTCCCTTCTGACAGATGAGGAAATTGAGGCTCAAGATACTTTAATAACTTGCCTGAATTTGGTTATCTAGCACATAGCAGCTTGGACTTAAGCTCAAGTATGTTTCACTCCAAAGGTCATGCTCCAAGGTATAATAGTAATAACAATAACATTAGTAATTAGTAAGTGTATCAAGTTTCCAAAATATGCTAGGCACTGTTGTAAGCACTTTACACATATTATCTCATGTAATCTGACAAAACCCTATGGAGTAGATTAGTTTATAAATGTGCATTGCGGGGTGCCTGGGTGGCTCATAGTTAAGCATCTGCCTTCGGCTCAGGTCATGATCTCCAGGTCCTGGGATCGGGTCCCACATCAGCCTCCCAGCTCAGTGGGGAGTCTGCTTCTCCCTCTGCCTCTCCCCTTGCTCGTGCTTTCTCTGTCTCTTTCAAATGAATAAATAAAATCTTTTAAAAAAATAAATTAGGGCACCTGGGTGGCTCAGTCATTAAGCGTCTGCCTTCAGCTCAGGTCATGATCCCAGAGTCCTGGGATCGAGCCCCATATCGGGCTCCCTGCTCGGCAAGAAGCCTGCTACTCTCTCTCCCACTCCCCCTGCTTGTGTTCCCTCTCTTGCTGTCTCTCTCTCTCTGTCAAATAAATAAGTAAATAAATCTTTAAAAATAAATAAAAATTAAAAATTAAAAAATGCATTGAATATTAAATAATGATGTACATTTTGGCAGCAAAATTTCAGTAGAAATTCTAAAATTAACATATCTACCCTACAAAACTACAGCTACCCCTTGGACATAAGTTTAAACAAGATTGGCAATGAGTGAAATATTTTCATATGATGGAGTTTGGGGAATTATTCTCACCACACTTCTGTTTTATAAGATTTGCTTATTTGTTTGAGAGAGAGTATGAGCGTGTGTGGAGTGGCAGAGGGAGAGAATCCTCAAGCAGATCCCCCCTCCCCCTCGCCCTGAACATCACTCAGCGCTGGATCTCATGACCCTGAGATCATGACCTGAGCTGAAACCAAGAGTCAAATGCTTAACTGACCGAGCCCCCCAGGAACCCCCCTCAGTACACCTCTGAACAATACCTTTCAGTATGATAACAACTCTTTTCAGTTACTTTTGTTTTATAATTCTTTTTCTGGTTAGCCCAAACTAAACTCATATTGGGCTTCCTTAGAGCAAAAATAGTTTTTATTCATCTTCATCTCTTAAATGCTTACGGGAGAGAATTGACGTTCTATGCTAACCCTATTTTGGAAGCTATAATGGGCACTTTACGTGTGTTTTCTGGCTTAGACCTTATACTTCTGCTGTTTATATGCTGTGCAGTCTTGGACAAATCACTGATGTCTCTGAGCCTCACTTTCCTTCTTTGTTAAACAGAGATCACAGGCTCTTACCTTCACATTTCTTAAGGAATACCAGCATTCCTGGCACACAGAGTAGCTATTTGTCATATTCATGCCAATCTATAAAATAATAACACTATAAAAGATCAAGAGTGATTACTTACCTGGTGATTTTTGCATAACTTCACCATTGTAAAGGTTATGTGTTTTTTTCCTAAAGATATTTCTTTCCTTATATTTTATACCTAAATTTATGACTTCTGATGATCTGACACTGGAAGAAAATAATATATGATAAAATAAAATATCAACCACAAATAGGCACTTTCAAGCTTTAAATACATATCTTACTTTGACAAAAGAAAATAAACAAACAAACAAAAAAACAAAAAAACCCAACCAGACAAACAAAAAAGCCCTCTATACTGTGGACCTAATTGATGACATTTGTTTATACTAATGAGGCCATATCTTTGAAGAAATGGCTGCTAGCCAGGTGATGATACATAAAGGTAAGAGCCAGAGAGGCCAAGAGGCTAGTTAAGCAAAGATTCCCATAGCAACTGGAAGGTCAGAGAAAAAATTATGCAGAAGAAAATTTCACAGAAGCACACACTATTCTTGCCCTGGGTATAAATTAAATGGGTTAACTAGTGGTATGTGTCAAAAACTTATCCAGTGTGAGGCCTGGATCTTCACTTATGTTATCCAAAATGCAAAAAAATGTTCAGTATTTTTGAGGCTTATCATATGAATCTATAGGAAAACTTCAGACTAGCTTGAATCCATGGAAAAAAGTGTTATTAAAACAGAGGGAGTGAAATCATTATATAGTTGAACATAATTCCTGTCAGAAAACAGGAAATGGTCTCAACTATATTTAACGTTCACTGTACAGACCTCTACCTCAACAACGACAAGTTGTGTTGTCCAAAATCATTATTATTCTCTTGGAGGCATCAGGTCAGAAAACACACCCATTTTTCACACAATTACTGGGAGCCCTGGGGCCTGCCCTCTCCCTGCTGCCTCCCTTTCTTGCATCTGTTAGCTCTCCTGCCGATTGCTCTCCCACCCCCTAACTTTTATTCACAGTTCTGCTGCCTCCAGAGTAGCTGGAGAACCTCTAGAGGTTTCCTATACTCTCAGCCCCAATTTCCTGCTCTACACAATGAGATTCTCATTGTGGTTTTAAAGGAGAGGAGATGGATGGCTGTTTGGCTATGTGCCTAACAAAAAACACTATTCAATAAATGTTCATTTCCCTCCTTCCTTTCCCTCTGCTCTATTTGGACTGTATTTCCCAAACTCAAGAGTTTAAAATATCAATACAAGTGAAATTCAGTCAATGTATCCCAAAGTTAATATTGTGTGCTATTTGTATAGCTTTAAATAGCAATTTGTTGATTGCTTTTTTATACATAAATAAACTTTTCATTTTAGAGTTATTTTAGATTGTCAGAAAACTTGTGAAGATAACATAGCACAGAGTTCTGGTATATGCCCTCACCCAGCTGTCCCTATTGTTAACCTCTTATATTATTATTTATCACAACTAAGAAGCCAATATTGGTACATGACTATTAACTAAACTCAATATTTTATTAGGATTTCCCTAATTTTTTCCTAATGTCTTTTTTTCTGTCCCAAGAAATCACATTATATTTAGCTTTCTGACTCCTTAGCTTCCTCTGGTCTATGACAGTTTCTCAGACTTTCCTTGTTTTTTATGACTTTGACAGTTTTGAGGAATACTTGTCAGATATTTTTGTAAAATGCCCTTCAATTTGTGTTTATCTGATGTTTTTCTTAGGGTTAGATGGGAGGAAGTCAACGGAGATGAAGTCCTATTCTCATTACATCTTATCAAGGGTACATGCTATCAACCTGTCTTATCACTGTTGATGCTAAACTTACCATTGGCCAAGGTTGTGTTTGCCAAGCTTCTGCCCTGTAAAGTTACTTTTCCCTTCCTTTCCATACACTACTCTCTGGAAGCAAATTTCTAAGCACAGCCTATACTTAACGGGGGGATGACAATGGGAGATAAGCTCTATTTCCTTGATTGGGTGAAGTATCTACATAAATTATTTGGAATTACAGATTTTTTTAAAAGTGAATCTTCAGCATCCAAAGACTAAAGCAGGTGGCATTTTTTTCCCCAAAGCACACTGGAATGTCTCTCTCACAATGTGCAATCCCTCATGAATCAGAACATATTATTTAGTCACTATCTGGGCTTGGAAAACCACTGCGATGGCATCCTTAGTCATTTTAAGATAATCTGTAACAATAAGAAGTTGGTGGTGGGTACAGGAAGGGTAAAATGTAGTACAGTTATGCCTTATAGTCGTTAGGTTAATACTGTTTTCCCCCCAGAAAAGTACTATTGTTATAAACTGACATACAAACTGTTGAGGGAGGCCTAGAAATAGGGAGGTCTACCTTTGGACTAGATAACACTAGACCTTTATTTTTCCAAGACACTCTGAACTCTTTCCTGCTTTTAGGCCATTTGCTTCCTGGCTCTCTCAACCAGTGATACTAAAATCACTTTGCTTATCTCCACTTAAGAGTTAAATCCACAAAGGGAAAGGGGTAGGCATAAGATAGGAGAGACTCTCCTGGGAATCACACTAAACTACACTACTGAGATGACTACCAAGGAAGGACAGCCATAGTGACAAAGCTCTCAACTCAGGGCAGTTCTATGAACCACTAGACAGCAGGATCAACTTCATATTCAAAGCCCAACTAATTGCTTCCTTTCCTGTAGCTATTTGACATTTCGGGGAATGGTTACTATGAAAATGCGCACACAACTGGAAAGAGGTGAATACTCTCAAAATTCCAATACTCTTAATGGGCAAAGATAAAAATGCAGAATAATGTAATAAAGGGCTTAGAGCCAGAAGAGGGCCTACTATGGGCTCTGGCAAACTTGCCATCAATTCTATGAGAAAGAGAGGCTCTAAATGATCTCTCACCTCTTGGTTCAGGATATAGAAAGGAAGAATGACATGTGACAAGTCTCCAAGTGCCCTACTAGGCATTAAAGGAAAGCAAAAGTGCCTAGAGTAGTGGCTTATACATAGCAGGTACTTGACAAAATGTTTGATCACCTGATCAGAAACCAGTAACTTTTCCATATTGTCACACGATGCTTGTTGGGCAGGCAGTATGGAGTGGTGGCAAAGTGCACTGGCTCTGGAGCCAGAAGGACTGCTTTGGGATCTCTGGTTCACCTCGTGCTGGTGGGTTGACACTGGGCAAATCACTTAACTTTTTTCTGCCTTGCTCTCCTAGTTGTGAGATGGGGATGAAATTGTAACCATTGCCAAAGATTACAGGGACAATTAAATGAGTTAAACACCTAAGGACCTTAGCACAGTGCCTGGAATATGGTAGGAGCTCAGTAAGTATTGCTTACTATCACTTTAAGCAAGAATAAGAAAATATTTTCCACTCAAAGTAGGGAGTTCCATCACCCCCTATGGCCAGCCCTACTACTCTTGGGAACTCTCAGAAGGATGAGACAAAAAATAAGGAAATGTGGTACTTTCAAAAATAATAATTTGCTGTACTAGTATTTTTAAGATTTAAACTTTAAAAATTGAGTAGACTTTCATTTGCTTTCATTTGTTATACATGGGCAAAGGATGATTATTGCCACAGATTGTTGGTAAAAGTAGACTGTCAATCCTTCACGTGTTTTATGTCATATAAGGCCTAATTTAAAATGCGATTTTAATGTTAGTGTATTATTTCTTATAGCTGTCCATAAATTCCTAATTTAATTTCTAACAGAAGATCTCCTGACAGGATAATTAGGTAATCAATAGCATATAAGTAATATTAAATATCTATTCCCTCCTAACCATAAGGATTTAGAACATCATAATTTCTCATCTCTAAGAAACATCAATTTTAAGTGTGCCTTCTGTCTTACACAACTTACTGAGAAATTAATGGAAATTTCTGTTTCATTTCCCATCTGATTCTTTTATCCTGGTTTCTGATAATTAACCCTTTCCCCACTTTTGAAATGGCAGCCAAAGTGAAAAGTGTCAGATAACAGAAGGTTGAGTAGACTTGCTCTTTGTTGCCCTAGAATAAGAATGAAGATCAATGAGAGAGAGTTCTACACATGAATAGATCTGACTTAACATTAGAGTCATTCTATAATAAAGACTGGTTCAATAACAAAGAAGACCATATTTAAGATGGTGAGCATCCAATAGGAATTATGGGATGTGGTTCTCTGAAGGATGTGACAGCAATTGGTCAAGTCTAATACCTCTAATACCTCTTTCAAGTTCATTATTAAATTGTTAAAGATTTATAAACATGTGGGGAAAAAAGTTCACTCTCGCAAATAATCAAAATAATCAACTGAAAACAATGATGAAATACCACGGCAACAGTTTTAGGACAATGACAACATCTGTTGTTGGTTCCAAGGCAGCCGTTTCTATGCACTGCTGGTGGGGGCACCCACAGGTCTGGGGACAGCAACTTAGCAAGATAAAGGCCTTTGAAACTTTGGAATTGGCAACTCCATTTTGAAGAATTTATGCTGATGATGAATGTGGTTGGGTCTTCTAACATATATGCATGAAGGTGTTCTAAGAAATGTTTTCCCAAATAACATTTGTAAACAGTCTAAATGCTCAAAAAAAGGAAATGGTTACAAAACTCCTAAGTTCCTAGGATGTCATTGCAGACGTGGATGTCTGCGGCCACCCCTATTAATTCGCACAGAAATGGGCTCCCTGTGTATTTTTTGAATGATAAAACAGGTTATAAACTATGTATGCTAGTCTTCGTTTTCATAAGATGTACTTTTGTTTATTTGCTTATTTGCCTGGAACTGGAAATGCCTAAGGGTCAGCAACAGTTTTGCAAAAGGTGATTTTTCATCTTTTTCCTTTTTGCTTATTTGTACATCCAAAATTTCTCCTAAAGAACATGTATTTTTTTCACAGTAGAGAAATACTCTAGGAGTAGGAGGAGCAAGATGGCGGAGGAGTAGGAGACCTAAATTTCGTCTGGTCCCAGGAATTCAGCTAGTTAGAGATCAAACCATTCTGAACACCTATGAACTCAACAGGAGATGGAAGAAAAGAAAAGCAGCAACTCTCTGAACAGAAAAGCGACCACTTTCTGGAGGGTAGGACATGCAGAGAAGTGAATCCGAGGCAATATTCAGGAAGATAGACGGCGGGGGTCAGAGCCTCCATCAGCTGCTACTGGCAAGTGATAAAGCAGCAGAGCACAAAATCGGAAATTTTTAAGTCGGCTCTGCTGAGGGACGTCACTCCAGTGGCTAAGCAGAGGGTGGAACACTCGCAGGACAGTGTGGTCTAAGCACCCTCAGGGTCACAGAAAGACCGGGGGTGCCTGCGTGCAGCAGAGCTCCCAGGTATCAGAGTGGGGAAGCCGGCTGCAGAGACAGAGCCGAGGAGCGGGCTCTCAGCTCCGAGTTGCCATAAACCATGAGCCACAGCACAGTCAGGCCACTGCTCCTCCAGCAGGGACCCAAAAAGCGGCAGATCAGGGAGACTCCCCTTCCTTTCCTGGGAGGAGCGGCACGGGAGTGCACCGCAGGGATCTGCTGGGTTTGGAGACTCCATGCACGGTCGTGCACCAGAGATAGAAATGCTCCGTCACAGGCCGGGTGAGCACAGAGTGCGGCCAGAGACCGGGGAGACGGGAGTGACTGACTGCTTTTCTCTGGGGGCGCACTGAGGAGCGGGGCCCAGAGTTCTTGGCAATTCCGGGGCGGAGATTGGGAGGCCACCATTTTCACTCTCGTCCTCGAAAGCTGTATGGAAAACTTGCAGGGAACAAAAGCTCCCAAAAGCAAACCCAAGTGGATTCCTTAGCCCGGACCATGGCAAGGGCAGGGCAATTCTGCCTCCGGCAAAGACATTTGGGAACCACGGCAACAGGGCCCTCCCCCAGAAGATCAGCAAGAATGGCCAGCCAAGACCAAGTTTACTGATCAATGAGAACGGCAGAACTCCAGAGCTAGGGGAATACTGCACGTAGAATTCATGGCTTTCTTCCCATGATTCTTTAGTCTTTCAAAGTTAATTTTTTTAACTTTTTTTTTTAATTTTCTTTTTCCCTTTTCAACCAACATGTTATCAATCCCTTTTTTAAAAAATCTTTTTTATTTTTCATTTTTAGAGTCATATTCTATCCCTTCATAGTAGTTAACCTTATTTTTGGTATATATATATAAGTTGTTCTCTCTTTAAAATTTTGGGATACAGCCTCTTCTAACAGACCAAAATATACCCTAAATCTCTAGCATATGGCTTTGTTCTAGTCTCCTGCCTGATCACATTCTCTCCCTTTTCTTTTCCTTTTTTTTAATTCCTCTTCTTTCTTATTTCAACCAACATCTTACCTTATCAATTTCTTTTATAAAATCTTTTATAATTTTCATCTTTATAGTCATATTCCATCCCTTCATTGTATTTACCCTTATTTTTGTACATATATAAGTTTGTCTTTCTTTAAAATTTGGGGAGGCACTTTCTTCTAACAGACCAAAATACACCCAAAATCTAGTGTGTGGCACTGATATATGCACCAGCCTGATCATATTTGATCATATTCTGTTTTTTTGTTTGTTTGTTTGTTTGTTTGTTTTTATCTTTTTCTTTTCCTTTTTTCTTTCTTTCCCTTTCTTTTCCCCTGGTTTCAGGTCTCTTCTGATTTGTTTAGTGCATATTTTTCTGGGGTCGTTGTTACTCTGTTAGCATTTTGTTCTCTCATTCATCTATTCTCCTCTGGTCAAAATGACAAGACGGAAAAACTCACCTCAAAAAAAA
>NW_027397063.1:87856735-87867927 GCF_003265705.2 Callorhinus ursinus | reverse complement strand
AAATAGACTCAAAATGGTTGAAAGACCTAAATGTGAGACAGGAGTCCATCAAAATCCTAAAGGAGAACACAGGCAGCAACCTCTTGGACCTCAGCTGCAGCAACTTCTTCCTATAAACATTGCCAAAGGCAAGGGAAGCAAGGGCAAAAATGAACTATTGGGACTTCATCAAGATGAAAAGTTTTTGCACAGCAAAAGAAACAGTCAACAAAATCAAAAGACAACTGACAGAATGGGAGAAGATATTTGCAAATGACATATCAGATAAAGGGCTAGTACCCAAAATCTATAAAGAACTTATCAAACTCAACACCCAAAGAACAAATAATCCAATCAAGAGTTGGGCAGAAGACATGAACAGACATTTTTCTAAAGAAGACATCCAAATGGCCAACAGACACATGAAAAAGTGCTCAACATCGCTCGGCATCAGGGAAATCCAAATCAAAACTTTAATGAGATACCACCTCACACCCGTCAGAATGGCTAAAATTAACAAGTCAGGAAACGACAGATGTTGGAGGGGATGTGGAGAAAGGGGAACCCTCCTACACTGTTGATGGGAATGGAAGCTGGTGCAACCCCTCTGGAAAACAGTGTGGAGGTTCCTCAAAAAGTTGAAAATAGAGCTACCCTATGACCCAGCAATTGCACTACTGGGTATTTACCCGGAAGATACAAAGGTAGGGATCCGAAGGGGTACGTGCACCCCAATGTTTATAGCAGCAATGTCCACAATAGCCAAACTATGGAAAGAGCCAAGATGTCCATTGACAGATGAATGGATAAAGAAGATGTGGTATACACACACACACACACACACACACACACACACACACACACACACACACTAGGATATTATGCAGCCATCAAAAGGAATGAAATCTTGCCATTTGCAATGACGTGGATAGAAATGGAGGGTATTATGCTGAGCAAAATAAGTCAATCAGAGAAAGACATGTATCATATGATCTCACTGATACGGGGAATTCTTAATCTCAGGAATCAAACTGAGTGTTGCTGGAGTGGTGGGGGGTGGGAGGGATGGTTTGGCTGGGTGATAGACATTGGGGAGGGTATGTGCTATGGTGAGTGCTGTGAATTGTGTAAGACTGCTGAATCACAGACCTGTACCTCTGAAACAATAATACATTATATATTAAAAAAAATACTCAAGTTATATTGTCTGAGTTACTCATTTTATCTATAACTTTTCTAGATAGAATAATTTCGTGTGAGTCCAGAAATCAAACATTGCTATAAATGAAGAAAAATGCATGTCCACTGTTTTTTTACCTGTTTTTACCTATTTTACCTACCTATTTTACCCTTTCATTTATTTCTCACTTTTTTTTCACTTTTGCTGAATATAAGGAAGGAAAAAATCCATTTCTCTGTATCAATTGTTAACGTAGCATTAGGACTTTCTATTACCCTCGTAAATTCTATATTCGTCTTCATCTCCCCAAGACTTAAAATTGAAAATGACATTTTACCACCTACCCACTTCTCACACATAATATTACAATACCTTAAGCACTACGGAAACCTGTTATTTATGTATAAGCCACAAGATAATATATGCCAAGATTTTTATCCTGGAGAGAGGATCTTAGGAGTTAAGATGAGAATGTAGCTTTAAAGCATCTGATTTTTCCCTTTATTTTTCCTGCATCTTCCACTTTGTTGGCTTTTCCTTTTTGCATCTCCCTCTTCCTTACTGTTTTGCCTCCGTCTGAACATACCCCCACCTGCACACAGACTCACCAGCTGTGCTTTTCTCTCTTTAGTTCCCTTAAATTCTTTCACGTATTTTTAAAAATACTTTTGCAAATGGACCAGAACTGGCATGATTCCCTCCTTGTATTTACTAATCTGATTAGGAATAGAGCATGTCCTTGAGAATAATATTCTCTTAAGGAGAAAATCATCAGTAGCCTCCTCAGTATTGGATGGAGGCCACAGAGGACATTTTTCAGCTAACAATTACATTGCACTGGTATGTTTTCCACAGAGGATTTCTGGTCGTGTTCCTGAGAAAAGTGAAGGATGTACCTACCAAGCCAATTCTGAGGATATTTTTCGTCTTTTTCTTTCAATTAGTTCAATAATTCCAAAGTGACATTATTCTGTACTATCTGCTTACCATAAAGTCCTAAAATTATTTCAATCCAGTCATCTGAATTAGATAAAGCAGAAATTTTAAAGATCACAGGCATTTTTTGATGTATTGTTGTTTGAAAAGATGCAGTGTAATAGAGGAAACTTTGCTTCTTACTGCTGGAAATTTCACAGGAAAACTGATTTAAAAAAAAGAATAATTGAGTGTGTCATTAAGGAACAGGAAATTAGTATAGAAGCTGAAATACTTTTAAACAAGAATGTGTGATGATACTTGCCTTCACTCTGCTAGGAGTATGACAGGAAGAGAAACAATGCTTTCTCTGTGTTACCCTGGGTAACTGTAGTTCCTCATCTATAAAATTGAGTGGGGTGGCTGGGTGGGAGCCTTTTATCATGTCTAAAATCTTTCCATTCCCAGCATTCTATTATTGTACAGGATTGGTCATGCTATATTTCTAAATTGAAAAGATCCTTCTGTCTGAAAGTAAAATGCCACTTGACATTTCAGCAAGCTATAATTCAAGGAAATGGAAGAACAAATACCAAAGTGTAATTTAGTGTAACAGGATGTTTAAAGGGGGATTTTTTTTCTTCTATCTCCCTGTCAGCAAAGGTCCAAAAAGTCTGAAAGCAAAATAATTCATTAATTAAGAGGCAAAATGTATTCTGAAAATTCTGAGTAAGGTGCTAGATTCCATGTAAAGGACAAGGAGATAGCTCTACAACCAACCTGCTGACACCCAGGTCGACCAGCACTCTAGGATATAAACAGACCGAAGATGGGATAAGAGAGGAGAGAGTTGTAGGTACGCATTGAGTCCCACTGCCCTGGGAGAGGAAGGAAGCTTCCCCTTCAGTTCTAGCTTCCGCTCACATGGACCAGTCAGAGTTTAGTTTATGGCCTCATTAGAGGGACAGAATGGGGTAACCATTAGGGGGACAGAATGGATCCATGAGTCATCAATACCTGCAAAAGTCAATAGGCAAAAAGCTGTGACTGGAGCTACCATGTGAGTAGGGAAAGAAGGGGCAACTAGGCAACAGTTGGTGTGGTAAGAATGTGTGAGCCTCCTATGGGCCAAGCCGAAGTGGACTCAGGAGGGGAGGCCTGCCATTGTGAGGGACTGTAACAGAAAAACACTGGATGTGTATTACCAAAGGTAATCCCAGTTAGCAGGGTTGAGCCACAAGAGATTGGCCAAAGCGTGCCTTAATTTGGAAATGGGCAACTCAGAAGTCCCTGAGTGTAGTCATCAAAGGACCTTCCACCAAACCTCCTTAATGTAAACCATGCACTTTAGCTAATAATAAAGTATCAATATTGGTGCATAAACTGTAACAGATACACCAAACTAATGTGAGACATTGTGTGGGATGGGAATAGGGTATGTACTTTCCGTGTTCTTCCTGTGCAATTTTTCTATAAAGCCCAAAAGTAACATTATGCACATGGTAAATTTTTTTCATTTGTATAGAAGAAAATACAATGAATAAAATCATCCTCTCAAAAAAATATTTGTTGAGTATGAAAGATGAAATTATGTGAGGGGTGCCTGGGCAGCCCAATCAGGTAAATGTAGGACTCTTGATTTCAGCCTGGTTCATGATCTCAGGGTCCTGGGACTGAGCCAGGTGGGGCTCTGTGCTCAGTGCAGAGTCGGCTTGTCCCTCCCCTATACCCCACCCCCAACTTGTGCACTCTCTCTCAAATAAATAAATAAATAAATAAATAAATAAATAAATAAATAAGATCTTTTAAAAAATTATGAGAGCATGTGTTAACGAAAAGAAATAACTAAAACTGTCTGGCATTAGAGAGTAAGAGGAATAGAAGAATGGGATCTGGCAGAGTAGGGTAAAGAGAAGAAAGGGCTTCATTTACAATGAAGAAAAGGTGAGAAGAGTTCAAAGGAGAGTCATGTCTATTATTCAAACTTAAGTCTTTGAACTTTTGTCATATAAACCCCTGTGCACCTTACCAAAACCAGGAGTAAATCTGACATACATTTTGAGGTAGATAGATACATACATACATATATACATATAGCATATTGTTTTTGAGGAAAGGGGATAATTTGCACAATTAGGTTGATGATGGAGCAGAAACAGAAGACTAGAAGATCCTGAATAGAAATCAAGAATTCAATGGAGGCAAGAAATTGAACTAGATACAATGACCCTGAGAATATAAATTCTCCCTCCACCACACACACCCTTGAAATAGTCCCTGCGTGTTCAATGGAGCACACGAGGAAGTATGGGCCAATCTTGTTAGGTCTTATCTTGACTCCAGTTGGCATCCAGGTAACACTTAAAATTACTTACTTGAATGTGGTATCATCTTTGTTTTTCTTATCAAGTAGAGAATGTTCTGGTAGGTCTAACCATGATTCCCTCTTAGAAAGTAAAGGAATTTCCCTTATGCTTTCTTCTTGAATCTCACTTTTCATTAAGTTAGTATCTCTTTTAGGAAGGGAAAACCAGTTTTCAGTTTGCCAATGCTTTGCCTGAAAAGAGAGACTTATTTTATTTTTATGACATTTATTTTCTTTGAACATTTATGTGCTACACTACTAACTGAAGTCCTGGGTACACACACAGAAATAAATGAAACATGGTTCTTCAAAGACCTTATAGTTTTATGAGGGAGATGAGACATATATATGTAACTTTAATAAAGGTAGAAAGTAGTAAATGTCATAAGAAACACAGATTCTCTGAAAAGATAATAAACTACAAAAAATTGATATTCCCACTTTAAAATCTGGAATAGTAAGATATATATTTACTAAAAACAAAGCTTTTGCTTAAAAATTAGCAGTTAATTTTTCATACAACTACTTTCTTTGCCTATAACTTCCTAGGAAAGTCTCAAAAAACAATCAACTCACTGAGCATTTTTCACTGAAAATATGTGTGTTACATAATAGTTTTCACAAAACTTGGCTACAACTCTTAATATCTAGCAGAAATTCTCATTGACATTTTATTTTATATTTGAAATACAGAACCAATGTCTTTGTCTTATGTCAATTCCCATCATGTACACAGGAATGGAGGAGGAAATACAGCCTGTGTGATATGAGGGAGTTAGGCATCCCTAGGACATCTGACTGGCCTACAAACTGTTAATCTTGTCAGAAGGGACTACAGAGGAAAATGCCTACAGGACCTGGGAAGATCGAGTCAATGAATGAATCGAGCCTCCTATAAGGTGATAAATAGCAAATGAAGTTCAGCCCCAGCGTTCACTGGCAATAGGGAAAGGTGGGGACTGCGGTGAATTAGAAAGAACCCATTTTACAGTTACTCTCAGGGACTGACGTGTTATTTTTCAAGAGAAGCAGGAAATCTGGATCTTATGTGAAATCATTAATGTTTAAATATAGACAACTAAGTCAAATTTTAAACACTGGGTGAATAAGCACAACCCACAACACAGGCCCCCACAGGACCAGGAGGAGAGGTGCCAGTGTCCACTCTGCCCAATGCGACAGTGGTTAGTGTATAAAGAGGGGCACTGAACATATGCATGCGTCACTAATTTCCTTTGATAGCACAATCATCTGATAGTTTCCTGGGACAAGGCTATCTCCATGGATAAAACATCTCCACCCCCATTTTTCCAACTCCAGAAATAGACATACCACACTCTAACTTTTAAAAAATCTAACTTGGAAACCAACCTCAGATCCATAGCTATGTTATAAAAATTATTTATACTTATTTAAAAAATAACTTCCTTCATGAAATATATTGAATCACATGGCACTACAGTATTTTAAATACTTTCAACAGACTGCATGTGGTTAGAAAATTAAGTCTTAATGTAGGAAATTAAAATACATTATTGCTTTTCCTCCTGTTTTTATAACTGCCAGACGAGAATTAATTCAACTAAAGAACAAATACAACATTCAAATGTAAGGCAAAACTCACGACACTGTACACATCAAGTTTGTTCAGCAAAAATTGTTCTGATCCAAATTATGTTTACTAATTGGGTCTCTTCTCCTTCTTACCTATGTATTACCATCTGCCTTCCATAACCTTCTGTTCTTTCTCTAAATGAGTGTCTCTTCTTACACACCATGAGAAGGACATTCACTGCTGCTATTTTCCAGTATCTACTAACTTATCCTCGTCCCTTCCCCCTCCTCTCTCTTCCCCTAAGCCCAACCCCACCCCCTAGGACCAGCAGCACCTATATTCAAGACAGCTTGATCAAAGTGAGTCCTTGAGGGGAAAAAAGAAAAAAAAAAAAAAACTCAAGCAGAAAAAACTAGAAAACCCAGCTGTCCCCAGTTGCCCAGCCTTTGCTTTCTAAGACTTCCCCAGCTATGGGGGCCCTTTCTCCTGTCTTGAACATAAGGGGAAAAACCAAACTATTTTCACACAGGCTTTTTGAGGCTAAAATCTTTCAAAATACAAAGACTTTACAAAATAGCTAGGGACAAATATCAAAGGCATAAAAATGAACAGTTTTACTAGCACATGCTGCTTAATTAAAATTTAGCTGCAGCTACTGTGTGGTGGGCACCCACACCTAGAATGGTGCTATTTCTTGCTTCAGCCGCCTCTAAGGAACTTAGCGTCCAGATGTCACCCACTTGATGATGCTCTGTTTCTTTACCTGTCGCTCTAACCTCCACTTCAACTCCTCAAAGCCCATGAGGCATGACCATACGGCAATTCAGCATTACATTAACTCCTTCACTTACAGAAGCATCTTTCCAGCTCAGCTTGTGCTCAGAACACCAGCTGTGGCCCTCCACCTCATTCTCCACACACTTACCCTCCCACACACACACACCCATGTGACTTACCACTCAGAGGCTCTTGTTCCCGACTGAGAAAAGTCGAGCACTTGCCTTATTTACAGAGCAGAAGAGACTGTACAGCCCTTGAGCGCTACCTTGAGACTCCCATACTACCTGGCCAAACATGGGCCCACCACCCCAGATTATTTTCTGATTTACCATTGCCCTTTGTGTCCATAGGGTTGTATAAAAGTCTTTCAGGACAGGCTGACATCAACAAAACAATTCAAAAATAGAGCAACAACAGACTTTGTCTTCCAACACAAAGTTAGTTGCTGTGTTCTCAGGGCATGAGTGGCAACAGAGTCTGCCGAATAGAACCAAATCAACCAGCCAGACCGAAATTGAGGTTTCAGCGCAACCTCTTGCCACCAGCCTGACCTCATGCCCCCATGCCTCCACAGTAGTGGCTGAAACTGATCAAACTGATATTTTGTCCCTCAAATTATAAAGGGAGCAAGAACCGAGGTCCCATGAAAACAAACGGAAAAAATAAAATAAATGTGAGATAATGAATATTTCCTTTCTATCATGCCTCCTACTTCCATTTCTCTTAATAGACAGGTATAAATGGGAACTTAATTTCGTGGGAGGAAGGGTTAAAAGCATGAGCTCTGAAATGAGCCAGCTTGAGTTAAAAGCCAAACTCTACTACTTATTAGCCTCTGGGAGCTCAGGAGATTGATTCAAACTTTCTGTGCCTCTGTTTTCCCATTTGTAAAATGGGAATAATGAAGAGCTCCTTCCTCATGGGATGAGGAATTGTGATTATATGAGATAATTCATGTGGAGACTGTAGAACAGGGCCCTAGCCATACAGGAAAAACTCAGCAAATGTTAGCTATTGTTATTTGGGCAGGAGTAAATCAGACAATGAACAGGGAGGTTTTGTTTTTTTTTTCTTTTCTAAAATTTTCTATATTTGATTACTTGAAAGTCATTGTCGTCTACTTGTTTAAGAATAACATGGTAATTTTATCCACACTGTGTTTTTACTAGACATTGAAATTGAAGGAGTTTTAAAGGAGAAAATTTTCTCAGAAATCCTGAAACATTTTGAGCTGCATAGAGCCGCCATCTTTCCATGTCTCTAGAGTCTTCCACTTGATGGAACTGTCATGGTTAATGGTAAACAGGACAAGAGATGCGTGGAGCTACAGCTCCAGGAAGTGGAAGTCAGTTCTTTCATGACTGATGAACATTAACAGCCGATGAGATTCAAATAGAAATCAGCCCAAGTTCATACTAAATGTCAAGTAAAGACTAGAATAATGAAGAGCAATATTTCTACCTGACCGAAGATCCAGACAGAAGCACCACAGACATCAGTCACACAAATGCTGCAGTCTGCCGATGAGGAGATAATCAGTAAGTGGCCACCCAGCTTACACATCTCTAAGGAACTTGTCTGGTCTTCATGAGGTCGGAACGATCGTATCAGAGTTGGGGCCTGTGTGATTTTGCTCTTACTGGAATTAAGACAGTACTCCTGAATGAAAAGAAATGCTAGAATTCTAAAAAAGTCCAAATCTTAAATTAAATTATGGTGACATAACACTTTTTCTTAAAATGTCTGATACGGAAATGAAAAAAGGTACATTTGGGAACAATACTCTGTTCTCCAAATGCAAAAGAATAGTTCATGATAACAGAGTTTAGAAAAATCATATTAATGTCAAAAAAAGTTTTCTAACTGCTTTGCCTAACCCAAGAAGTGGAATGAAAGGAAGAGGGGAGGGGAAGAATAAAAAACAGAAAGAGTGAACAGTAAAGTCAGTATTTGAAAGAGATTAACTTTATCATGTGTAGATAGTTGCATATTATAAAATTTTATAATATTATTAGAAAACCGAGCAGGTAATCACTGACACAAAAATCCCAAACTAATTCAGGATGATAGTAATGTTGGAGGAAGGGCCAGTACTCTGGTTAAAATTAGGTTTACAGTCTCATTTCAAATAAGCATATCCTAATTATTTATGCTCAAACAATGCTGCAGAACCTTACTGACAATACTGTATTCCTAAATTGGGTGACTGACTTGACTACATACACATATACATATATGTATATACATATGTATGTGTATATATATATATGTATGTATACATATGTATGTATACCTATGTATGTATGTGTGTGTGTATATATAAATATATATATATAAATATATATATATATATATATATATATATAAAATTTATTTATTTGAGAGGGAGAGAGAGCACAAGTGCCCATAGAGAGAAGGGCAGAGGGAGAGAGAGAATCTCAAACAGACTCCCCACTGAGTGCAGAGCCTGATAATGTGGGGCTGGATCTCACAACCCATGAGATCATGACATGAGCTGAAACAAAGAGTTGGCTGCTCAACTGACTAAGCCACCCAGGTGCCCCTGACTTGAGAAGATTTTCATACTGAGAACAATCTGGTTTTCTCCATAAATTATTTAAGAGATGTCCCTGCCCAACACATGTAAATATTTCCTTTACAATACTCAGACTGATCATGTCTTCCCTTATCCAGGAGATAGATAAGAGCAGATTCATAGTTATCTGCAACACAAGGCAATCAAAATTAATAAAGATATGAGTATACTTTCAATTTACTTCTATATCCCAGATTTTCAATTGTCCATCCAGATCTCCTGTGGCAAGGTATTGGTTTGACTTATCAGTAGACATAATAATGGATCCAACTCCACCATGAGCCAAAAACTCAGCCAGAAGTTGCTTCTTACGTGTATCCCAAAATCTGACATACCCAGATCCTCCACATGACACCAGGTTAGCTCCTCCTAATGTGTAAGACAACACTTAATTAGGAAAAATGTGACAACAAGGAGCCGAAAAAATTGTCTTCGGTGGCTTGCCATGTGGAAAGCATATGAATATCAAAGAGGCAGGTAGCCCTGATAACAATTTCCAGCACTTTGACTCTCTCCAATATAAAATGGAGATGATGCTATGATAACCTTACTGGTTTGTGTTGAGTATTAAATGAGATTGGAAATGCGAGATGTTCTACTACATTGAATTCCCTTTCCTTATTTCAATATAATTGGGTTTTGAAAGTTAGATAGAATTAATTTGTTCCTCCAAATAAACTTATGAAGTATTAATTTCAATATTATGATGATATTCTAATTACATAAACCCATCTTTCTTAATAACCCATTGGACACATATACCAAAGAAGTAAAATTCCTCCTGCATACAACTGGGTGCATATATGCAGTTATAGCAGCATAGCTATTAATTTCTCTATGTAGCATCATGCTTAGGATTCTATTTATGAGCTTGTTTTTAGTTTTTCATCAAGAATTCATTGGGAGCCCTTATGGAACGCTTTTTTGGTTCATAGGCCTAGAACACACCTTTTCATTTTCTATTTTTACATGCTTTGTAAAAGCATTCTACCTAAATTATTCTTCTGTGGCCAAGTTCCTATTATTACTTGATAAATCTGTAGAAGACTTTCAATTTACTTCACAAATGTACTGCCGATTAACAATCATATCTGTTTAAGGTAGAAATAATGGCTTGTAGTCGCTTCAGTGGAAACAATTTGGGAATACTGATAACATTAAGAAGAATTAGTGTTGAGGAAATGGGAGCAATTTCAGGATAATAGTTCATTTTGTGAATAGAAGGGAGTTCTGGAAAATAGAAAATTTTAGAATCTAACCATTTCAAAGTCTATTCTAAATACTCCACAAGGTTTCTAAAACTCTATAAGGGTATACCTTTATTGATTTTTAATGTGGAAAGTTTTTATATAAAAATTATGCAGCTCTTCTATCTGCAAACTGAATGTGGGAAAGCAAATATGAAAAACGTGGTTCGGATATGTTTTTTTTTTCACACTTATAACACCTATATGTCTAGATTGCTCATACTAAGAAAAAATACTTTTAAAACACAATTTTTTAGATGAAAGGTAAAACAATATGCATTATTCTCAAAAGCAGGTTTTTATTTGGGGAAGATGCTGGCAACGTCAACACCATGTTAACATAGCCATTGAAAACAAGGCAGAAATTAAGCTAATGGTTATTTCATCTACATAATATCAAATGGCTACAGAAGTGCTCTGGTGGCAGCAGTCTTAGCATACATCTCAGCAGAAGCACTAACCAGGACTCTGACGTATTCTGGAAAGTATGCATAACTGGTAATAATACTCAAACCATAGAAAGAAAGAAAGAGAGAAAGAGAGAAAGAGAGAGAGAGAGAGAGAGAGAGAGAGAG
>NW_027397063.1:87801870-87856635 GCF_003265705.2 Callorhinus ursinus | reverse complement strand
GAAAGAAAGAAAGAAAGAAAGAAAGAAAGAAAGAAAGAAAATGGAAGGAAGGAAGGAAGGAAGGAAGAAAGAAAGAAAGAAAAAGAAAAAGGAGGGAAATGAAATTAAAAAAAAAGCAAGCAGCTCTCTTGATCTGGAATCAGTAGTTATTTTAAATTTTGCTATTGGCCCAATCTCTAAGTTTGTCACTATTTTCTCCTAGCCCATTTTGAGACTCGGTGCCAGCACAGTCGGACTCCACCCTTCTGGCACATGTAGTCCTAAGCCTTGGCACATATATTTGGAGCCTATTTCTTGCTGTGCCCTCTACCCTACCAAACCTCTTTATACCACAGCTGGTACACCAATTCTGATTGTCACCCACAGCAAATAGTTTGCCAGAGTTTTTTCCACTCAGATCCTGACCTGTGCGGCACTGTGTAAGTCACTGCTGGGGTCGAGTCTGGCACCTGCTCCTGGACCTCCCACCTGATCCCTGACCTCACTTGCTGTGGCCCGTGGCCTCCCGTGACCCAGCACTGACTGTTAGCTACACCGGGTCAAGCTGTACAAGATCTACAAAGAAACAGATTAAACTGTCTTCCTTGCTCCCTTTCTCAACGTTTTACAAATATATCAATCTACAGTCAAAATGGAAATGTATATTGTACCTGTCTTTGCGGTGGTTTTTCTTGCCTCCAGGAAGTGGAGCCCCACAACAGCATCATTGCCCTCAGTGTGGGTCTCCAAGGAGTGGGCTCCCAGGGCAGCCTGGTTTGGGCCGGGGTGGGGGGAGCGGCTCCTCCCAGCGCCCAAAAGCTTTTGAGGCTCTGTATCTGTGATGGACACAAAGCTAGGTATCTTAATGATGAGAAACATCTGCTTTTCAATTGAGTGCTTATGAAAAACAACCGGCCCGCCTCCATCACCGTTTCCGGTGACTCCATCAAGTCTGACATCAGGCTTCCAGTCAACATCCATTGGACCTTCTGCTATTCACTGCTTCAACACCAACTTGAAGGATCGTTTGATTCCATTTTTGCTTTGCACATTACATACACACTATGTTTTACCTTGATATGCATTAGTAGAGACTTCATTTTGTTGTCAGTGTTAATGTCTTAGAAATCCTGCTATGTTTAAGACAAATGTGATTCTTATACCATGACATTTTCAGCTTATTAATCATTAATATTAATCTTGCAAATAATATAAGGAACATGAGCTATAATGGCTGTTTAGATATATTTCAATGATCATTTTTAGCAGCAATATCATTTGCTAGCGAGTTACCCTGGAGAGGACATTCCTGGGGGCACTTCAGTTATCTTATGACATCAACCCTCAACCACACTAAGAAGAACTGGGGATACTCAGAATCTATGAATAGTCTGCACATAGTTATGAAAAATCTACACTGGCAGGACCTTCAAAATCTCAAAGCAAGACATATCTAGCAATGCCTCTCCTGTCTTTCAGAAGTTTGCTATTATCCATTTTTCTACCTCTCTGTGGTTTTAATCGTAGCCACAATTGGGCTTGCTGTAAGAGCAAGATGTCACTCTCCTGCAGGCCAATATAAAGGAAGAGGCAGGATCCCACCCTCTCCATGGAGGGTTCAAATGAACCCTAATGGCCAGCTCTTCATATATACAGCAGGTCAGACCTTTGTGCCTGCAGACAAGTAAGCCCTAAATCTCTAAGGGCTTACTCTTAACAAATTACTCCCTTAACTTTCACACAAAAAAAGCTGTATCGGATGACCTATCCTTTGCTATGGTCCAATTCAGCTCTGTGAGTTTATCCAATTGAAACAACAGAACCTCACTGGGCCATGAAGAATGATATTCATTACCTAAATAAATAATCCTAAGGAAAAATCTTCAGTATCTAAGGAAACTGAAATAAAATGTGAAAGGCAATTGTCAAGACATTTTGCTTAAGTATAAAATATTCATGTGCTCGGCTAAACTCTCATAAAATACAATATACTCCTATCTCATGCTCCTCACAGGTTTCTAAAGCAAGAAATAATTTAAGATTTCCAGGTGGCATAATATTTAATACAAGCTCTAGACGGAGCCTGAGCAGCCTATCAAGTGACCACGAGCTCCTATCTTCCTACCAAGGGGTACCAAGGTTCATTCAAAGGCAATTTGGTGAGGTTTATCGGCAAAAACTAAACTAGATGGAAATGATAGGCCTGCTCCCTGCTGTCGGTAATTCAGAAAGCTGATGTGGCATAAAGACAAGCAACAACACTCCATGGAGAATTTGCTAAGCCAAGTAAATCTCAAGGTTCTTTTTAGTCACTTTGACAAGACAACGGTCTCACTAATCCCTGGTGCTTATAGCCAATCATCTATAATTTAGAAGCAAGCTGCTAACATGAATAAACAACATGAATAAACAACAAAGCCTACTGTGGTTTGACTCAGCCACATTATTTTAGTTTCAAACTTGCACTCACCCGATTTTGATTTTAGCAGCCTCTGATAATCAGGGTGGAGGACGTAGTGAGCCTTTTCTGTGCTGTTATTCCACAGAACGATTTCTCCATCGTAACTCCCTACATGAGCCAGGATGGAGAATATAAATTGCCAGAAAGTTGGAAAACATGAGCAACAACAATGGGAGAAGGAGTCACTATTCGTGAATACCTTACACGGAATCTGGCACATAATAGGTATTCTCTGCATTTTTGGAAACATGAATAATAATAACTAGTATTTTTTATCAAGCTTCAGAACTTACAATCTTCATCGCGTACCTGTGTATTCAGTGATAGAAATAACTGTCATATCTTTTTCTTTTATAGTAATAAGGCATTCAGAATAAGGGCTTTGCGACTGAACAACTTGAGTTTGATTCCCAGCTCTGCCACCTACTGGCTGTGTAAACGTAGTTATTTAACTACCTGAGGCCAGAGTTTCCTCATCTATAAAACTGGATTAAAATTTTATTTCTTTCATAGCGTTGTTGTGAAGAATGAAAAGTACTTAGAGTAGTGCCTAGCATATTGTAAGAACTAAAAAAATGTTCATTATAATTATACTTTTTTTATTTTTGAGGGCAAGTAAATCAAATCCTTCTATTTGTGCTTCCCATGTCTAGTCTTGTGTGTGTGTGTGTGTGTGTGTGTGTGTGCGCGCGTGTGCGTGTGTTCTTTTCATTCCCTCCCTCCTGTATTCTTTATTGTATAATGCTTTCTCCAATTCTAAAATTTTCCCTATAGAAAGTCCTTCCCTACTGCTCATCACAGAGATTACAGAAAAGCCCAAATAGTGAGACTCAACCTGACCAAGCCTGTCCTGGGGAGGGAGCAATGCATGCCCAGACTGCTGCTCTCTCCAGTGAGGTGAGGAGAGCTCCCCATTGAGCAGAGTGTCAGCGTCGAGTGAAGAGCAGAAGGGAAGAACTGAGTTTGAGTGCAATGTACAGATGGAAATTTTCTTGAGATTTTGAGAAAGAAGAGAGGAATCCATACTAAACTCCATATTGTTCTGGAAAGAGCAAACTGTGTTAACTCAAAAACTGGCCAAGAATGATGGATTTGCATGGATTAGCTGTACATGGGAGTAGCCATCTGCCCCTGTGATTTTGAAATGCTTAAGTTATAAAGTGCCTGATCAAACATTTTCACATAGGACTGGTAGGAGGAGAGTCAATGAAGAAATCATCTATCTACCAGTTAACAAAGGTAACTTATGACACTTTTGCAATAACAAAGATGCAGCCTTGTAGTTTGTCTCCAACACATTTCAGTATGTGATACTCCCTGCAGGGGTAGACTTTCAGCAGCTATAAAGTAAATTCAACTGCAGAGCTGGCCCTACTGGAAAGTAATCAGGTAATTCCTGAAGACAGTGGAAATGTAAGTATACACAGAGCTGTAAATCGCTTATTGTAATGCTTCACGGATACCCTGGCTCTTTCCCTGTAAGTTTTCATTCCTCTTAATTGATGACATTTTGAGTTCTATTAAAAAAAAACAAAAAAAAAAACTTCAGTTGTCAAAATATGGACTCTCTAATTTCATGGTGCAATCTATCTTTATAAATTGTTTTCTTTGGCCAGAAATAATATAACAATTTCTGATCCTCTTTCATATGTCACATCAAAGTATACCCACGCATCCTTTAAGGGCTTGAATTGGTAGGCATTTGGTGAGGCCAGTCTTTAACCAAAATTACTTAGACTAAATTGTGCCAAAGTGTTAGTATGTTCCCATTATGAAACATCTGAATGCCACAGAAGTATGATTTGTTCCCATCATCCCTAACGCTGTTTCTGGGATAAAAAGACAATAAAAATGAAAGCTAACATTTACTGATGAGCTTAATGGGTGTCAAGCGCTGTATTAAACCCTTACAGGGATTATCTTACTCAATCTTCACTATAAGCCAAGATATTGATATATTCTTATTAGCCAGAGAAAGCCATGATGGACAGTTTCAATAACTTGTTCGCTATAATGCACTGGACATTGGTGGCACCAGGATCTGAAGTCAGGTGGCATTGCTCCAGGGCTGACAGCCCTAACCACTAATGTGCTACCCTGGGAAGTAAAGACCAAGAGTAGCTCTCAGTGCAAAGCCTGATTCTTCAGGAAATCTGTTCCTTCTGCAGCTCAGAAAAGGCTTTTTAAAAGTTACTAGGCCAAAAGAAACCAAACGTTCACCACTGATTGTCCAGCGAAGGTTCAATTAACCTGTAACAAGAGTTTGTGGAGGTAAAAATGCAGCGCACAAGATATCACCGCGGTGCTCTATTCCTCCCTTCCATTTTTCAGGCTGGATGAAGAAGTGATTGAAGTTTTGTAGTCGAAACACCGTAATAGCCCTAGTAAAAAGGAAGTCAAATTTAGCTGTGGATCTAAACATGATACAGATCTTGAGTCGCCAGCATCCACTTGGCATCCATAATCCTGAAACTCCCACACTAAACTTTTTATTATTATTATTATTTCCCCTTTGAATTCCCTGGCACATTGTGAATATTTAATATTAGAAAGTTAATCATCCTTTCACAGCCATCAACACCAAACACATATGCACTTATCAGATTAATTATCCATCACCAAGACTCCAAAGCAAAGTTTTCCCATATAGGTACCATAGAACCACGAAGACTTTTTGAGAGTAACAGTAAAAAAGGAGATGGGTCTGTGAAGAAATAATATTTGGTAGTTTAAACAAAATTAGTAAGGTTTCTTTTCATGAGAGGTTCCAGAACCGTTCACATGTCAACATTCCCTCTGGCACCTTCCAGACTTACCTGACCACAGTGTCCCAGGTCAGATAGCATCTCGAAGAGCTATCATTTGTGAAACACACTTGGAAAATGCCACTCCAAAGGAACAGGACTCTGGACAGACACATTTTGAGCAGAAATAATAGTTTTAAAAAGACCAATATCTCGGGGCACTGCTGTGAATTTGATAGGGCCAGGATAGGCAGGAAATGAAATGCCTGGGGCCTGGTAAGGAAGGGAGGAGCATGATTGTGGGGCACCAAGAATACCACCTTGTTTCTACTTGATGATTTAAGTTCTGGCCACCAGACTATACTAGACCTCTCTCTCCTGCTAGAGGCATACACATCTCAAATGAGCATTAGAAACCACAGCCGTGGTGTCTTCACCCTCACCCTCACTTCACTGACCCGAAATCTTGCTTCTATTCCCACCACACCACGGGTCTCCAAATTGCTCCATCACTGTAACTCCTCACTCTCTGAAGGATGTGGCTTTCTGCTCCCGAAATCTTTTCTTTCTAGTACATACTGCTTCTTTTCCTGCCTCCCTGATCTTTCATCCCCTATTCTCTATTTTCTCTTCCCTTTTTTCTTCCCTTCTTTCAATATAGACATTCCTTACTGTCATTCCTCTATTCCTCTCTCTCTACTCAAGTGGGCTCATTCAGGGATTCTATCTACAACCACAAATTGCAATCTTGCTTCTATGAAAATGGTTCTTAAATTTATCTACATTCATAACTTTCCCCAGTGTTGAGAAGTTCCCACTTGCCAGGTGACAATTTTATATAAGGTTCCCATCAGCAACATATCAAGAAATCTGAAGTTTTCATCTTCCGTCCACACCAGGCCTCAGTTCTCAATTCCCTAATTTGGTTACCAGACCAGCAGTCCAGCTTCCTGTGTGTTTCTCTTCCTCGGTCACATCAAATACTTAGATTCCCCTTCTGCTATATGTTGCCATATTCCTTCCTTCCTTTATATTTTAAACAGCCAATGACATCTTCCTACTTCGGTGCTCACTACCTCATCATTGAACAATTATAACAGCCTCTTAACCAATGTCATTGCCTTTAGTCTACCCATCTCTAGTACATTTTTTATTCTGCCACTAAATTAATCATTCCATTTGGGGGTTTTTCATCTATATTCATTTTACAAGCATTTTTTTGTTTCCACATGGAAGTCCATATTCAGGTGCTGCAGGGGATAAAGCCATGAGCATAAAATGACTAAAATAAAAAGTGAAATGTGGTAAAAGTCAAGTAAATACTGATCAATTGCCAAGGAAGCTCAGCTATAGAAATCAAGAAGGCTGAATAAGGGGTCATATTTGAATGGACCATAGCAGATGAGTAGGATTTGGAAGAAGAAGGCACTCTAGGCAGAGGAAACAGCCTGGGCAAATATAAGGCTAATGCCTCACTAAAAAACATTTATTAGGGGTGCCTGGGTGGCTCAGTCATTAAGTGTCTGCCTTTGGCTCAGGTCATGATCCCAGGGTCCTGGGATCGAGCCCTGCATCAGGCTCCCTGTTCTGCGGGAAGCCTGCTTCTCCCTCTCCCACTTCCCCCTGCTTGTGTTCCCTCTCTGGCTGTCTCTCTCTCTCTCAAATAAATAAAATCTTAAAAAAATTAAAATAAAATAAAATAAAATAAAATAAACGTTTATAGTTTTCTATTCTCTACATGGCACATTTTAAATGTGTGGGCCTATTATTCAAGACCCAATACTATTTGGGTTCAATCTACTTTTTTAAAATTAGTTCTCTTTATTCTTCTACCCTTGATATTCAAAGTAAAATATGAATTCCCAGCTAAATATTTGACAGAGCAACTGGAAGCCATAGGGTAAATATGGTTCACTTTCCTAAGTGTTAATTTTATTTAAAGAGTTTGGGGACAATATTTATATTTTAAAATAGGATAGATGAATTTATGTAATAGAATGCAAAATTCACCTGGACTTAAAAGGTAGAATCCAAGACTTCAAATAAGCTTCTTGCTTGTAGGAGCTGGTTTTGAACTACTAGAGGTATTCAGAGGCTGAGTTTCCAAAGTACCCTTTCTTGTTCAACACAATGATACCTTTATTGTTCCCTAAGCACCCTTCACATTTCTAGCTGCTTTGTTTTCACTCATGATGTGCTTATCCATCCCTCTCTGGATTTCCTTTCACATACAGTCCCACGTCTATCTATCCATACACCCATTCTCTAAGGTCCATCTTATTCTGGTAGACTTCCCTAATAACTAGAATTGAAAGAAATATTTCCTTCTTCTCATCCATCACACTGTTTTCATTTTATTATAACATTTAATAAATATATATAGCCACACTCCTCTGCTAGATTATAAATTCTTAGAAACCGGGGATCTTGTCTTATTCTGTAATCTCCTAATAACAATAACATAACAACAATAACCCGCTATAAGCATTGTGACCTGCTTATAGTGGGTATTCAATAAATATTTGTCAAATAAATGAAAAATTCTCTGTCCAAATGTCACCTCCTTAACTGAGCCTTCTGTGACTACCCTATATAAAGGCTCTCCCTTGAGGGTTAATATCCAAAATGTAAAAAGAATTTATAAAACTCAACACCAAAAAAAAAACCCCACAAATAGTTCAATTAAAAAATGAACAGAGGATATTAATAGACATTTGTCCAAAGAAGACAACAGGCACCTAGAAAGATGTCTAATATCACTAATCATCAAGGAAATGTAAATCCAAACCACTGGATGGCTCAGCTGGTTGAGAGTCTAACTCTTGATCTCAGCTCAGGTCTTGATCTCAGTGTTATAAGTTTAAGCCCCGTGTTGGGCACCACGCTGGGTGTGGAGCCTAGTTTAAAAAAAAAAAAACAACCACAGTCATATAACACCTCAGACTTGTCAGAATGGCTAAAAACACAAGAAATAACAAGTATTGGAGAGGACGTAAAGAAAAAAGAGTACCCATGCACTGTTGGTAAGAATGTAAACTGGTGCAGCCACTGTGGAAAACAGTATGGAGGTTCTTCAAAAAATTAAAAATAGAATTGCCATATGATCTAGTAATTCCACTACTGGATATTTATCCAAGAAAATGAAAACACTAACTCAAAAAGATATATGCACCCCTACGTTTATTGAAGGATTATTTACAATAGCCAAAATATGGGAGCATCACAAGTGTCTATCCATGAGTGAATGGATAAAGAAGATGTAGATAAAAAAGATACATACACACAGGTATAAGATATATAAGATGCATAAGATATGTGTATATATGTATATATACACATGAATAAAAAGAGAATGAATAAAGAATGAAAAAAGAATAAAATCTTGTCATTTGCAACAACATGGATGGATCTGAAGGGTATAATGCTAAGTGAAATAAGTCAGTGGGAGAAAAACAAATACCATATGACTTCACTCCTATGTGGAAGTTAAGAAGTAAAATAAATGAACAAAGAAAAAAAAGACACAAACCCCAAAAAGGCTCTTAAACATAGAAAACAAACTAGTAGTTGCTAAAAGGGAAATCGGTGAGGGGATGGTCAAAATAGGTGAAGGGGATTAAGAGAAACAAATAATACATTATATGTTACAAAAACAAAAAAGAAGATACTAGGAAGGGAAAAATGAAGGGGGGGGAATCAGAGGGGGAGATGAACCATGAGAGACTATGGACTCTGAGAAACAAACTGAGGGTTCTAGAGGGGAGGGGGGTGGGGGGATGGGCTAGCCTGGTGATGGGTATTAAAGAGGGCACGTACTGAATGGAGCACTGGGTGTTATACGCAAACAATGAATCATGGAACACTACATCAAAAACTAATGATGTAATGTATGGTGATTAACATAACATAATAAAATTTTAAAAATGTAAAAAAAAAAGAGTACATTTATTGCGAGGAGCCCTGAGTAATGTTAAATATACTTGAATAAATAAAAGAAAAGAAAATTTGAGGTGGGGAGCACTATTACTTACTTGGATATTTCAATCAGAATAAAACTTGATTTAAATTAAAAGATAAAGTAAAAACACTCCCCCTTGAGACTCTCATCCCTCACCCTACATCATTTCTCTTTATTATACTTACCACTAGGTGATATTGTGGTCTATATTTACTTGTCTGTTTATTTACTGTCTCCCCTACCAAAAATAAGTTCTAGGAGAGCAGGGACTTTGTTCATTTCCTTTATGTATCAGCAGTGCATAGAATAGTACCTAGCACATAATAGGCATTTAATAAATATTTGTGGAATATTTTAATATATTTATGTATGAGGTATTCTTTCTTTAAAAAAATCAATAATTTTAATACTAATATTCTTTTAATAATATTAATATGAGGCTTAGTAAGTTACTATAAATAAGGTACTTTGCAGTTCTGAATTTGCCATGAATCTCATAAGAGCTTTACATGTATTTATTTTTAATTTTTTCTTTACTGAATAGTAAGTTTGGTTGAGATTACCCTTTGGGGATGGAGAGAGTAGGGCGGGAGTGAGAGGGAAGAGGTGAATCCTATATCTCTTTTATTATCTCTCAGTCAAAATTCAATGTCAAATGTCTTTTTGCCAAGACCCATATTAACTAGATATATTTAGGTAATACAAGTCAAAGGCACAAAATGCTTTTCCTAAGATGGTATAAAAACTATCCCTTCTGATACCTGACCTTGTGTGTCAAAATGTTGAGAAACTAATTAGCTGTCACCTTTCCCTTAAAACCTAACCTGAAACTTTCAACTGAAATGACAGTTATCCTTAAAATACCTTAAGAATCCACACTGTATTTCTCACTTTGTCCATTTCAAAGATAACTTTAAGTTTGTACTCTTGCCAAGAGTTAAATTGAAGTGCAGATTGAGCCAATTTTCAGGCATTTTAGGAGTCTGAGAGATTTGTTCTTTTGACATTGAAGGAGTTTACTAGTTCCATTCCACACCTCCCATCAGAGATCCTGAGTCACTGTGTCATCTGTGAAGATGATCAGATCTCTCATTCAGAATGTAGATATAATGACCAATTCTGTGAGAACAAAATTAGTTCACCTGTCAAGTACAAAAAAAAAATACAAAAAAATGTTTAAAAAACAACCTTTTTTAGGATGAATGAGCTGGGAAAATAACTTTCACCAAAACTTATCACGTAGTAATTGTCATGGAGAGAACAAAAGAGCACAATCAACTATTTGTTCCGTCAGAGGCTAATTGTTCATGTGTTGTTAGTCCAGTTATCATAAGAATCTATCCTTGTTCAGTCCATTGTGCTTTTTAGGCTTAAAAGAGGTATCTCAAAGGCAGAGAATGAGTTCAATATAAATCAGTTCATTTTTATTCTTTTTCCTAAAATTCTTGGGAGTCAAATTTTGGACACCAAAGCCATCACGAAATTATGTTTGAGGGTTATTTGTGAATTTCCAAAATACCTGCCCCCTCCTGAATCCCAACATGGTTACTCAGAATAAGTTACACTTTGGAAATGTTCATTCTGCGTCTCATCCTAATAACAGAAACCAATTGAGTCACATACAATTATAGTACCTTAGTAAAGCAATTATTAAGAATTTAGTATCTTGTGATGGATAAGTTTTTTTGTTGAGGAACTTCAAATTCCTAATCTAATATCACTTAAAAAATACTTTTAGAAATCAAGTTATATCAACATCTATTTATTGAGCACCTACTTTACAGAGCTTTGTGAAAGATGCAATCAATAATATTTTCAGAATTACTTGAATTGATACAAATGATTCTCTTTTTTATATTTGTATAAGCCTAGCTATTTTACAGAGATAAAATCTTCATAAATAGAGGTTTTTCTTTTAACAGAAAGGAAAGAAATACAGTGGGAGAAACTAAAAGCCTGAGTCTATTTTTATAAAGTATAGAATCATAGAATTTTAGGGCAGGATAAAATCTTAAACTATTATGATTATTTATTTGATTTTACCAGAACTATACATATTACATGCAAAGGCAAAGTTAACTGATCATCTATTCATTTAATTTTACCATTGTAAATATGACCAGGCATTTAACCAGGCATTACTTAGTTGGCCCTAAGTTAATGTTAATTCACAATTTTGTCTCTAAATATATTTTCCTTAAAATGGTAAGAAGCATGTTTCTAGAAGTTCTGAATTTGGGGCTTCTTCTTTTTAACAGATTTGACATATTCTCTAGATATTAATGAATGCATTTCTAGAAAATCAACATGGGCTTTCCAATTCAGGTTTTGCTTAGCACCATTTCACAGTGGCATTTATCATACCCTGCCTTGTGTGAGTTGACTCCCCAATTAGAATATGATGCCCACGAGAGCAAGAATCATGCTTCTTCACATTCAGTCCAACATAGTTCCTAACTCAGTGCTTTCTACCTAGGTGCAGTTTAAAAATATTGGTGGGAAGGAGAAAGGAAAAATAATAGTAAGCTAAAACTTTGAGGTATTAGTTTTTTTTAATTTAATTTTAATTTAAAACATGTTTTTTAAAATTTATTTAAATTCAATTTAGTTAACATACAGTGTATTATTAGTTTCAGAGGTAGAATTTAGTGTTTCATCAGTTGCATATAACACCCAGTACTCATTGATAAAACATGTTTTTTATGTGTTTCTTCAAACACACAAAACTGATTTCCTAGCTTTGATTGACATAACCAACCTATTCAATCAGATTACTTGTTTAAGAGAATATAGTTGCTCTCCCATGACTTAATGATTACATTTGTAACTCAGGAATGGTGGAAAGAGCGTGGACTTTGGCAAGGGAATTCTAAATCAGCTGCCTACTAGCTTTGTAATGTTGTCCAGGTTACCCATTTTCTCAAGCCGCATCTTCTCCCTTGTGAAAGAGGACTGGTAATACTTAGATTCCTGGTTTATTGTGAAAAGAGAATAGTTTTGAATAACTATCCTGCTTGCTCCCTATTCAGAGTGTGATCATGAGTAATTAATCTAATTTTCAGATTTCCTGTAATTTAATAAACGTTAATTAAATCATTCAACAAATATCATTGAGCATCCACTAACAGACACTACACACACACACACACACACACACACACACATGCACACACACACATTAAATGCTAAAATCTAGTTCTACATTAAATAAAGTACAGGAAGCTAGATAGCACAAAGACAAATAGGGGGCTTATTTCCACCCTGGGAGTAAAGAGAGATGTTCTGGTGGAGAAGATGAATGAACAAGACCTAAAACAGGAATAAATGTTGCCACATGAACAATGTTTAGAGAGGAATTTCTAGAGAAGGGGAGAAAATAAAAGCAAGGGGGTATGGTTTACATGGGAACGCCCCAACAGCAGGTTCCTATATTTGAGTTTGGAAAGTACCCAAGTGGGCACCAGGCTCAGTCAGAAGAGTGTGCAACTCTGCATCTTGGGATCATGGGTTCGAGCCCCACATTAGGTGTAGAGATTCCTAGAACATACCCAAGAATGGGTAAGAATGATACTAAGAATAGGTCCAGGCCAGGGCAAGCTTCAGAGTATTTTATAGACACTCTGAAAGGTGTTAAACAAGGAAGTGACATAGATAGAATGTATTGTAGAAAGAAATTATTATAGCTAAAATGTGTAGAATCTATTCAAGAAGTAAAATGGGGGCATTACTACAGAAAAGGACCAATTAGAAGGCTGTGACATTCATCCAGGTAGAAATGATGCCCTGAATGATACAGTTGTAGTAGTAATAGGAACACGTTTGAGAAATATTTAGAACATAAAATAGGTAACACTACTTGGTTGTGACGTTGAGCGAGAAGGAAGAACCAGGGTGGATATTCAGGTCTCTGACTGTTGACCAAAGCTCTGAAGCTAAGAGGAAAAAAGTGGGTTTTGAGGAGGGAACAAATAATAAATTCAGTTTAAAATATGTTGGATTTGAGATTGCAGGCAGATGTGTCCAGAAAGCAAATGGATAAGTGAGCTTAGAAAGATAAGAGCTGATGATAAAGATTGAGATATCTACAAAATATTGCCTACCTTTCAAATGAAGCTAAGGATTAAGTTAGATAATGTATGTAAAGGGCCTAATGTTACAAAGCACTATAAATAAAATAAATCAGATGCATATTTAGGTACCTCACCCAATAAATGTACTACCTCTCTTATCCTGGGCAAAATTACTAAACCAATCTCTTTATTTAGGTAGAGCCTGAAGTTAAAGTGACAGCTTAACTTAAACAACCTCCCTCTAGGTTTTAAAAAAAGCTTAATAAGCTGTCAATCTTCCAGTTATTTCTTCTCTAATCACTAAACTCTTAAGGAATTGGCTTAATGGACCATCCCTCCCCCGCTATAACCAAACAGTCAACCAGTCCTCTTGCTACTTTGTTAAATGCCTCCTGGTATAAAGGACCCTGCCAAATTCTGGTAAAATCTGTCCTAACATAGGGCTTTGACTTAGGAAATATAATTTTTTTAAAGACTTAATTAATTTATTTATTTGAGAGAGAGGGTATGCGCACAAGCGGGGGGAGCGGCAGAGGGAGAGGGACAAGCAGACTCCCAGATGCCGGGGCTGGATCCCAGGACCCTGAGATCATGACCTGAGCCAAAGTCAGAGGCTTAACCAACTGAACCACCCAGGCACCCCAAAAATAAATTTTTTAAATCTACCAATATAAAAGTGAAATAATACAATTGAGAATGCATTCCTTCAACTTTCAGTTCCAACTAGGGATCCAAATCCTGACAACCTTTGTGGAAGATGGAAAAGATGGGGAAAGATGGAAGGAATGGTAACTGTTCCTTCTCTCATTTCAGTCTCCACAAAGCTCCCTCTCCAAGATTACAGAAAGTTACCACCCATCCAGAGAGAGCAGAACATCAGGCATTTCCTTCCTTCCACCCTCCCACCCTCCCTTCCTTCCTTCCACTCTATGCCTAATGTGGGGCTTGAACTCACTACCCAGATATCAAGAGCCACACACTCTATGGACTGAGCCAGCCACGTGCCCCAGGTGTCCCTCTAAACCACTTCTAAAGGAGTCTACTCATTTAATCTTTTAAAACTGACCTGTGTAATCAAAAAACCTTACTTTTAATGCTAATTTCTAACTATGGATATCTTAAAAATATAATTAAGAAAACAGTATCTCCAAACTTTTGACTTACACTGATGAATTCTTAAAATTCTTTTTTTGTTATGTTCAAAATTTAAGTTGGATCAGCTGTATACTTCACATCTACCATGCCATAATATTTGAGAATTAAACTGACTTATTGCCACAACCCGATTATAGAAATACTTAGTCCATAGTCTGTTGAGTCATGATTGTTCCTAGGATGTGAAGAAGCCTTGTCTTTCAAAGGTGAGGCTTATTCAATTCGTTCTTTATATCAAGTAGAATAATCTGGATTATACTTTCTTTCCTTATAGTCAAACTACCCCTGAAAACTAAGCTGTAAGTAGCACTATGTTTTCTAGTCTGCATATGCACATTTGCATTAGAAGAAAAAGCCTTTCATGTGATCAATAAAAGTCCCCAAATATATACCACTAATTTTCTAGGTATAAAATCTGATTTGGATCCTAGCTTCAAATCATTAAGATCAAAATTCTGTAGTGAATAATGTTGGGCAAATTACCTATTAGAGCCATATTTTGTGAACTGTTGAATTTATGGACACTTTAATTTTCCTAGTGCTTATACAATGCCATAGAAAAGGTCCTGTTTATGATCCCTTGGTTCTCTCAGGAGAAAAAGAAAGAGAAATAATTTTCTTTATGATAAAATGGAAGAATTCCTCCTTGAGAACAGTAAGCAGGCCGTGAAAGACCCCTGTCTGCACAGATATGAAGGAAGTGCTAATACAGAATTCCATGACCTATTTCCCTCTTTGCTGCAATTTAAAATAAGCAACAAGGGAGGAAGAAATGAGAGTTCCCATTATAGTTGAAAGAATATAATTAATACATTAGGAATTTATTGACTATAAAATTTAGGAAACTTTTGGAGTTAATACTCAGGAAGTGGTATTATGATCCTGTCTGGAAAGATTAAGAAAAAGATTCCAAAAGCCAGAAGAAAGCCTTCTAACACCTCTCTCAAAGCCGCTTGAGCTACGTGATCTTACCATGCTTTAGTCACTAAGCATTCAGTCAATCCGACCAGTTTCACTCACCTAGCTTACCCGCAAGTTAATGACTCAGAATCAGTCAAGATTTCTATGTTCTTTTATCTTTTAGATTCTGATTCAAATACAAACATTCTCTTTTTGCCTTTCTACAGTTTTGCATGAAGCACATCATACCTCTCCCAGCCTGTAACCAGTATCGTCTTCTTAAGAACCAGGATCTGTGAAATATCCACAACGCCCTCTCTCCCAACATTTAGTGTGTGGTGACAGTATCCACTGAAGTCCCATACCTTTAAGAGAAAAACTTACGTCACCTTTGAGACAAGAACAGAAAATGTCTTCTTCATTGAGTAAAATAACACAGTGTAATAGGATTATTTTAAACTTTTGTTCTGGACAAGCGCGGATTTACTTAGGGTGTGTCATAATTAAGAAAATCCTCTCACCATTTAAATTTACCCATTGTTTTTTGTTTGTAATAATCCTATTATACTGTGTTATTTTACTCAATGAAGAAGACATTCATATGACTCAATAGCCTAAATCAGCTATTATTAGAATAGATCGGGTTACAAGTAGAATAACAAAAAATAATGGGTAAATTTAAACGGTGAGAGGATTTTCTTAATTATGACATACCCGAATTATATATACTCAGATAAAGGTTTTAAATGAGTATGCATTTTTAAGGGGAAGACTATAAAATCATGCAGAGCCACATCTTGGAGTCTGTTGAAACCCTGGTTCTTTCTCTAAGTGTTTATCTCTAAATTTCAGTTTCCTCATTTATGACACGGGACACTTACTCCTCTGGGACATTTGGAGGATTAAACATCTACTACAGAGCCTGAAACATAGTCCTTATGGATAGGTTTCCCATCTTCTCCCAGTAAAATGTCCTGTTGATAGTGGATGCCAGACCCCGTCCTACAGAGACACAAGCACTTTGAGTTTACTTCCTCAGGCAGGTGGTGAGGACCCAGGCCTAATGGGTGAACTTTACAATAGAACATCATCAGGTCACTAAAACTAAGCCCTGCCATGAAACATCATTGGTGTATCATACACAAAGAGCAAGTAGGCACTATCAAAATTAAATGGCATACACCCTTTGACTAGACTCCCTTGACTTTCAACTTCTATAAAAATCATCTCACAGAGGCACTTACATGTGTGAAAAGACATATTTTGAATATTTTTATATTCTTCAAGCAGTTTATAAAAGCTAAATGCCTGAATCAACCCAGCTGCTCATTAATAAGGGACTCAAAAGTCAGAATATGGAATATCTATACAGTAGCATACAGTGGAGCCATTAAGAAGAATATGTCATTTCTGTATTTCTAAGCTCAGTCAAAACTGAACCAGCTATGGAACCTTAATAAGCAATTTGCTTTATTTCCTTGGGTGTTAGTTTCCTCCTCTGTAAAATCGCCATATAGATATATATGTGGGGGGATGTGGTGGGGGTGTGCATTTGTGTATTTGTATGTGTGAAGTGCTTAAAACAGTACCAGGTTCTTAGTAAGCATGCAATAAAAGTTAGCTAACATTATTATTATTGTATGCATTCATATGACTCAATGTCCACGATAGAAAAATGCAAAATGCAGAACAACATATATATCAGGCTGCCCTTAAGAAACAGATGCTGCCGTTTGGCTAGAAGGATGTACAAGAAACCAGTAACAGTTGTGGTGCTACAAGGGAGGAACTGTGAACAGAGGTGAGAAAGAAACTCTTCTCACTGTGTAACTCTTTGATATTTCAAATTTTATTGAACAATTACATTAATTATTCAAAATCCTAATTAATTAAAAATCAGATACCTCAAAACCATGATAAACAGGGCAATACTTTTAAATCTTAGATGACATAGGTACTGGTTTTGGATCCTAAATTATAAATGATTGGAAAATGTCATTCATTCTTGTCTCTTCATAGAACATGAACAGCTCAACCCAGATTTATGCATCTTACACAGAGGTTGCCAAATTTAAGAATTCTGTTGTGCTATTATGATAAAGACAAATATACCTTCAAAAACTTGTGATTATACTACTAAATTCACATTAACTTTGACAATGCAAAGCTTGAGATGTTGAAGGGTGCACATGCTCTTTACCCATATCATTTCGTTTTCCTCTAAATGTGGCCCTTAGCAAACCCACCTAAAATAATACCCACAAATAGGTACTGTAAAGATCTGATTGTCCCCAGGTCCAACTAAGTCCCTTAGCTGGGACTATCTGCAAGCTTTTAGCAACCATCTGCAAGTCTACTCTCCTCTGGATTCTATAACGTTACTGTCCAAGAAAGAGGTAAAAGGAACCTAGTCTACTCATCTCATTTCTCAGTTCAGTCTCATGCCCCAGGACCTGTAAGTGGGATACTCACTTGCTCCTTTTGCCTAAGTCTGTCTAAAACTCCAGTTCCAGTTATTCCCGTTTTATTCCACCTTGACTACTGGGGTTGGAATTGTCCCGTAAGTTCTGTAAACTAGATTACTTAAACCCAAGCTCCCAGTTCTTAACTCATGCCATTTAACCTTCCCAGAGGCCCAGCTCTGTTGATTTCCAGAGATTTTCACTGCAACCCACCATAGCACCTCCTTCACACTGACAGTGGCCAGCCTGGCATCCCCCTAAATTCTTGCCTCCATCATGTTCTACCCACATATCCAGAGAACTTTCCATTACCCTCCCTTGCAGTCTACCGGCATGCATCATACACCCCACCATGGAAGGCATACCTCATTAATACCCTCTGATTCTAGTTATAACAGAAGTTTGAGAATCATTCAAAGCTTATTCCGGGAAACTGCCTGCTGTTGCCCTAAAGTGTCACAAGCCATCTCCAATCAAAGACTGTCATTAGTCTCAGAGCTGAGGGGAGCAGAGAGGATTCACTGGTAGGCACAATTTCAGATAGCAAGTATCTAAGCTTTGCATGAAAATTTGATCATTTTTACAAAGCATAATAGCACTTTTCTCCCAGAATAAATTAGTAATAGTTACAAAATAAGAAAAGTGGAAATATTAAATACTATTAGTTTAGGATAATAAATATGATGATTGTTCTGCCTATGATCCTTCTTTGCTGTCTCACTTTCCTTCACATAAAAGTGCAAATTATAACATGGGTTGACTTTAAAATATTCATTTGCCCCCAAATTTGAACCTATGCCATCTTAAAAAGTTTTCTTGGTTGCCCTGATTTCTCCTTTTATAAACTAAGAAGAAAACTGGAGATATTAGCTGAAGCTTAGGAAAATTATTCGGACTTCTTATTCCCCAAAGTAGTCCTCGATCCAGAATACTGGAAAAGGCTTTCTGAAATAAGTAAGCTAAATTGTGTTTTTAGTCTAAATAATTTATTCAGAAAAATCATTTATTCATTTTTCCACAAAAGCTTTTTTTTTTTTTCTTGACAGCTTTTTTATTAGATGGTGTGAGTTATTTAACTCTTCCGATCTCATCTTTCCTCTTGCATGGCCAAAAAGGCAAAAACAAATATAGCTATAGCTGTCTCCTCGCATAGTATTTCAGCCTCCTCGTATCTGGGTAGAAAAGCATCACTGCGTCCTCACCTTTATGGTCCCATCTGTGCTGCCAGTCAAAAGCCGTGTCTCATTTGCATCAAGGGCCATAGTGCTGATTTCTGCGTTGCCATGGCAACCAGTAAACTGTTTGATTTTCTGCCCAGTGTCTATCATCCAGAAGGAAACAGTAGACCCCACGTCCGAGCTGATTACCTAAGAGAAAATAACCTTGTAAAGAAATTAAATATAGCCCCAGAATCCACCATTTTTATTTCAATAAAAATATCTAACCTGTGAATTTCCATGACTGAGATCCCTCCCCACCCCACAATAGTTAGAGACATGTTAGTGATGTATGTTCTTTCTTTTTGTTAAGCTGATAACATTTCAATTCCTAAGCCAGAACGGAAGTAACGAAGTCATGATTCTCTTTACCAGCAAAGATAGGAGTCTACTTCCCTTACCCACCATTCAGCTGGCTGTCTAGAGGTCATCCTGAAATCGAATCCTACTGAAAAGAAACTTAAAAATCTACTGCATTTAGATGAGAAAGTTGATTTTATTAGTCATGGTGCTCTGACACTATTTCCTATATGAAAAGAAGCATTTTACTGTATTTCACCTTCTGTTTAGCATTCAGAAGAGAAAGCACTACCAGACATTATGGGAAAAAAAGTTACTTTTAACAAACTGATAGAGCTATCACTTTCAATGTCATTAGTCCCTTTCTTCCTCCTCTCTCAAGGTGCTGTATATATTTTTACAGCTAAACACAATTATTGATGGGCCACTAAAAACAAAGAACACAGGAAGGTTAAATATAAATCTGCATATATACTCCAAGAGTAAGGCAACAAAACAAACGCTAGAAGGGACAGGATTATATATAGTAGCCCGACAGTGAGAAATTTTATGGTGGCAAGTAAACTGCTAATTTCAGCTCTAAGTATTTAGGCACCCTTTGGGAAGTTAAAATCACCTCATCCATTTGACTTTGGGACCCAAAAGAATGAAAAACAAACAAACAAAAACACTGAACCCACAAATAAGTAGATAGGAAATTGCCTGAAGCAACATCTAGACTTTGAGAAAACTTAAATCATGACTTTATCTGCATAGGTACGGATTACCATTGTATAAATGTAAATTTATCAATAATACTCTAATTTGTGCATCGCATTTTTGTAATTAAATGGGTTCAGGTTTACTGAATGCACATTCAGAAGGCCCAGAGAGTCGGCCAATGCATGCGTGCATGCATTCGTTTGGTTTTGGGGCACTCACTGAATGTCCACTCCATACCCAGCTCCGTGATGGCAGCAAAGATTCACTAATGAATCCCTGCTCTGAAGGCATCTATAGTACAGGCTTGAATATTAAAATCACCTGGGGAACTTTATAAACCATGACTGTATACCAAATCAGAGACTCTCATTTAACTGAACTAAGAAGGAGCATTTTTTAATGAGCTGTCCAGATTACTTAAGTCTGCAGCCTGGGTTGAGAACTATTGGTCTAGGTAAGGAAACAGATAAGAAATAGGTAAGTGCCAAACAATACTACAAGTTTAGAGGCCTCAACCCTAGTTGCAGCAGGGGCACAGAGAGTAATATCCAAAATCTTCTCACTGGGATGAGGGATGGGAAATGAAAAGTAAGGAGGGCCAATCTGCGATTGAGGATAGGAACATGTATTTATTGGATGCCAAGGCCTTTATACTATCTCACTTGATCTTTATAAAAAACCCTGTAAAATAAATAATGTTATCTCCCTCATTCTACCAGTGATGAAATTGAGATTCTAATCAGCTAAGCACTGTTCCCAAGCTTATATAATGAGGTTTGAATCATGGACTGTCTATGACAGACACATCATACGGCCTTCTATATTCCAGCATAGTCTTCCCAGATAATTAAGAGTGTGCTTAGAAGAGAGAACTAAGCAAGAGAAACAATGTGAAGTGTAATGGAACCAGAGTGCGGATGATGAGGTAAACAGTGGAATGCCAGGTGAGGCAGCAAGCTGGTGACAGATAGTGGAATCCCTGAAGAGCAATACTAGAGATCTTAACTATAGAGAACAGACTGATGGTTACCAGAGGGGAGGTGGTTGGAGGCATGGGTGAAATAGGTGATAGGGATTAAGGAGTGCACTTGTTGTGATGAGCACTGGGTGTCGTATGGAAGTGCTGAAGCACCATATTGTATGCCTGAAACTAATACCACGCTGTATGTGAAGTAACTGGAATTAAAATGTAAAAAAAGAGCAATGTTAGAGAATAATGAGTCATGTGTATAAGGTTCTTACTGGGACAGGGAGCTCAGCTTTCATTGGATAGGCAACAGAGTGTATGACTCAAAGTTCACAGCAATCATTGTTCTTGATGAGGAGGAGGGCAATACAGCATTTTTTGTTCATGGGTTAGCGAAAGTACTCCTGGCAGTGGTGTGGAGAACAAACTGGGGTGGTAGGAAGACCATTTGGGGGCAGCTGTGATAGTCCAGGTAAGAGATGTTCACCTGAAACAGCAGTACAGCAGTAAAAAGGAGAGGAGAGACTGGGAAATAAAAGAGCCACGATTTTGCCACATTTATGCTTAGCAAAGAACTGATTGTGAGCACATGATCTCTTGTAGCCTTTTTTTCCCTGAAATTACAACTCTGAATCAAACAACTTCTTAAATGATGTAAAACTCTATGTACATTACACATTTTCTCTCCTGAAATCAAAAGTAGCTTAAATATATTTAATTACCATTGATCAACAATAGTATAATTTCCAGGACAAAATGGCCTGAATCTTCAAATAATATGTCCTATCTCTTCAATTATCACCTCAGGTAACTGACTGTGTTTCTATTTGCTTTGATTTCTGCAACATGCCTGATAGTTAAGAGCACAGAGTTTGAAGCCAGGATGCCTGAGTTTGAAGGTCAGTTGTCTGACCTTGGGCTCATTGCTTAATGTCTCTAAGCTTCAGTTTCCTCCACTACGAATGAGAGAGAATCACAATAACTACTTCAAACCATTTTTAAGAGGTTTAAATAAGCTAATATTTGTAAAACACAGTGCATGGTATACAATAAATAAGCCATAAAAGTTAACTAGTGTTACTCTTCTATTTAAGCTTTATTTGTCTGACTCTCTATTTTGGGTGATATCACTTTTCATAGCCAAACCAATTTAAGAAAAATATTTAATATTTTCCACCATGACAGCGAATGTAGACAATTATAATTTTAGAAAGCAGATTGTAGATGTACATTGAAATTTCAAATTATATCAGACTCGTGAATTTCTCACATAATTACTTAGGAATTTGCATTGTATTCATTAAAAACAAAACTGTGGAAACATAATTTTCCAAGCATGAGTGAAAATTTTGATGGTGTTTTTTTTAAGAAAAGGTTAAAGGTTGTGAAGAGTTTTACTATTTCTATTCAAAAAATATTCATTGAGAACTTATGTTAGGCATTTCAGTACTAAAAGATGGGCATTCCCTTATAAAAACAAACAACAACAAAAGGCAAAGTACAATGAGACCAATGTTCAAGGAAAAGACTTGTTTACTTGTCCGAGACTGGATTGCCCACATTACAAAGCATCTAATCATCGACTACCCCACTTTTATCTACTGCAGACATTCAATCAGGAATTAGTAACTTTCATATTTTGCTGCTTTGCAGCAAAATTCTCCCTCTTTTGATCACTTGGCTGAGCCCCAACATGCTATTCATCAGTTTTTAGCACCTTTCTCTGTTCATTTCACAATTTCTCATGAAATCTGAATCAATAATGACAACAGTATAGAGCCAGTTGGATTTCATTTTGTGGCAATCTACCTTAAGGTGCAGTCTTCGGGAAAACAGTGTGTTGAAAAACAAGGACTGACCATGTCACAAACACACCACCAGTATCAACCAGACTTCTGTCATTATGACAATATCAGAACACAGGAATAGCAAGGCAGGTGAAAAGACTTTCAAAGTTTGGTGAGAAAGGAGTGCATTTAACATCACTTGGCAGGTGAGGGAAATGGTTTGTCTACAGGATGGTGGGGACTTTATTTTTAGCAAACTGTGATTTTTCTCTGGAATAGAGCCCAGGAATGAGTATTGGCACCATATTTATGTGCCAGATTTTGATGAGACCAAATCTCCAAGTTTTTGGTTCATTCCTGGCTGCTTCTTACCAGGTGAGACCTCAGCTGAGGATGAGGACAGGGCCCTGGCGGGCTGCAGAGCAGAAGTGACACTACCCTAATCATTCCAGTGCAAGTGGGCCGTGGGAGCAAACCACTGTTCTCCACCTTATGTACCCAAGTTAATAACCATTTAGGAACATACAGGTCTTCTTGTCTCTCTCATCTGAAGGTGTCACAGTCAATGAGACAATTCTAAGAGATGTGAGGCTATATCCACATCCCCTAGTTGTCTTCTTGTATTCCAACAACAGTAGGTATTTTAGTTGTCTTGATATGCATTCTAAGTCCTAGATTTAAGCAAGAAGGGAAATTAAAAATTATAGCAGCGGATGTCACTGGCTACCGAGGGATGAGGACATTTGACTTAATTGCTGTTTATAGTTCTATTTTCTGGTTAACACTCTTTGTGGCCTCCTAATATAAAGCAGGTTACCTATTTTATTTCTATTGTACATCAAATCTCCAGAAGTTACATTTCAGTAAGTAGTGAGATGAGGGGAGTGTAATATCTAAGTACTGGTGCAGAAAAAGGATTCAAATATTTTAAGGCAGCCATTCTCCATTTGTAAATCTTATTTATTACCTCTGTTAGGTTAATTTGTAGTTTGCTCTTTCAAATTCATCCCTTGAGTTTACTGAACACCTATGATACGCAAGACATAGGATCTGGGTGTTGGGGATTCAGCAGTGAAAAATTCCTGCCCTTATTATTTAGTGGGGGCAGAGATGCAGCCAGATGAGAAAATAAAAAGAAAAAAAGCTATATAGCTATGTAGATAGATATAGTCTAGTGGTGATAGGATTATGGAGAAAAATATAACTGAGATGGAGGCAGAGATCATTGTGAGTGAATGCAAAGCTGGGCGCCCTGACAAAGCCTCCTTGAGGAATCATTTGAGGAAGATGTGACTGAGGTAAAGGAGGGAGCCATGCAGATACCTAAGTGAAGATACAAAAGAAACAGCGATGCAAAGGTCCGAAGGTAAATTTCCCTTGGACATTCAGGGACTAGCTAGATCAGCAATCCTAGGCAGTGTGAGTGACAGGAGGGGCTGCCTGCTGTGACCACCTGTGGTTGTCATACAGGCATTCAAAACACTCCCCACCTCCCAGAACTAGGGGTCAAAGTCAGAAAAATATCACTTCCTCTTTTTCGGCTAATATTTATTTAGGTTTTACTCCTGCTTTGTTCCATAGCATGTTTCTATACAATATCCTCTGTCCTTTACAGAAAACCTACAAGGGAGGTATTATAATCCCTTTTTTATAGATAAGAAAACTCTTTGTTTAGAGAAGTTAAAATCACTTGCTCAATGCAAAGTATTGGGAACTCTGACATTGAAACCTCACCGCTTCCCTCATTCTAAACAAATAACTGAGAAAACACGCCTTCAAAAAGTAGTTGAGACTGCACTGGACCTCCAGGTTCTGGTTCTTCGTGCTTAGAAGTCACCCATCATAACCATAAGTAAAAAGCTAAACAAACTAAAAAAATTAACAGCTCTTCTTTGATCAATAATAGAAATGAGGTCACAGGGCAAATTGCTACCCCTAGAATTGAAGAGATCAACAGGCAAATAGAGAAAATTACAATTTACCAGAGCAGGAACTTAGGAACTGGAAACTCCATGGGAAACAGAGCCAAGAGAGGAAAACCACCACTATGATTGACGAATTGCTGGGGGCTCCAAGTGGACAAGTCCAAGAGTCAAAGATGCCCAGGGGGAGCCAGTCATAGGGGGCCCCCACCATTTTTTGAGTTTTATTTTGAGATTATCGACCAGGTTTTTTACTGTAATATTGGAGGAAAATCTCTTCCTGCTTCTGGCAGAGGCAGAAGGAAAGAAACTATTTCAAAATACATTAGAGTAATTCTGTTCTTCTTAACAAGGTCCACCCTCAAGAGAAACTACTTACCCAGGACCTCACCTGCTGGGGTTTTATCAGTGCTTACCTGATCTGAGGAAGGAAAATACCAAATTCTAGCCAGCTCTAGTCTTCCTATTGGACGTAAGTGTGGGAGACAACTGAGAAGCATATGTAAAAAATAATTAATTAATTTAAAAAAGCACATGTGAAGTCCACAGTCCAGAGGCACAGGCTCACAAAAGACTGAGACCTAATGCTAGGACTACAGAAGGCTTCTCCGTCCACACACCTCACCACCACATTTCTAATGGCCTATTTACAGCAGTTCCTTTTACCTGGCTCCTTATGTCCCACTATCAAGAAAAAATTACAAAACATACTCAAAGTCAAAAACACATTTTGAAGAAAGGCAGCAAGCATCAGACTCAGATATGGCAGGGATATTGGAATTATCAAATCAGAAATTTAAAATAACTATGATTAATATGCGAAAGGCTCTAATGGGTAAAGATAGCATCTGAGAACAGATGGGTAACATAAGCAGAGAGAAGAAATTCTTAGAAAGAACCAAAAAGGAATGCTAGAGATCAAAAATGAAGCATGCCTTTGATGGGCTTACTACTAGACTGAACATGGCTGAGGAAAGAATCTTTGAGCTGGAGGATGTATCAGTAGAAACCTCAAAAACTGAAAAGCAAAGAGGACAAAGACTGAAAAAAACAAAACAAAACAGTATCCAGGAACTGTGGGACAGCTACAAAAGGTATAACATTCACACAATGAGAATACTAGTAGGAGAAGAAAAAAAGGAACAGAAGAAATACTTGAAACAATAATGACTGAGAATTTTCCCAAATTAGTAACAGGTACCAAACCACAGATCCAGGAAGCTCACATGACACGAAGAAGAATAAATGCCAAAAATAACGATACGTAGGCACCTCAGAGTCAAAGACGACATCTTGAGAGAAACCAGAGGAGAAAGATAACTTCCTTCAAAGGAACAAAGATAATAATATTTGAGCAGGATAACAACAGATGTTGCCGAGGATGCAGAGAAAGGCAAACCCTCTTGCACTGTTGGTGGGGATGCAAACTGGTGCAGTCACTCTGGAAAACAGTATGGTGATTCCTCAGAGTAAAAAATAGAACTACCCTAGGATCCACAAATTGCACTACTAGGTATTTGCTCAAAGGATACAAAAATACTGATTCAAAGGTGTACATGCACCCCAATATTCATAGCAGCATTATCAACAACAGTCAAACTATGGAAAAAACCATCGACTGATGAATGGACAAAGAAGATGTGGTGTGTGTGTGTGTGTATACACACACACACTTTTATGTGTATACAAAAGTCAATCAGTTTCCTATATAGCAGCAATGAAAAGTAGAATTTAAAAATAAAACTGTAATACAATTTATATTAGCATCCACAGAAACTAAATACTTAGGTATAATCTAAAAAAAATGAATAAGGTCTATATGACATAAACTACAAAATTCTGGTAAATTAAATCAAAGAACTAAATAAATGGAGATATTCCATGTTCTGTGGATAGGAAGACTCAATATTGTCATGATCTCAGTTCTCCCCAACTTAATCAATATATCCCATGCAAAGCAAATAAAAATTCCAGCAAGTTATTTTGTGGATATTGACAAGCCAATTCTAAAGTTCATATGAAGAAGCCAAAGACCCAGATAAGCTAACACAATATTACAGGAAAAGTACAAAACTGGAAGACTGACACTACCAACTTTATGATTTACCATAAAGCTGCAATAAAGACAGTGTAATATTGGCATAAGAATAGACAACTGGATCAATAGAACAGAATAGAGAGGCCCAAAAACAGATACACATAAATAGAGTCTAATGATCTTTGACAAAGAAGCAAAAGCAATATAATAGAAGAAGAATATCTTTGCAACAAATGGTGCTGGAACAACTGGACATCAACATGTAAAAAGATGACTCTAGACACAGAACTTACACCCTTCACAAAAATTAACAAAAAGGATCACAGACCTAAAAATATAGGAGGAAATTTAAATGACCTTGGGTTTGGCAGGGACTTTTTAGATAAAACACTGAAGGTATGGTCCATGAAAGAAATCATTGATAAGCTGGACTTCATTAAATTTAAAAATTTCTGCTCTGCAAAAGACATTGTCAAGAGAATGAAAAGATAAGCCACAGATTGGAAGAAATTATTTTCAAGACAGATATGATGAAGCACTGTTATCTAAAATATACAAAAACTCTCAAAATTCAACAATAAAACAACCCAATTTAAAAAATGAACCAAAGAACTTAACAGATACCTCATCAAAGAACATAAACAAATGGCAAATAAACATATGAAGAGTTGCTCCACATAATATGTCATTGGGGAAATAGTAAAATAATAACACGATATGATGCATCTATTAGAACGACTTAAATCTGGAACACTGACAACATCAAATGCTGATGAGGATGTAAAGTAGTAGGAACATTCATTCACTGCTTGTGTGAAAGCAGACTGGTACAGTCACTTTAGAAGGCAAGCGGCATTTTTTCTTTTTTTTACAAAACTAAACGTATTTTTACCATTCAATCCAGCAATCATGCTTCTTGATATTTACCCAAAGGAACAGAAAACTTATGTCCACACAAAAGCCTATGCACGGATGTTTATAGCAGCTTTATTCATAAGGGCCAATAACTGGAAGCAACCAAGATGTCCTTTAGTAGATGAATGGATAAATAAATGGTGGCACATCTATCCAATGCAATGCCATTCAACATTTTAAAAATGAGCTCTCAAGCCATTAAAATACATACAGGAGACATAAATGCATATTACTGAGTGATAGAAGCCAATCTGAAGAGGCTGTATGCTATAATGGTGGATGCGTGTGATTACACATTTGTCTAAACTCATAGAATGTATCACACCAAGATTGACCCAAATGTAAACTGTGGTTACATTTGGTGATAATGATGTGTCAATAGAGGTTCATCAGTTGCAACAAATGTACCACTCTGGTGGGGGATGTGGATAATGGAGGAGGGGATGCTAATGGGGGGACAGGGGGTATATGTGGTATTTCTGTACTTTCTACTCAATTCTGCTGTGAACCTAAAAGTGCTCTTAAAAAAAAATTCTTAAAAAAAAAGGCCAAGACTGTGACGATGAGAGAGGCTGAGGAAGGGGTCCTCACCTACTCTTCTGTTGGATTTCATGCAGCTTTTATAGAGAATATTTGACAATATCCATCAAGGTTACAGACATAAATACTCTCTGACCCGATCACTTCAGTTCTAGGAATTTATTCCACAGATGTTTCCACACTTGTGCTAAAGTTGTGTGTTCAAGGTTAAAAACTAATACATTATTTGTAATAGAAAATACTGAAATCAATCTAACTAATAAAATTGGTATGCCCATGCAATGGAGTACTGTGCAGCTATAAAAAAAAAGAGGAATCTCCTTAGGTAATGAGATAAGATGATCTCTAGGCTGGTTGTGAGGTGAAAAATCAATATACAGAACAGTGTTTCTATGCATAATATGCTATCATTTGTGTAAAAACATTTAAAATAATATCAATTCTTAAATATTAAGAATTACACATTTCCATATTTAAAAGTGAGTCTACATCTGTACCTCTGTATGAATAGAACAGCCCTGAAAGGGTGCTCCTGAAAGTCATAAAAACTGGGTGCCTCCAGGGAAGGAAGCTGAGTAGGTAGAGGAAATTTTCACCGTATACCCTTTTGTCCTTTTGAGTTTTGTAACATTGAAATGTGTTATTCTTTCCAAGCTAATCACACTTAAATATGCACGTGCATATGTGTGTGCATGTGCATGTGTGTGTGCATGTATATATTTTGGAGTAACCCTAAGACTAGGGTACTTCCTGGGTCTCCAACAAGTGACCAGATCTCATGGCCTCAGGATTGACATGTAACTAAGTTCAGCCTTAACCTGATGCTGAAGAAGAGCCATGTTAATAAAAGGAAGTTCACCTGGAGCCCAGCAAATAAGGCAGGCAAAGAGAAAGTCTTCATTAGTGTTCATCCAGTTCTGTTCAAAAGAGAAACTCATTGATTTTGCCTTAAATACAAGCACTAAGAGGTATAGTGTCTTGTAAGGTGGAGATAAATTTCTTCAAGCTTGTCCACTTCCCTTCGCTCAGATTTACAATTACCAAGGGAACTACCAATTGAATTCGTTAGAGTCTCAAATATCTCAATTCCCAAAAAATGGTGTGCAGAAGAGAGGACAGGAGATGCACTGTCACTAGAAAATTAGAGCCCAACCCCATTTTTAATGAATGAACTGGCTTGATGTTTGTTGTGATAGTGTGAGAGTTAGTCCTCAAGAAACAGTACCACTCTGGCTAAAGTGAAGAAGAGCTAGTCTTCAAATTTTTGAAGTCAACATCCCATGCCAGATTATGGGAACTTCACCAGTGACCTCAGGGGTCCTGCTAGAGGCAGCCAGACAATCGCTGACATGTCTCTTTACGTAACCATGCATGTGATTAATATGTTTACTCTTAGAGATTGGGTAAAATGGTAAGATTCCGGGAGGCAATTTGTATACCAAATTATCTAATATGCATATATTTTAACCTAGGATTGCATTCCTAAGATTTTACCCTAGAGAGATAAAGTCATGAGTGTGAATATATTTATGCACAAAAAAATTCATAATAGCAAAATTCTCATCAAGGCAAATGGATCAGTAAATTATAATACACATACAATGGGATACTGTGCTGCTTTTTTTATTTTTTTTTAATTTTACTTATTGTTCTGCTTCTTAAAAATGAAGTAGTAGGTACAAGGAAATATATTCATATATATATATAATTCAATATATCATAGAATAAGTTTATAGAACCATATTTATATAAAATACTCTATGCACAGAGAGATATTTAGAACATGATATTTCCTCAATACTTAGTTCATTTTTTGAGCTTACTGCATGGTTTTATTTTATTTTATTTTATTTTATTTTATTTACTGCATGGTTTTAATTTCTTATAATAAGCACATAGCGTTTTACAAAAATAAGTTATTTAAATAATAAAAATGGCTAATATCATTATCTGCCAAAATGCGATGATGCCTAAATATCTAGTCTGACTATAAATATGTCCTAGATGCAAGACAAACTGAAACGTTGCCTATTTTACAGAAACACATAAACCCACATCGTTAGGATGATAGCCATAGTGATAACTCAGAAATTTTATCTATTCCCGTTTATAGGATACCTACAAATACGTTTTTTAAAGCTTCCTAACCTTCATGGGTTTTTAATAAAAGCTTCCTTTAAGAACTCAGTGCAAAGACAGTTCATTATAACTGGCCCCAGGATATTGAGTTACTTTGATTCTTTTAAAATTAAACATTCCAGGGACTTCTTCATCCTGTCCCAACTTGTCCTGCTGCTAGCTGCAAGGGCAGGCTTTGCTGGGTGAAGAAAAGCATGTGGTTTCTTTTAAAAGATTTTGTGGGGCTTAATATCACTTTCTCAGATGAGGGTGCAAGGATATACCAAGAGGCAGGAAGATAAAGGAAAGTCACAGACTGCACCAAGTTGCTTTTATATAGAGATTATGTGGAGGCTCCGCCGAAGTCCAAACAGAATGAATTCACAATAAAGTGTTGGCATCATGTTAAAATGACAACAACAGAAAGGAAAGTTTTCATTAAACTCAGACAAAAACAAAGTCTACCAAAAAGACACCAAACCAGATAACCACAGAGCAAGTGCCAGTGGATGGAATAAGCATGGATTCCCTTTGAACTTGGAATGAGAAGTGGTGATAATTCACCAAACCTCACAATCGAGCAGATATTTGATATTCAGGAGAGTCTAAGGAGTTGCAAGAAAATGCAGAAGTGGGAAACAAGGATCTTTTCCTTACACCAAAAACATAGGAGGAGAGAAAAATGGGAGTTAAGTGTTCGACTAGAAAAGAACTAGAAATTCGAGCAATACTCTAAGAGGGGAGAGGTAAGTGTGGCGTGTCCCTGGAGACTTCAGGAGCTGAGAGGACCAAAGATGGGCTCTGGGACTGAATATTTCTGAGCAGGAACTGCAAGGGCTGAGGAGAGAAGGTGCAGGATAAACAACTTCCTTTCCTGAAGGGGCATTCCTGGATGAAGCCCAATTCAGGGTCCCGTCCCCTATCCAACATTTAACCTGAGAGGTATGGGGGGTTGCTGGGGGAGCCTTGCTAAGGCTGGCCATGTGGGAGGAGGGAGGGCTGCTTCCTAGAGGCAAGCCACAGCAAGGCAATGCTGGAGGGATCCATGCTGTTACCATTCTCATGTCTAGGCTCCCCACCCCCCTGCCCCAACCCCCAGCCATCACACACACACATATTTAAGAGTCAATAAACTAAAACTTAGACATGAGAAGCTAGCTGCCCAACATCTGAATTCTGATCTAACTCAGCGGTTCTCAAAACCTTTGATCTCGGGATTCCTTTACACTCTTAAAAATTATTGAAGAATCCAAAGAGCTTCCATTTATGTGGATGGGAGGGAGACAGAGAGAGAGAGAGACTATGTATCTACCATATTAGAAATTTAAACAGAGCAACTGTTACAACACAAGAATACAAAATCATATATTCCTTTAGCCGTTAGAGCAATGATGTCATCACTCATCCTGTAGCTTCTAGAAAACTCCACTTACACTCATGAGATAGTAAGAGTGACAAAAACAAACAACAAATGAATAATATGATGAAAATAGTTTTGATCTTACAGATTCCCTGAAAGAATCTGAGTCCCCCCAGGGGTCTGAGATCACACTGTGAAAATTGCTATTTTAACCTTAAGTCCATGCTTTATTTTTGCAAGACCGGGCAGTGGTATACTCAGTGAATGACGTTACCAATCTGGTTCTCCGCTCCCTTTACTGCCTCAACTCCCACATTTGCCACGTACTTCCAAACACCAGAATAAATCCTCTCCCTGTTTAAAAAAAAAAAAAATGTACTGTGAGTGCTCAAGCCTCTTTGAAGGTGCTGATGGAAGCAGCTGTCTGGAACTGTTTCCTTCTCCTTCTAGAGAATCCCACTATGAGACTTCTGGGATCTAGTCTGTCACTCACCCCAGCCCCAGGCAGAACTGATCACCTGCCATAGACAGCACTTTGCTCTTCTCTCTACTTCATTTTACTGGATTCCGTTTTTCCTTTGTGAGTTAGTAATGTGTCTGCCTTCCCTTCTTTCATCCATCAGCCCCATAATGAGCACCTGTCAGCAATGAGCGCCAAGAAGACCACCAGGACCTGAGTCTCCTGAGCTACTGGAACGAAGAAACTATAGTGGATGAATCTGCTTCCTCATTGCTGGCACCTGGACTTGCTCAAACTGTTTTATTTGCTTTGTCTAATTACTCTGAAATGATAAATTATCACTGGTGGATGGCACTCTGGGTGATATTGTTTTCTTTGTTCTTAACTGCAATACATTTTTATAGTTATGAATGTAATACAATGTTAAAATGTTTCTCTATAGCTTAGCCACTAATAATCAGGAAACATGTATGAAATGAACAGCTCTATGTACTTTATATACATATTAATGCTTTTAAATATTTATACTCTTAACAGCAAAAATAAGTAGAGGTACAAATACCCAACCCAATTGCACAGGGATTCTTCCTACAGCCTATACCATATGTGCATATTCCACTGTTCCTGGTAACTTGCATATATTTGCACTATCTTAGCTTATCTTCATATCCCATATGGAAGGTTCCACATCTTTGTGTCCCATTTCCTGAATTCTTCATGGGATATTGTTCATCTAATGGCCAGATGACATAGGATCTTAACATCTACATACAAACCTAGCTTCTTAACTCCGCAGCTCTCAATTAGCAAAATGTTCTCCTGGAAATAAATACATCTCTCGCTTGGCCACCAGGGAGCTGAATTAACTGGCTGCCTTGGTAAAGTTCAGTAAGACATTGACGGAGGGAATGTTCCCTGCAGATGGAATTCAAAATGGATTGTTTCGTAAAGGATTTTTATCTCCTAGAATAACCAAAAAACAGTGTTTGAAGTGGTGACAAGACACACTACTCATTACTAACAAAGGGCTTTCCGCCCCTCACGCAAAAACCCAACTACTCATTTCTACACGAATGCAGAAGCTTCTGCAGAAGGGAAGGGAAGGATGGGCCGAGATATTGTTTAATTGGCCTCACGCTGGATATGGGCTCTCTGCTCGGCTCCTGCTGTGCGGGTTACAATCAGTCCTGCCGTGATCACGGCAGCAGACTAATCTCCACCGGTCCCTCTCCCTCCGTGACACTGCGCACCTGCCCACCCTGTCCTCTGAGAAGGCCTGTGGTCCAGCAGCATCTTCCCTCCAGAGGAGCCATGGCTTCTTCATTGACATTCAGGTAGCGCTCCCATAAGCAAAGGCTGCAAAGTGTCATTAAAGTGGTGGGGAGACAAACAACACTCGTGCTGCATACCAAGTGGCACCACATTTAACTGAATCATTTTATTATGAATACATTCCAGGCTGCCACTGTGAGGCACCGGTGTAAAATAGGCTGGCAAAATGGATCTCTGCTAATTACATTTCATGCATATTTCAGAACTTTCCACGGGGATACGGGAGGCTGGCATTCATAAAATAGAATTTTACAACCAGGTTCACTTGCATTTGGCATCAAGACCCAAATGAGCAAGTAACAAACAGAAGTTCAATTATGTCGCATGTTTTGTTTGTTTTCACTGGAATATTGTAATTCCTTATAACTCTATCTGCGCCGCCGTAGTCACTGGCTGAAAATGAAATCCCTCTTCAAATCCACCTGAACACACAACCTTGCAGAAAAGTACAAGGCTATTAAATTGTTTCTTTCCCACAGTTTTTTGTTGTTGTTGTTGTTGTTGTTTGTTTTTGTTTTTTTGTCTATATTTGTCCTCAGTTACCTTAGGTTGAATTAAAGGAATGAACCTCTGGACATGGGGACTTGTCAGGAAAGGGACAGAAAAGCATCATTACCTGCTTCAAGACCGAATTGTAAAGAACACAAGTGACTGCCGTCTTGTGGCTCTTCACCCTTGTGCTGGCCTCGCTTTTCATTGCCAACAATGCGAGCTGGTTATTAAATGAGATGAAAAGTCGTCCATGGGCTTCATCAAAGTGGAAGAGACATCTGAGGTCCTGACTTTTGGGAAAAGAACAAGCTATCCTCTGGATGGACAGCTGGTACTGAATATCCCAGAGTCTCAAAACCTGGATAAAAAGTGATCAAGTCATATGAACATGTCAAGAACAATTGTCATTTTTTAGCCAAAATTGTTTCTAGTTCACGCTCAACCCCAGGCAGATTTCGTCCATGGTGCTGTAATTGTTCCTACTTCTGTCATGGCACAGAGTTTTCTTGCATTTCCTTATCCATTTAAATGTCTTCTCACCTGTAATCTTCCCCAGGGAAGGACTGTGTTTTTGTCTCAGTCCCCTGAAGAGAGCTGTATTTAGCAAGTACTTGTGGCAGGCAGAGTAATAGTCCCCCCAAATGTCCATGCCCTCCTCCCTGCAGTGTGTATGTCCTTTTGCATGAGCACAAGGGATTTTCCAGATGTGATAAATTAAGTACTTTGAGATGGAGAGATTACGGGTGAGTCCGCTGTCATCGTAAGGGAGATTAGAGTGATGGGATGTGAGAAGGACTCTATCTAGTATTGCTGGCTTTGAAGATGGAGGAAGTGGGCCATGTGTCAAAGAGAAGGCAAGGAAAGGGACTCTCCCCCAGAGCTTCCAAAAGAGGAGCCCCTCCCAACACCTTGATTTCAGCTAAGCGAGACCCATGCTGGAATTCTAACCTGCAGAACACAAATACATTTGTGTTGTTCTAAACCACTGAGTTTGTGGTTGTTTGTCACATTAGCAACTGAAAAGTAATATGGTCTCTCTCTAATATATTTAATATATATTATACTCTCTATATAGTTATACATACACATGAATATATTATATTATTATATAGTATATAATACATATATACATATATATTGTATGTGCGTGTGAAATAAAAGACTTGGTATTAAGTGAAATCAAGTTCACATAAACCTCAGACATTAGATTCGTATTCAAACACAGACAATCAAGACACAAAAAAGACATGCAGATGGCATGAGACAAGCACTGAAGAAAACAGGAAGAACTGCTTTGCAGGTGCACGTGTGGCTGCTATCAGCCATGGTACGAAATTAACATGGGCAGTGAGGGAGAGTCGGAAGGAAGACTGTGAAAAATCCCTCCAAAAGATGATAACAGGCAAGTTCTAGGGCTAGACTTCTTGTGTTCTAATCTCGGTTCTCTCCTTTACTTTAGGGCTACCTCTAGCAACTTTCTTTGCCTCTCTGAGGTTTTGATGTAGTACCTACCTCACCCAATGCTAGAAGATAGGAACCAGGCCCCATGTCAAGCATTTAGCATGGTGACCAGCATGTAATAGTGTTCAATAAATACTTTTATTATTAAATGCATTGTATTATGTTTTCATTGTGTAAATATTAGAACCAAAGAGGTTCTTCCAACTAAATCAGTCTATCTTATCCAATGTAAGAATTATTTCTCAATTATCTATAAAAAGGGCGCCTGGGTGGCTCAGATGGTTAAGCGTCTGCCTTCGGCTCAGGTCATGATCCCAGGGTCCTGGGATCGAGTCCCGCATCGGGCTCCCTGCTCCTTGGGAGCCTGCTTCTCCCTCTGCCTCTCTCTCTCTCTCTCTCTCTCTCTCTCTGTCTCTCATGAATAAATAAATAAAATCTTTAAAAAAAATTATCTATAAAAAATGGTCTGTTTAAGTGTTTGTAACTCCAGAAGGCAGGCAACACTGCAGGTCTTAATGTACTTTAAATCATATACTCTTTTGGGAAAATAAAATATGTCCAAAATGATGGTCTATCCCCTCCTCCTAAATGCATGTACCCATATATGTACACAATTTCGCATATAATTTTCTGGGTACATAGACATGCACAGCCTTCGTCCATATGTACAGATCTTAGGAATCCACAGGATAGAAATCCCTACAGTAATTATTAAGAACGTTCAGCCAAAGATACGCTCTTCTACCTCTTGACTCTACCCTCTCCTCCTACATCCACATAAGCCTCTTGTTCTACCTCTTGTCCACAGTAAATGATCCCAGTTCCTTCAAGCATCCTACCCTCAGAACTCACTCCACCATGGCAGGTTCCTGATTCTCTCACTCTGTTTGCACTTTCTCTCCAGGGAGGGGATCATCATTCAAATGTTGTTTACCTTTAACACCATCGTTGCATCGGTCCATGGTCTAAAATCCAATAGTACCGGAGGGCTTTATTCTCAAGCCACCTCTCTCAACCCCAGGTCCTACTCCTCAGAGACAGTCTTTTTTATTTATTTTTTAATTTTTATTTATTTGAAGACAGCCTTCTTTAACCTTCCTGAGTTATAGATTTCTCCATAACACCAAATAATAGCAGTGTATATATGTGTGTGTAGTTTATATTGATCAAATGTGTGTATGTGTGTAACATATCATATATTGATCAAATGACTCTCTCCTTTGAAAGAGAGGTTACTTACATTTTTTTTCTCCCTTTTCATTCCTCCCAATCTAAACTTTTTTTTCTGGTCCTATTGGCTGTGATACTTTAAAATAATATACTTATACATTAAGTACTGCATTATCAATTTAAGACAGTATCTCTCTACTCATCAAAATGTAAGAATAACACTTGAGCCTCAAGGACATATGTTAAGCATGGTGCTCAGAATGGAATCAATATTTTAGGGGTGTTCTAATCACTGTTAGAGGTTCTATGACTTCTTTAAACCATTTATTTTTGCATTATGATTAAGTCACTCCATTATGAAGTTTGCTTACCTTGAGGTTCTGACTATGAAAAGCTCTTAATATGAATCCCATGAGCAAATAATCAAGCCAGACATCTACAATCTTACCTTCAAAAAGCTGATGTATTAAGCCAAGACTAGGATTTTTCCTACTTTTGATTCAAAGTATGACAATGTAATTTTGAATCCTAATTCAATTATATTGACAATTCCTCCCTGATTTGTCTACATATCCCATGAGACATAGTAGGTGTTCAATAGGTAACTTTCAAATTTGTTGAAGATTGTGGTTCGTGTAATAATATGTCTTTATCCAGCTCGTTGATGGAGATCATTAGCTAGGATAAAGTCCAAGAATACAGAACCCCATAAAATCTTGCCTCACTTCTACATGGTTATTGCAGATTGCAGATCTTATATATTCCACAGATCTCATATAATCTACAATGACATTTTATGAAACATTTTTGCAGATCCATATAACCCAATTTGCAGATTTCATATAATTGCAGCTCTCATCTAATCCACTTTGCAGATCTCATATAATTGCAGATCTCATATTGCAGATCTCATATAATCCACAGTGATATTTTATGAAACTTTTTCAAACATCTTGTAGAAATAATTATGCTTGATGGATAGGGTAACCTCTCCATTTACCAACGATTATAACAAACTTAAAATGACCTAGTTAACCCCTGCCAGATAAACAGCATTACCAATCCTTCTAACTCCAAGAATATATATTTATGAAGTAAATTTTTTGGTTTTTTGGGGGAAAGAATTTTTCATTAAAGAATTCATTCTGGTTCTTAAACATTACTAAATATTTTTATTTAAAACATTCTGGCAACTCTCCTGAACGTGTTTTTCCTCAAGAATATAAATTCTACAAGAACTAAGACTTGCAAATATTTTTCAGTGTGTTCTAAATATAAATAGAATTGATAAACTGTTATTTTGAATGTGAAAGCCACAAGATTAGACACATCTAGATTATTTTCAAGCACTCATATTGCTTATAATAGTCATACCCTCATTGTTCAGATTACTGTCTTGTTTAGTATGGATTCCCTTCTAAAAGTAGAAATTAATTTCATGCCAGAACAATAATCTGGGGCATAGGTGAATATAGATTAATAATAACTCAACAGTATTAATGGACTATAATTCCCACAGAATCATTTTCCACCATGTTGTTCAAATAATTTATATTGCCTTTAATATTTTATTGACATATAGTCATATAAATTAAATGAAAAATAAAAATAGATGAGCAATAACCTCTAGTCTATGATAGGTTAGTTCTTGCTATTAGCAATTAAAACTAGAAGTATGGTTTTTTTTTATCAAAATGTGCATGTTCATCACTTTTTCTTAAAATTATGGGGTTTTTTTGTTCTGCTTTCCCTTCTTCCTTCAAAGAACCCTAACTCTCTTAATTAGTGATCCATGATCCCAATAAGCCCCTTCCATCTTTAATTCTCTAATTTTTCTCTCTGCTGAGGATGAAAGCAACATTGATATATTAACATCAATGCACAAAACAGTGTTCCGGTGCTCACCTAGAAATCATGTCACGGTATGTGACCTCCCACATGTTTTTCAGTTTTTTTCTACACTACCACATTCTTTATGAATGGTTCTTAACCTTGACATTAGAAACACCTACATTACTTTAGAAATCACCTGTTTGGGCCCTTTTGCCAGGTCGATTAAATCAGAAACTCTAAGGATGGGGCTCAGGCATTAGTGTGTGTGTGTATATATATATATATATATTTTAATTTCCCAAGCATTTCCTTTGCATTGTACCTTGACTTCTCTACATGGTTTTAAGGCCAATGCTAATATCCTCGAACAAGAAATCTTTCTCTCAGCTTAATCAGTAATATCATGTGGCTTGGCTTTAAACCAGATAACTGTATTCCCCTTCTTTCCTAATGTCTTTATCCTTTTAATCATGAAAAATATCTCACATTAATTCAGTTTTATTAATCAAGCCCTTTGACAAAATGTAACTTAAATAACTAATTAATATTTGAGAAGGATGGGTTCTTCTCTTTGATATTCAAGTTGACTTCTGGGATAGAATTAGGCCACAGTTCAGAAAGAAGTATATTTAATATCAATTTTCATTCCAGATTCCTAGCGAGATTTTTATTCTTCATAGGAAAAATAAGTAAACTGACAAACACCTAAGCTTAAAAATGACAATAGAACAATTGATACTTTTTAATTTACATTTTCCACAAATTTTGATCTAAACTGTACACTCTGTTTTCATCATAACACCTCAGAACTTGTGATGTCTGTCCAAGCTCAGCCTTCCTAAGTCTAGTTCTTGAAATGGCATGTTTGGGGGCTTTCTATTTCATCATCATTTTTATATTAGGAGAAATAAGTACCTAAGCTTATCATTTTGTCACATTATCAATATCAAGACAAAATTTAGCTATTCACATAATGATGAGGGCATATTTTTTCCCTTAATCTTTACCTTGATTCAACTGTTAGCTATTTAATAATGCAGGATTATTCATATACATTAGAACTAAAAATCAGTAGACTGAGATCAGAAACCTGGATCCTCATTTTAATATTACTTAGATCTGTCAGCTTAGTTATGTGATTTTACCTGTCCACTTCCTCACCTTTCTCCTAAAGTGGCCCCTGCCAGCTCTGAAATTCTGCCAATCTGCCTAGAATGTACTAAAGTTGCTCAACCCATTATCTATAGATTCCAAATCAACAATTCAAACAAATTTACAAAGGGGCATTGTGAAGATTGGACTAGAGAAATGTAGGATGCCACCATGTTTTCAGTCTAATTTTGCTGAAGAATTTTTTCTGCTCCCATGGTGCTCCTGGGTGGCTCAGTCGGTTAAGCATCTGCCTTTGGCTCAGGTCATGATCCCAGGGTGCTGGGATCGAGTCCCACATTGGGCTCTCTGCTCAGCGGGGAGCCTGCTCCTCCCCCACCACCCTGCTTGTGCTCTTGCTTTCTCTCTCAAATAAATAAATAAAATATCTAAAAAGAAAAAGAAATTTTTCCTGTTCCCTGCAAGAGACAGAATCATTTCACATAGACATAATAAAACTGCACTAAACAATAGGAAAATATGTAAATACGACTGTTATTTTGTCCTGTAACTGTTATAAACAGGCAACTTTATGGATGGGTGGGTACATGGAGAGATGTATGGATAGATAGGGAATCTGTTTTCAGTGCCCTTTGTAAAACCAAATCAGCATTATTTACATTTTGGTAACACGTCCAAGTTTAACTCAGAGTAGGAGGGAAAAAAAAATTCATAGTGTCCTAATAATGACATAAAAGTAAGTGAAAAGTAGAAAACAGACTCAGATGACTCTATCAAAGTGAGACTTGTTTGGTTTCATCAAACATTTACTACTAACTCCTGCCATCCTGTAGGGAATAGATATAAAATGAAATAAGAAAAAGAGAGAAAGAGAGTATATATCACTAGGGGATTTTGAGGACAGCAGTGCAGCATCTCAGCTCTCTGGGGTAATCCACAAAAATGGATAGCCTATTTCAGATGATAGGATAAAAGGAACTGATGGAACTGGGTCTCCTGAATACTCCTTTATGTATTAACAAGTCTGTTTCTTCAGAATTTAAGCCTTTGGATAATCCATGAAAGCCTCATCAGTAAACGCTTAAAGGCAATTTTGTTTGACATGATATATGCATGTTCTACCATATAGCTCAGATAATGTTTTTTTTAACATAAAGTCATAGAACAGAGCTTCCTTTAAGAAGTATTTTTACCATTTTTTTTCCAGAACTGAAGTCAAACCTAAAATATTGGCTGCAAATTAAAATCTTCTCTGTGCTAACCATCTTTAAATTATTACCATAATCATTATCTTCTGTTTTGTTTTTTTTTTTTTACATTCTTTTCAACAAGAATGAGAGAAGATAAACAGCTCTAAGACTCAGATTTCTGTTAAGTGTCTGTTTGTGTATTCGATCACCCAGCTTGAAAAATTCAAAACATTTTTTCAGGCACTATGAATTGTTCTACAAAAATCTCATTGATGCCCCAGTTCAAGTATAACAAATTTAAGCTTAATAAACTCAACTTTAATAGACTTAACTAATACCAACATATTATTTCAGGTGCTCTCCTTTCTCAGAACAAAAGTTTACTTGGGAAATCAAAACAATTTCAATTAAACTGATTTTTTGCCACTATCATTACTCACCTAACACTAAAAAAACTCAACAGAATCTGTCTTAGTCTTCAAAAAAAAAGTTTTCTAATTTTGCTTTTCAAAGATCACCATTCCTATTTTATTTTACAAAGTAAACTTAAACACTTTAAATTTCCTTCCTTCTTTCTTCTCACTTAAGATTTATACTAACAACAGCTTTGAAGGAAATAGTGAAAACCAGCTAGAACAAGGGAATTCTGATTTAAGTATCATTGCAGACCTAACTAGGTTTTCATAGGGGTCCTTCTGTTTCAAAGAAACACAACTCTGAATAAAACATTATTTCTCCTCCCTTGCTGGGTCTTCAGGGAGTGGGGACCATCTCTACAGGTCCTTAAGAAAAAAGAGGGAAAAAGAAACAAACTTAAAATGAAAATAGTGAAGAGTAGGCGTAAATGAAGAGACTGCAACTAGGAGCCTAAGCCTTGGACCATCAGCAAGGTGGAGGCACCAAGGCAAGACTGTTCAGTGAAACTGGACAACAGAAAAGGAGAATAGTCGTGTCAGGACAGCACTTTTCTTCATTTCCACCTTCAGAAACACACAGAAATCTCTGGAGGAAAGCATCTTCAGTTTAGTTCCTCAGAATGGCTATAGTTTAGCAACAGTGAAAAACAAGGTAACAATAAAAGATAGCCAAACATAAAAAGGAAACAAGTAATCATGAGGGAGAACTGCCAGAAGAGCAAATATCAGACTTAGATCTCTAAGGACTTCAGATACTGAAATTATTAGATAAGAACAGCTAATAATGAAATTGAAATTAAAGATCTAGAAATCAAATATCCCCAAATAAGCAAGCACCAAAAGACTATCCAAAATTACCAGTTAAAAAACATGTTTAGGGCATGATCAGATAATGCACAAAAAACAATAAATGAATATAAATAAATCTGAAAAAGAAACTCATCTTAATTTTTTTTATCCATCAGGTTCACACACAAAAGAGTGAACACATTAATAGTATCCATTATTGACAAGACTGTGGAGAACAGGCACCTTTACACACCTCTGGTGAGTATACTATTGGGTACAATATTTCTAGATCTAAATCAGCAATATCTTAAAAATTTCTTTAAGAAGTACATTTCCCGGGCGCCTGGGTGGCTCAGTCGTTAAGCGTCTGCCTTCAGCTCAGGTCATGATCCCAGAGTCCTGGGATCGAGTCCCACATCGGGCTCCCCGCTCAGTGGGAAGCCTGCTTCTCCCTCTCCCACTCCCCCTGCTTGTGTTCCCTCTCTCACTGTGTCTCTATCTGTCAAATAAATAAATAAAATCTTTAAAAAAAAAAAAAAAGAAGTACATTTCCCAGCAATTGCACTACTGGATATTTACTCCAAAGATACAAATGTAGTGACCCAAAGGGGCACCTGCACCCCAATATTTATAGCAGCAATGTCCACAATAGCCAAACTACGGAAAGAGCCGAGATGTCCATCAGCAGATGAATGGAGAAAGATGTGGTGTATATACAGCAGAATATTACTCAGCCATCAGAAAGGATGAAACCTTACCATTTACATCAACGCAGATGGAACATAGGCCTATGTAAAGTCACACAGAAAGATCTCCAGGAGCTATTATTTAGGGAAAATCAAGTTGCAGAAAAATATGTCTTATGTGATATCATTTACATAAAAACTAGTAATAAATACTACCTTGTATGTGTACACATACATAGGATGGTATATATAATAATATATTGTAACACAATACAATACATTATTATATACATACAATATATAATACAGTTGACCCTTGAACAACATGGGCTTGAGCTGTGCTGGTTCACTTACTTATATGTGATTTTTTTTTTAAATAAATACAGTACTATATATATATTTTCTCTTCCTTGTGATTTTCCTAGCAATGTCTTTTCCCCACCTTACTTTATTGTAAGAACAACACACAAAACATACAAAATATGTGTTAATCAAATATTTATGTTATCTGTAAGGCTTCTAGTCAACAGGAGGCTATTGGTAGTTAAGTTCTTGAGGGGTGAAAAGTTAAACATGATTTTCCAACCGTGTGCCCCTCTCCCCCATGTTGTTCACAGGTCAACTGTATATTATAATATAAATTATGAGAAGATATACACAAGTGTTAATAATGGCTATTTCTTGGGAGAGGAACCGATCTGAAGGGGAAGTGAACAAAAGGAATATTCATTTTTTTGCACTACATGCTTCCTCATTTGCAATTTTCATGAAAGTGCATTAATCCATTTACTTGTGTAGTTTAAACAAGATGAAAATGGCTTTGTTTCTGGATGAATAGAGGGAAGCCGAGGAGGAAGAGTATGCAGAAGGAAAGGGAAGACAAACAGGTAAGATGTAGTCATCACACAAAAGTCTCACTTTGTATTTTCCTTGCCAACTTTGGGACCACAGTGTAGAAATTGGGCTCTGGAAAAAATCAGAACCTTAAATGAAGGATTAAGTTACAAAGCCATCTCACTCTGGTGGCCAAATCAAGGTGAACAGCGCAGAAGAGAATAGTTAGGAGCAGTAGAAGAGCCTAATCAGGCTCACTGGCTACAATGTCCCCCAGGCTTTGAAAATCCTTTCACTCCCCATGGTAATTCCTCCTCCAGATCCCCAAGTTACTGACTCCCAGCAGGGCTTTGTCATCAGTGAAAGCTAGGAGTCCAAAGCAAAGTGCAACTGGACTATTAATTAGTATGATACCAAATTCTATAAGGAGAAATTTATTTAACCATCACGGCAAAATGGTAACAGAGCAGTCTTCCACAAAACAACTTAAGTCTCAGATCATTTTTGGAAAAAATTATTTAGATCTAGATCACTTTGGTCTGAAATTCTCTAATACAGCAACTCATTGACCAAAATATGATTCATTCAAAGGCTCTTTGAAAAAAATGTGCTCTTTCATTTTCTCTGTTCCTTAACTCCAATTCCATAAAACATCCAAAAGAATTGTACAGCAATAAAGCAAAGGCTTAACCTGATAGTAGAAAGCCCTGTTGTTTGCTGTAAAGACATAAAGACTAAGATTATTATGCCTTTATCAAAGTAAAATGGATTTAGACTAATGTAAAAGACAGCATGACAAGCTTTAATATAATGCAATTGTTTACATGTCAAAGCAAAAATAGAATGATAAAACAGCTTTGGAAGAGGCTAGGTAGTCTAAATACTGAGGATACCTATACACAATCCATTCTGACTCTAAGGACATTTTTTTTTCACTTGCTTTTAAAGTGATAAAACATTTTGTGCACTAAAACATCAGTGGGTAACTGATGTCAGCCTTCTCTGACCATCTCAAGTGATCTCAAGGAGAAACCCAAAACAGGAAGAACCAGAAAACCAGGTAAGCAGAAGCATGCTGGCAATATTTTTGAACAATCAGATATGATAGAAACATAATGTATTAAGATGACCTAAGCAGTCTTTCACAAGTATATGTGGAAATCCGTAAACCTTAGTTTTTACACCCAAACAAATTATACCTTGTGACACAAAATTATACCTTGAAGAACTGCTTGTAAGTACATATACCCCTTCGCCTTTTCACATATAATCCCTGTAAACTCACAAACTTTGGAGCAGTTCTTCAGAACAATGTGAAATACTGTCTCCCAGGCTATAGTCTTCAGTAAGATGAATAAGGTATTTACTAATCTACTTTAAGATCGGTTTTTTTTTTTTCAGTCAACACTTTCATGGAATTCTGTTATAATAAAATCCCTGTTATTTCTTTCATATTTATGTTTGCTAAAGATTCATTCATTTAAGATTTACTGAGAACCTACAAACAGGTACAACTGGAGGGCAGGAAACACCCTCTGTGTGAAAGACTCCGAAAACTCTGGAACTTTGAGGATAAACAGGCATTTGCCAAGTGATCATCAGGAGAGGGAACCAAAGGCAGAAGGAAGAGCACGCTGCAGAGCCATGAGGCAGCATAGCGGGAACAGCCCAAGGTGCGATATGGCTGGAGCATTAAGGGAACAAAAGAGAAAAGCAGGAAATAAAATAGGGTAGCATGCTGGGGGAGGGCTTTGTACAAAAGCTTAAGAATTCTGGAGTTGGTATTTAGACTCAGAATTCCATGAAGTGCTAAACAAGTTTTTTACAAACCACTTCATTAGCAGGATAAGGGGCAGATTAGAGTCAGACCAGTCTGAAAGTAGGGAGACAGGTTAGAAAATCTTTGCAAAATCTTGGGCAAAAGAAGATGAGATTTTGAATTAGAGCAGTGGCAACTGAGAGGGAGAGGTGAGGCTGATAAATAAATTGGGAGAAGATTACCTACACCATAGGTAATACAGTAAAATAAGCAAGTTTGGCAGAACTTGTGGATGGGGTGTGGCTAAGGAGCTGAAGATAAGTTTCTATTTAATTTTTACATATACACGTATTGCTTTAGAATAAAATAAAAATTCAGATTCACTGAAAGGCCCAGAGGCTGTACTCAGTAAGCCTATTGCCCAACCTCTTCTCTTCACAACCAAACATCTTGAAGTAATTACCTGGATCTATAAAATCAGGCATTATGGAAAATGAAAGTTTTACAGAGAAACAAGTGACATGATTATTAGAGATTAAGAAATTTTCCTAAGGAGATACGGGTAGTAAATAATGTGGTCAGGATTTGACCTGGACTGCCTGGTTCTGGTACCATGTTGTTTTTTTTCCCACCATATTTTTAAAAAAATTTTTTTAAGATTTTATTTATTTATTTGACAGAGAGAGACACAACGAGAGAGGGAACACAAGCAGGGGGAGTGGGAGAGGGAGAAGCAGGTTCTCCGCTGAGCACGGAGACCGATGCGGGACCCGATCCCAGGACCCCAGGATCATGACCTGAGCCGAAGGCAGACACTTAACGACTGAGCCACCCAGGCGCCCCCAACCATATTTAAAATATCCCATAAATATCTCCAAAGAAAAATGGACTGATATACATAATTGAAATGGTTTTTTTTAAAGATTTTTTTAATTAATTTATTTGACAGAGAGAGAGCAAGCACAAGCAGGGGGAGCAGGAGAGGGAGAAGCAGGCTCCCCACTGAGCAGGGAGCCCGATGTGGGACTTGATCCCAGGACCCTGGGATCACAACCTGAGCCAAAGGCAGACACTTAACTGACTAAGCCACCCAGGAGCCCCTGAAATGTCCTTAATATACTTGATAGTCTTCAGATTAACTTTGATGTCTAATTTACTGAGTTTCCTCAATATCAAAACAACAATAGCTAATTAGCTGTGCCTCTTCCATATCTTACCATTACCAAGCAACATTTCCTCATCTCCATTTGTTTTTTCTATTGAATTAGTGAGAACTTTGGAAACTCAAGATGTAACCTTTTAAGAATGCAGTTATAAGGATTAAATCCATGAGTATATGGTTTAAAAGTTTTTTTGATGAAATACTTTGTTCAGTTGCCCAGGACTATGCTTAAATTACCATAAGTATCTTTTCCAAATTTAGATTTCCAAAGCCATAGTAGTTAGCCAGTGTATTTTAAAAATCCACACCAGCCCTCAGAGGAATTCAGGACCACAGACAGATTTAGGTAGGAACTGAGGAGGCAGAACTAAACAAATTAAATGTACAATGTTACTTACTTTATCTTTGGAGAAGCTGAAAAGCTGTTTTCTTGCAGCAAAGAATTGGACAGCTATTACACTGGCTGAGTGACCCCAAAGGACACCAACTGGCTTGGAGACAACATAAGGGTTCCAAAGGCAAACTTTATTGTTGATGCCAGCAGTTGCTAATCAGAATTAGAAGGGGAAAAAAGTGGTTTTAGTAATGTGAACAACCCATACAATTTCCTTTTTCAAATGAATATATATCCCGTATCTGGGGTTGCTAAATGCCTCTGAGCACTAATGCACCCTGCCTTGAAGGAAGGAAGATCGTGTTGTCAGGCTAATGGGGCACGAGTTCTATCACTGAAAATGGTTGACATGGAGGGAAAGTGGGGAAGGAGTGAGCATGAGGTGACAGAACAATACAATCCCACTTAGGAGGCAACCAGCGGCCCAACCAGGAGGGCACGGCATCCCACTTCCCAGTCCTGATGTTTTCCCCCTCCGGCTAGCACAACCTAGGAGTGGAGACCACATTACAGTTATCCCAGGAGGGAGCAAAAACTAAAACAATATTTAAAGTTCCCAAATTAATGAGAAAGTATATGGAAACAAATTATTTCCACTGCCCTATAAATAATTGAGTATTTACAAGCACACCAACAGCAGAATTATACTTTTGACCTGCTCTATGAGAGAATAAGATATTTTTAAGCATGAATTGGTTTTATTGAGGGAGCGCATCAAGAGCGGGGTTTATAGTGGGTCTTCAGGTCTGGGGAAACTCAGCAGAGTGCTCTTTGGTTTTCTCTTGTTGAGGGCCGACTGTAGAACTGAGAGCTTGGTCACTCTTATTTTTCTAGCACTATGCCAAGTACAAAGAAGTGATCAGTGTAAAGGGGCTGAAATAATTACTAATGGGTCAATGAAATGGTTGATATTGAAGTCCTTTCAAACTCGCTTGGCTAACCCAGCCTTCTCTAATAGGTCTCCAATTCTCTTCGAAAGGTAGTTGCTGGCATTTTCCTGAGTTCATATTCAAGGTGTCTGTTACCATGACTGTCAACCATGATCATTAGTGATTTCAGAGACTCAGCCTCCTAGCTGATACCAGTACTTTTCTATGAATGATAATTATCAAATGAGGCTTATATTAACATGACTCATTCCAAAGGCCATGTATGTTCATTCTCTGTCACTACCCTATTAAGACCTCACTTTTTTTACAATGTTTTAATATATATACATATATAGAGATATATCAAATTATCAGCTTTCAAAATGTCATATATTTTATTTAAATAGTTAACGCCTGAAAACTTTCAGCTTATTTCTCCAGCTAACATATCCTCTTTTATGTCCAAAAAAGGAACTCTCATTTTAAAGTAAAATTCAAATAATCTGAAAATGTTCAAAAAGCACTGGAGGTTGAATTCTGACAGGGGAAAAACGTGCAGCATTTTGCCGCTGTCCCACGTGCATGCATGCTGTAGCCACGCCAGCAGCAGGTGGAGAATTTGGTGGTGTCGGAAAGATGGCAGAAGCGCAGACATGGCACAAAAACTGTCTTCTTCCTCTGTATCATCTTATGCCCCCACAGATTCTAATAAAAACACTAATGAAAGCATCGGGGTGCTTCCTCATATTTTCACCCCAATGTAGTTCCTACATGCCTCACGTCATAATGCATCATTATCAGACATTCTCAGGCAATAAAATGTGAGCTGTTCAAGTCGGTCTCCCTGGCACTAAAGCAACAAGGTGGAGAGGCTCCCTGCATACCAATATGCATCCTGGACTATTTATGAGGCCCTCGTAGTTATCATGATTTATTTTACATACCAATTAAATTGAGCTGAGAGTGGTAATCAAAAGCATGAATGCCCTCAGCAACGTTGAAGGATGTCATTTTAAGATGCTTTCTTGATTTCTCTCTCCAAGCCAGCACCACAGTGTTTGTACTGCTGGTTGTACTGGAAATGATAGCATCTAAAGATGCATTGTAAGTAACTGATTAAAAAAAAAAGAAGAAGAAGAAAAGGATCTTTATTGGTTTCTCACAAAACATGAGCAAAATAGAACTGCTTTAATACCTAAAGTCAAAAGTGAAGCCCAGATTATGATCACACAGCCTGACGTGTGGGGAATACCTCACTCATGAATGCCTCCCCCACCCATGAAAGAATTTTTTTCTTTCTTTTTTTTATTTTTTATTGTTATGTTAATCACCATACATTACATCATTAGTTTTGGATGTAGTGTTCCATGATTCATTGTTTGTGCATAACACCCAGTGCTCCACACAGAACGTGCCCTCTTTAATACCCATCACCAGGCTAACCCATCCCCCCACCTCCACCCATGAAAGAATTTACAATGAGAAGTTGCAGCTAAGTCAGCATTCAGACATTTTACCCAATCTCAGGATACCTTGAACTTTTTTTCAGTTGGAACACATGGCAGGAAACAACATGAGTCACAATAATCATATGGGATTCTGGAGATTTAAGATGAGTAATTGGCCAGGTTCCTGGGTTCTTCCTCCTGGGTCTGAAGCAGGCAAACAGGAGCTTACCAGCCATCTGCTGCTTCCCGAGGTCCAGCTCATGCCCAAACCATGGTTTATTTAAGCCATGACTGGTCTAGAATGTTAGAGTGGGATTGCCAGACGTCAATGCCTGGCACAAACACAGCCAGACTCAGGCAAAATGGCTCTTCCTACATCCTGGATGACCCAACACCACACACTGGGGAGCAAAATTCCAATACCCAAGCTAGGAAAGTGATCTTGCTGTCTTTTGTCAGAAGGATCTTTCCATTTCTATCAGACTCACTGGCTCCAAAAGGCAAATAGCTCCTACCCTCTAGGAAGGATATTCTTATCTCCTCCTTGTTTTCTCGCCTTCTTTTCTCTCGTCTGTCTTTCTTTCAAAAGAGAAAGAGAGAGAGGAAGGAAGGGAGAAAAAAACCTAAGAAGTGATCCGATCCTATAAAGGTGAGTTCTCTGAGTCTCACTAGGGAGCAATCAATTTCCGGGCCATAAAGGTCCCTGAGCGCCTGCTACTTCCCTGCTGCTACCTTACAGGAAGTACCAATGGTCTAAAATCTGATGACAACTGTTCTCATAGGAAGCAACTTCACTGAAAATATTCCCTTTGTTTACAGAAAATGCTGAGGATATTGTAACTTGACTCAGTGAAGCAATATTACAAGATCTAAAGTGTATACCACTATAATTATATCTTCAAATCCATGGAAATTTCATAATATCATTACAGTACAATCAAAATAAAGTATTTCCACCCAGAAAATTACTTTGCCATGTGTTCCCCATATTATATCCAACTATCATCTTCAGTTTCGAGGCTATAAAAAAAACATATAAAGAAGTACATTCTGCTCTGGTATTCAAAGTATTGCTTTTAGATTTGAATCTGCAGGCTACCAAGTGACATTTATGGGCCTGTAGTGTTACATATCGGAAGCTCAACAATTCACACTTTATTTCTAGACCAAGATATAACTTGTATCTGATTAGACTGTGGAATGCCAGAGCTCCTGAGAATGCCTGAGTAAGAAGAGGTGAGGGTAAAGCCATTTCCTTAAAATCAAATTATCTGATAAAGAAAAATGTGTTCCTCACTTCTGGAAGACAGCAAAGGAAATGATAGGTTATGATGAAAAAGTTTTTAAAATATCAAGCAAGGGAATGGGCTGAACTGATAAAATAAATGATTTGTTTTTAATACGCTCAGTGAGTTTGAAGATTGGTAGAGGGAAAATATTTTTTTAAATTACTTTTAGATAATATTCTAAGGGGAAAAAAAGACAACCTGATCACGTCTGTCCATTAAGATGCTCACTTTCCATGCTTCCGCTCTTTGCTACTTAGTCATAAGAAAAGGGCATTAAAGGAACTGCCATCGATCCCTGTACTCATTTATGCTGTCAAAATGACCCCGTGTAATGGCAGTTAGTTAACATGGGAAAAGTGATTTGAAAATGAAAAGTGATACCTGAAAACCGAGTAAGTAATGCTATTAGGTGAAGTTGGAGTAAGCTAGAATGAGGCTACTTTGTATAATCTGCCAACAGGTAGAAGCTGGAGCAGAGTAGAAAATTGGGCCATTTCAAACCAGGAATTCTTATGATCATTTCCCAAGCTTTTTTGCTTTATGAGTCGTATGACTTAGGAAAACATCCTACCTTGAACTTTCTTGATGTTCTTTTGCTTGAGGGAGTTTGTTTGCAGTTGCATTTCTTATTGTGAAGTTGGAGTCCCATTCTCTTAGACCACCACAGGGCCCTCTATATTCTGAGCAACTACCATTTCAAGAAGGAAAGATAGAAAGAATAACCCTATCTATTTCATTTTTAGAAATCACAATGCATCTAATTCAGCACTGCTAAGCACATTAAAAAATAATAATGCAATTAATTTAATGACTTCTCAAAATACTGATTTGACCCATGTTCATGATACAAATGAATCTTCACCTTCCACCATGCTATTAAACAAGCTGCAGGAAGAGACTTCTTTTCTTCAAACCTAGGCCACCAGCTCTGCCAGGAATGGCCAGCAATTCCTGTACGATGGATGAAAGATTACTCCAAACTTAGCCATGAAAGAAAGGAGAAGGCAAGGGGGTCAATGCTCACAGACGAAGACCCTTTGCTCTTCTTTGCTCCCACTTTTATTGGTCCTTCAGGATAACCACAAATCCTTATCACTGTTTCTCAAGCACGTGATGTGTGACAAGGGGGGTCTTACTGAAACTAGGAGGATCTGTTTACGGGAAAGATAGATAAGCTAATCTGCGTGTTCTATGAGTTCGACTAAACATAGCCTAGGGGACAATGCACACATCTCTTAGATTACAGCGTGGCTGTTTGGACTAAGACGACTTCGGGAAGGCAACTCCCCATGGCATTCCAACGGCAGAGTGGTCACGAGCACCTCGGCATTCCAAAGGCCTATGCCCTTCTCCGAAAGCTACCCTGCCCTCAGTGGCCTCCGTGTTACATTTTAGCAAGCCAGGTATTATGGCTGATTTCATGCTCTGCATTAACCTCAACACAGCTCAAAGCTGATTTCAACTGCCTTAAACACAGCAAGAGAACTGGTAGGAAGGACACGGTGTTCCAGTGAACTCAGGGATGCACCATCTCTTTGTCTGGACTAATTTAAATGCAGGGAAGTGGAGCAAGGCACAACAAGATGCTAATGTAGCTTCTCTTCCAAACTTGGTCTCCATCAGTTGCGAAGGCTTCCCAAGGAAATGCGCGATCTGGGATCTGTATGCTAAATTCTCTGGCACATCTCCATTAATTAGTGCAGAAATTATTGATTTGGGTATCAGTCTAAACTGTTTTGTACCTTCTCTTAGCCATGGTCAAACAAAGGGGACAAAACACCTTTCAATTTAATAAAAAAAAATCAATGGTTTTTATTATTGGCAATTTAGTGCTCACTTTTCAGAAGCTACACTTTCAGTCTATGGTGCCCAAGATTTCCAATGACATTGTCTATATGAGGAGGCAATTATCTGGGACCAAAAAAAGGGAAAACTTCTCTGAGATTCAAGACACTTATGTCCCACCACAATTGCATAAAAACTCGGTCCTTACTTTACAAGCTTTTCAGAATGTAATTATTTTTCTATTAAAATATGACACAGAACCACTCAGACAAGATGAAAACATTTCTCCTTCAAAGTTTTTTTTCTTTTTTTTTAAATTTTTTATTGTTATGTTAATCACCATATATTACATAATTTGTTTTGGTGTAGTGTCCCATGATTCATTGTTTGCTCATAATACCCAGTGCTCCATGCAGAATGTGCCCTCCTTAATACCCATCACCAGGCTAACCCATCCCCCTACGCTCCTCCCCTCTAGAACCCTCAGTTTGTTTCTCAGAGTCCATCGTCTCTCCTGGTTCATCTTCCTTCAAAGTTTTAAATAAGAAATCTGAATCTTATCTTAAAGCAGTAAGCCAGTCCTCTTATGTTTGAAACTAAGTTTTTCCTTTGACATTTCAGCTTTATAAATATTTTATCCTTAGCTTCTATGAAACATTATTATCATACTTGCTCATGTATTTCTTTCTTTCCTCAATTGTATATTCTTTCCTCACACTAAGAATAAAATCAGCCAAATTATTTCTTGATGAGTTCTAGGAATATCAATTCGTGTTGCTGGGATAAAATATATATATATATATTTGATATATATATCAAATGAAGCCAAACATTGGTTGCTTGCTCCCAGTATGGTCAGTCTTGTGGGCCCGAGAGCATACTCTGTACTAAGCCCACTGTTCTGTTTTTGACTCCAGCCTGCCCTCCTCTTTCTCGCTGCTTCTTCACTTCAGCATTTCTTTCCCTCTCCTCATATTGAAATAACTGAGCTGCAAACAAACAAAAAAGTTGTATTTAAGCTTCTAATCTCTATTGCTAAATCTGGAAACGGGCATTCATTTACTGGTTAGGACTAAAGTGGGTCCTCCTTTCAGAGATACTAAGAAAAATCTAAAAATTTAAAATTTGAAATAAGAGAAAATCTTATAGACTCTTCACCTTTCTATACTCTGCTTTCTCCTTTTTAAATTATCTTCTCTATTCATTTTCCTCAATATTCAGTCATATAGTATTATTAAACTATACATTATTTATAGTTTTTTTACCCCAATCACTTTTTAACCATAAATAACCCCCTATTTTAAAAAATTCGTTATCTACTAATACTTAGCAAGATTTCTTTTGGTATCTCTCTTTCCTTTTGCAATATTTTTCAGTAGTATTTGTTCAAGGTCTTAGTCTGTTCAGGCTGTTATAATAAAACAGACTGGGTGGCTTAAACAACAGACATTTATTTTTTACAGTTTCGGAGACTGGAAAGTCCAAGATGAAGGTGCTGACAGATTCAGTGTCTGGTAAGAGCCCACTTCCTGGTTCATAGGTGGCCTAATTTTTGCTGAGTCCTCACATGGGGAAGAAGTGAGAGATTCTCTGGGGCCTCTTATAAGACATGAGTCCTATTCATGAGAGCTAAACTCTCCAGACCTAACCACCTCCCAAAGGTACTATCTTCTAATACCATCATATTGGGGTTAGAATTTCAACATACAAGTTTGGGAGGGGATGCAAACATTTAGTCCCTAACATTCTGCCCTCCCCCCATCCATGCCCTTCTCAAATGCAAATTACATCCCAATAGTCTCAAAAGTCTTACTTAATTCATTCCAGCATCAATTCTAAAGTCTAAGTTCAAAGTCTTATCTAAATCAGGTATGGATAAGACTTGGGATACAATTCATCCTGAGGAAAATTCCTTTCCAAGCTGCGAACTTAGGAAATCAAACAAGTTGTGTGCTTCCTGAAGAAGTGGTGGAACAGCCATGAGATAGGCATTCCCATTCCAAAAAGGAGAAATAGGAAAGAAGGAAAGGGTAATAGATACCAAGGAAATACAAAGTCTAACAGGGAGAACTCCATTAAACCTTAACAGCCAAGAATAATCCTCTCTGGCTTGATGCTCTGCATTTCAAATCCACCACAGTGGCAGTGTTACCCCCATGGCTTGGTGGGTGCTGTCCACACTGGGACAGTGACCCCAGCCATGCTGCGGCTCTCTGGGGTGACCCACTGCTGTCCTGGCTCCTCTGAGTGTGGCCACACCATGACTCTCTGCAGAGCCCTCATCCTTAGGAGCTAGGTTGAGGCAGTCTGCCCCACAGGAACCAGAGAGGCAGCCTCATCCTTTGAAAACACTTTGCAACATCTCAGAAGAAAAGAAACAGGAACTTGTAGACATAGAAATAAAATCTAGCTAATCTAAAACACTGTGATTTAAAATAAATTTTAAAAGACTGAATAAAAATGTATAAAGCCTCCTTAACTTTAGGATAATATGAAACATCTAATATATATATAAAATGGGAGTCCCAGAAAAAAGGGGGCGGACAGAAAATTTCGGAAAAAATAACAATAGAAAAATTTCCAAATGTAATGAAAACCACAGAGCCATATATCAAAGAATCTCAGTGAATTCCAAGCAGCATAAACACACACACACACACACACACACACACACACACACACACACACACA
>NW_027397063.1:87555984-87801860 GCF_003265705.2 Callorhinus ursinus | reverse complement strand
ACACACACACACACACACACACACACACACACACACACACACACACACCAAGAACAAAGAAGCACATCACACATAAGTTGCTTAAAATCAGTGAGAAAGGGAAAATCTGACAAAACAATGTATCACGTGTTAGAGTAGACACTAAGGAGAATAAAGGACATAATGTATGCCCTAAAAGATTGTTTTAGTTTTCAGTTTATGTATAAATGTGGTTTACATGTGAGGCATCCAAATTTCCTCTGGGTCTGAAAGAGTTATGACAGGCAGGACAAAAGTTCTGATGTAGGTACAGAAATTTTTAGGATTGTTTCACAGATTGAGTGGCATCTGAAAGCAAGATTCTTAAGAAGCCCAAATTGAGAATCCTGCAAATCACGTAAAGAAAAGTCCATCTGAATTAGATAGAAGAAGCAGAGTAAGGAGTTTGGTAAAGGTAAAGGCAGTTTCAGGAACAATACTGGCACGAAAGACTCTTCTTTGGTGGCAGGATCTGGACTAGCCCAGAATAAGGGATCCTTCAGATATAGTCCGCATTGAAAAGGTGAGTGGAGAAGAATCTGAGCATTGGGCCCAAGAGAGCATCTGTGAACTGCAAATAGAACATTCTCCTCCTGGAAATTGATGTCTTTGTGGGACATTCTAAAATGATTCATCATCCCACATTTTCAGACTTCAAGTCCTTAAAGATTCCTGTTTCAGAAGGTTCCTTATTTCCTTCCTTGCTTTATCATTTCTACTTTCTTATAATCAAAAGCCTTATAACTAACCAGTCTGATTGCAGTTTCATTCTTTGTCCTCCAACCTACACCAGACAGAACTACCAAACAAATCTTTCCTAAATGCTGTGTGCATCAGGGCTTTCCAAGTGTCCTCAAAAACCTTCAGTACTTCACTGTTTCACTTTCTAGCAAGTGTAAACTGGGCAAGCTGCCAAGATTTCCAACATATGTCCCTACTAGACCTATTTGCATTTATTTCCTCACTACTCAGCCACTGATCTATTCATGTCCATCTCTCCCCCCCTCATTAGGTCTGCTTGTCTCCCTTTACTCATGTTCACCATGCCCTCCCTTTTTCCTTCCATCTACCCATCCGTCAAGTAGCACCACCCATCCTTGAAGCTCTTCCTCATAAATTTGCTGCTTAAGCATTACTATGGGAGTTAATACCTTGTTTATATGGTTTAGCAGTTAATTTTCAATACCATTGTACAATGTTCTTTTTTTAAACCAACATATTATTTCTTTTTTTAATTTTATTTTATTCTGTTATGTTAGTCACCATACATTACATCATTAGTTTTTGATGTGGTGATCCACGATCCATTGTTTTCGTATAACACCCAGTGCTCCATGCAGTACGTGCCCTCCTTAATACCCATCACCGGGCTAACCCATCCCCCCACCCCCTTCCCCTCTAGAACCCTCAGTTTGTTTCTCAGAGTCCATAGTCTCTCATAATTCGTCTATCCCTCCAAATCCCCCTCTTCTCCTAATGTCCTCCGTGCTATTCCTTACGTTCCACAAATAAGTGAAACCATATGATAATTGACTTTCTCTGCTTGACTTATTTCACTTAGCATAATCTCCTCCAGTCCCATCCATGTTGATGTAAAAGTTGGGTATTCATCCTTTCTGATGGCTGAGTAATATTCCATTGTATATATGGACCACATCTTCTTTATCCATTCATCTGTCGAAGGGCATTTTGGCTCTTTCCACAGTTTCGCTATTGTGGACATTGCTGCTATGAACACCGGGGTGCATATGGCCCTTCTTTTCACTACATCTGTGTCTTTGGGGTAAATGCCCAGTAGTGCAGTTGCTGGATCATAGGGTAGCTCTATTTTTAACTTTTTGAGGAACCTCCACAGTGTTTTCCAAAGTGGCTGTACCAACTTGCATTCCCACCAACAGTGTAAGAGGGTTCCCCTTTCTCCACAACCTCTCCAACATTTTATGTTTCTTTCTCTGTCAATTTTTGCCATTCTAACTGGTGTAAGGTGGTATCTCAATGTGGTTTTGATTTGAATTTCCCTGATGGCTAAAGCAACAAACGATGCCTAATCCACACATCAGAAGAGAAATAATTAAGATTAGAGCAGAGATCAACGAATTAGAAACCAGAAACACAGTAGATCAGATCAACGAAACTAGAAGCTGGTTCTTTGAAAGAATTAATAAGATCGATAAACCACTGGTCAGACTTATCCAAAAGAAAAGAGAAAGGACCCCAAAAAAATAAAATTATGAATGAAAGGGGAGAGATCACGACCAACAACAAGGAAATAGAAACAATTATTAGAAAGTATTATCAACAACTATATGCCAACAAACTGAGCAATCTGGATGGAATAGATGCCTTCCTGGAAACCTATAAGCTGCCAAGACTGAAAGAGGAAGAAATTGACAACCCGAATAGGCCAATAACCAGTAATGAGATTGAAGCAGTGATCAAAAACCTCCCAAAAAAACAAGAGTCCAGGGCCTGATGGATTCCCTGGGGAATTCTACCAAACAGTCAAAGAAGAAATAATACCTATTCTACTGAAGCTGCTTCAAAAAATAGAAACAGAAAGAAAGCTTCCAGACTCATTCTATGAGGCCAGCATTACCTTAATCCCCAAACCAGGCAAAGAGCCCATCAAAAAGGAGAATTGCAGACTGATATCCCTGATGAATATGGATTCCAAAATCCTTAACAAAATCTTAGCTAATAGGATCCAACAATACATTAAAAGGATCATCCACCACGACCAAGTGGGATTTATCCCTGGGATGCAAGGGTGGTTCAACTTTCACAAATCAATCAATGTGATAGAACACATTAATAAGAGGAAGGAGAAGAACCATACGGTCCTCTCAATTGATGCAGAAAAAGCATTTGACAAAATACAGCAACCTTTCCTGATTAAAACTCTTCAGAGTATAGGAATAGAGGGAACATTCCTCAAGTTCATAAAATCCATCTATGAAAAACCCACAGCAAATATCATCCTCAATTGGGGAAAAGCTGAGAGCCTTTCCCTTAATATCAGGAACACGTCAAGGATGCCCACTCTCACCACTATTGTTCAACATAGTACTTGAAGTCCTAGCAACAGCAATCAGACAACAGAAAGAAATAAAAGGTATTCAAATTGGCAAAGAAGAAGTCAAACTCTCTCTTTTCACAGACGACATGATCCTTTATGTGGAAAACCCAAAAGACTCCACCCCCAAATTACTAGAACTCATACAGCAATTTAGTGATGTGGCAGGATACGAAATCAATGCACAGAAATCAGTTGCTTTCTTATACACTAACAATGCAACTGTAGGAAGAGAAATTAGAGAAACTATTCCATTTACAATAGCACCAAAAACCATAAGATATCTCGGAATAAACCTAACCAAAGAGGTAAAGGATCTATACTCTAGAAACTGTGGAACACTGATGAAAGAAATTGAAGAAGACACAAAAAGATGGAAAAACATTCCATGCTCATGGATCGGAAGAATAAACATTGTTAAAATGTCTATGCTACCCAGAGCAATCTATACCTTCAATGCCATCCCGATCAAAATTCCAATGACATTTTTCAAAGTGCTAGAACAAACAATCCTAAAATTTGTATGGAATCAAAATGACCCTGAATCGCCAAGGAAATGTTGAAAAAGAAAAACAAAGCTGGGGGCATCACGTTGCCCAATTTCAAGCTATATTACAAAGCAGTGATCACCAAGACAGCATGGTACTGGCACAAAAACAAACATATAGACCAATGGAACAGAACAGAGAACCCAGATATGGACCCTCAACTCTATGGTCAAATAATCTTCGACAAAGCAGGAACAAATATGCAATGGAAAAAAGACAGTCTCTTCAATAAATGGTGCTGGGAAAATTGGACAGCCACATACAGAAGAATGAAACTCGACCATTCTCTAACACCTTACAGAAAGATAAACTCAAAATGGATGAAAGACCTCGATATGAGACAGGAATCCATCAAAACCCTAGAGGAGAACATAGGCAGTAACCTCTTTGACATTGGCCACAGCAACTTCTTTCAAGATACATCTCCAAAAGCTAGTGAAACAAAAGCAAAAATGAACTTTTGGGACTTCATCAAGATAAAAAGCTTCTGCACAGCAAAGGAAACAGTCAGCAAAACAAAGAGGCAACCCACAGAATGGGAGAAGATATTTGCAAATGACACTACAGATAAAGGGCTGGTATCCAAGATCTATAAAGAACTTCTTAAACTCAACATCCAAAAAACAAGTAATCAAGTCAAAAAATGGGCAGAAGACGTGAAAAACACTTCTCTGAAGACATACAAATGGCTAACAGACACATGTACAATGTTCTAATAAATTATTTTATATTAGTCTTTAATTCTTGTTCATATACTATTTCTTGAGAGTTATAATTAATATTTCTTCTACAGTCTCCAATGCCTAAGACAGTTTTAAATCACATAAAAGTTAAATAATTGTTGATTGATTGACACATTGAGTCTGCAATTCAAACAAACTGACTAAAGTAAATATATTTTTCACCTATGTTCCCAAAAATTATTCACTTAATTACAATGACTTTTGATTCACAGAGCTAAGAAATGTGTAATCCAAATTAGATAGCAAAGATCCCTGATATTTCTTTTACATGTAAAACTTTTTTGTAGCCAATTACTAATTGCAGTGATTTAGAAGCTAGACTCCAAAGTTGGATTTCTTTGGTCATAAACATGAGTTATAGTGCTGATACTAAACTAAGTTCCCCATGTTCTTTAGTCAGTAGATGAGGGAACAAAAGATCAGAATTGTATTTTGGAAACATGATGAGCAATGACTTCACATGGACATATAGAAAAATCCTTGTCCTGCAACTTTACAGACTTAACAGACTTATAAGTGGTTACAGCAGAGTTGGTTTTGGAGAGGTTTAAATGAAACTATGACAAGGTCTAGAGTGGAACTTTTCATTCTCTCTCTGAGAGAGTATTTTGTATTTCATATTCAGAGAAAATAATATCAATTTAAACTGTACTTGGTTATATCCCCAACATTTTCAATAACAGAATTTTGTTAGCTACTTCTATGTATCCATATTAATTTAAGGTCACGGAACTCAAACGATACACCAAACTTCAGGAAGCCTACTACAAGTAGATTTTAGGAATTATTACTTTATTACTATAGTCAATCTAGTCTTTGTTTTATATATTAAAATATCATGCTTGCAAAAATAAACTAATGGACCTATACCAAAATAAAAAGATTTTTCACAGCAAAGGAAACCATCAACAAAAGGAAAAGGCAACCTATTGAATGGAAGAAGATATTTGCAAATGATATATCCAATAAGGAATTAGTATCTAAAATATATAAAGAACTTATATAACTCAATACAAAAAATAATAATAATCCAATTAAAAAATGAGCAGAGGACATGAATAGTTATTTTTCCAAAGAAGACACACAGATGGCCAGCAGACACATGGAAAGATGCTCAACATCACTAATCATCAAGGAAATGCAAATCAAAACCAGAATGAGATATCACCTCATACTGTCAGAATGGCTAGAATCAAAAAGAGAAGAAATAATAAGTGTTGGTGAGAATGTGGAGAAAAAGGAACCCTAGTGCACTGTTAGTGGGAATATAAATTGGTGCAGCCACTGTGGAAAACAGTATGGAGTTTCCTCAAAAAGGTAAAATAGAAACACCATGATCCAGTAATTCTACTACTAAGTATTTACCCCAAAAAAGCCCCCAAAACACTCATTCAAAAATATACATGCACTTCTATGTTTATTGCATTACTTGCAATAAAAAGAAGATTTGGAACACTACATCAAAAACTAATGATGTATGGTGATTAACATAATAAAAAAATTTTTTTTATTTAAAAAAAAGATTTGGTACACACACACACACACACACACACACACACACACACACACACACCTACTCAGCCATAAAAAAGAATGAGAGCTTCCAATTTGTAACAACATGGATAGACCTAGAGGATATTATGCTAAGTGAAATAAATCAGACAGGGAAAGACAAATACCATATGATTTCACTTATATGTGGAATCTAAAAAAGCAAATGAATAAACAAACAAAAAGAAAAACAGACCCATAAGAATAGAGAACAAACTGATGCTTGCTGGCCATGGAGGATGGGCAAAATGGGTGAAAGGGAGTGGGAAATACAGACTTCCACTTACGGAATGAATAAATCATGGGAATAAAAGGTACAGCATAGGGAATAAAGTCAAAGATACGGTAATAGCGCTGTATGGTAGCAGATGGTAGCTACACTTGTGGTGAACACAGTGTAACATATAGACTTATGGAACTGCTGTGTTGTACACCTGAAACTAATGCAATACTGTGTGTCAACTATACTTCAATTACCATGCTCATTTGGAAGCAGCTACAATAGCTCTGTACAGTTTCTCATACTGTGATTCTTGTTTCCATGTTATGCAAACATAACACATAATTTTGTGCCTGTGACACATAGTAGATAACCAAAAAATATCATCTTTTGTTTTCCCCACATTCAATATCATGCCAGAATTAAAGGATAGGCAGAAGGTATCAAAGACATGATATAATGTATATTGAAGAAAAAAAACACAGAAACTATAGTTCATCATGTGGGATATTACTATGTGGGTCATGAATTAAAGAATTAGTTGCAACCTACTAGACCCCAAAGAGAGTAAAACTACTATAACGGCCAACAGCTGGGTCCATTTGATTGTCTCCCCTTCAAAGTATATTAGGAATAGACTACAACATAACAAAGAGATTGTTAGTTTCCATTCCTTTCAATGGGCATAATTTAATGCAGCAATTTAGAAGTGAAAAAATGACCATAGTCTTTAGCATCTGGACCAAAAGAGATATTAGAGCAGATATTGCACATGTGGATCTTGAAACATCACATGCAAATTTTGTAAAAAAAAAAAAATAGATATATTGTGAAACTAGCAAACTCACTGGTGACAAGGTTTTAAGAAAGTTCTGGCTTTCCATAGAGGCTGTTTTATGACATAATCCTATTACACAGAGAGCTACTGCTCAAGTACTATAGATTATAGGAACTCAGTCATTATATCAGCAAAGAGAAAAAAAGAAAATTAAGATGGTCCATTTTGAAGACAATCAAACTAACATACTTTATGAAAACATGAAGAAAACAAAGGAGTGGTTTTGAGGGAACTTGTTACGTTCTCTCACTGAGCAGCCTAGATATGACCAGAGGAGATTTTTAGGATCAGAGTTGGGTTGAAGTTAAATGGATTCTGTGACCATTTTCTCTCTTCTCTTGAGATGTCTTGAGTGCACAGTTCGCCTGAATTAATTGCATTACATTTTAGAAGGAAAGAAAAGAGAGAAAGAAATTCCTGCTAGTGTATAGGAACTATAGACAGTCCAGGCCAAAACCTCCAGAGAACCAATTACTGATTTTGAGACTAACATTTTGTGGGAAACATTTTCGTCAAAGAATATAAATGTGGAAGTTGAAGGTGACCATTTCTTTCATTACTGTTCAAATTCAGTACCTTGCCTGACCCAGTCTCCATGATGAAGATTATGCTCTAATGTGTAGCAACATTTGTGATATCCAGAGAGCAGTTCTGCCCAGCTGATGGTCACTGTGGCTTCTTCATCTTCATGTGCACCAGCAGGACGCTCAAACAGGGATATCAAGGCCGCCGTGAAAGCAATTGCTTGAACCTTAACAGGGATGTTGAAAGGAAAACAAACATGGACAGTGTCATTGTTGCAAAAGATTCGATGTTCCTTAAGATTAATAAGGAATAGATACTGAATTAATGGGAATTTCCTCAATATTATTTAAAGGATGCAGGCAGTTATAGTAAAAGACAGAACAACGACCATGTTGGTAAAGCAATTACCAAGGGCAGTGCATTATTTGCTTTTATGATACACCTGTTATTAAACACACAAAGAATGCAAAGCTTTCACAATTAGGAAAGGAAATTGTTCAAATTAGACTACTTCAGAGCTCATGGGCATATACTCGTGTCATTCAGCAAGTAATAATCTTGTAGCAGTTGGGTGGGATGTGATAGGAAGATGAATCATCGTATCCAATGTCTGGGTTTCTTTTTTCTTTTTTTAAAGATTTTATTTATTTGACAGAGAGAGACACAGCAAGAGAGGAAACACAAGCAGGGGGAGTGGGAGAGGGAGAAGCAGGCCTCTCACCCAGCAGGGAGCCCAACGCGGGGCTCAATCCCAGACCCTGGGATCATGACCTGAGCCAAAGGCAGACACTTAACGACCGAGCCACCCAGGCGCCCCTAATGTCTAGGTTTCTGTGTTGCCCTCTCCAATGCATCTATCCCGATGTTACATGATATGGTAAATAAGCACTGCCCAGGAGGCTGGTAGAGAGGAGCCTTGTGAATGAAAATCAGAATAATTAACTTGAAAGAGTTATAAGAGATAACTTTTAATAACTGGCAAGAAAACCACATGAAGATTGTCCTTGTAAACAAGAAAAGGAACTGTGACCTAATCCATCTTTTCCATGCCCAGCATGTGTGGCCTTATAATCTGTAAATTCAGAGGTCACCGTCTTTGTATTCTATTTCTATACTGGGCTACAGTTTGATCATTAAATCCATAGTTCAATCTTTCCTTCCCTCACTTACCTTTCCAGTTATGTCCCCAAAAGAAAGAACTGATTCGTTGGCATCAAGGGGGTCATACCAATATTCCATACAAATTGGCGTTCCTTTCAGGCCTTGGAGTTTATATTGACAAGGAAATTCTCCTTTGGACAGCAGATCATAGAAACAAATCTCTTTGCTCGTAAAAGCCACTGCTATCTAAAGTAGTAAATAGAAAATCAAAAAGTATTTCTGATGAATTTAATGAAATGGGTATACAAAGGAGATATGCAAATCTTAGCACCAAAGCAGACACTGTTCCCTGAGGGTCACTAACAGTATTACAGAAACATAGCATGATGGCACAAGTATACTTTATTCTAACTTTGGGTGCTAGCCAAGAAAAAAATTCTTCCCATTAAAGGCATTTGAACATATTTTCTTCCGTATCCCCACTTCACACACCTGCCAACCTCTTCCATCCATGGGAGATGAGATGATTAATCACATAGAAAAAACAAAGACAGAGGGCAACAGCATCACACAGGCATACCAGAAGCTTTACAAACCATGCTTTACAAAGCAAGCAGAGGCTTTCATAAAAAGCAGTTAATAAAAACTTGTAAGTAGCGTTCACAAGTCAGATAAAATCCCAAAACCATTTTTAAAAGGGTAAATAACTTTGGTGATAAAATTGACAAAACTTTAGCTGAACCAATCCAAGATTTAAAAAAAAAGAATGAAAATACATACTACTAAAATAAGAAATAGAAGAGTATGCTACTAATGACCTGATAGAAATAAAAGAGGATTATAAGAGAATATCACAAACAATGGAAGGCCAACAAAGTAGATAACCTAGATGAGATTCCTAGACAAATTCCTGAGACAAAAATATTACCTAACTCAAAACCAAATAGAAAAATCTCAGCAGACATATAATAAGTAAAATAATTGAATTTGTAATAAAAAAAATTCTCACAAAGAAAATCCTAGGCCCAGATGGTTTCACTAATAAATGCGACCAAACATTTGAAGAATTGATACCAATGCTTCTCAAACTCTTCCAAAAAAACAAAAGAGAAAGAAAAAGTGGAGGGGATACTTTCCAAATCATTTTATGAAACCAGTACTGTATTATGACCAAACCCATATAGGGACATCATAAGAAAACTGCAGCTCCATATCCCTAATGAATATACATATAAAAATCTTCAATTAAACATTAGCAGAGAATCCAACATGTAAAAAAATTACATACCATGACCAAGTTATATTTATACCAGAATACAAGGCTACTTTAACATACAAATATCATCAATATAATATTCTATATTAATAAAATCAATGACAAAAACTGTATGATTATCTCAATAGATACCAAAAAAGCATTAGACAAAATCCAACACATTTTCATGGAAAAAAAAAAAACTCAATAAACCAGTAACAGAAGGAAACTTCTTCAACCTTATATATACAAAAAACTCATAGCTGCTATCATACTTAGTGGTGGAAAACTGAATGTATTCTCCCTAAGATCAGGAACATGATGAGGATGTTCACTCACACCACTACTATTCAACACCACACTGGAATTTCCGGAAGGGAAATTAGGCAAGAAAAAGAATAAAAGCATCCAGATTGGAAAGGAAGAAGTTAGACTATCTTTATTAGATGACATAATCTTAAACATAGAAAATCCTAAATAATAATAACAACAAAAAATGATCAAAACCAATAAATGAGTTCAGTGAAGTTGCAGGATATAAGATCATTTTTTAAAAATCTATTGTATTTCTATACACTAGTAATGAACAATCTGAAAATGATATCACCAAAAGTAGTCTTAGGAAAACACAAAGACAAAACACATGCTATGATACAGTATTTGTAAATTATCCATCTGATAAATGTATATATCCAGAATATATAAAGAACTCTCAAGGGGCACCTGGGTGGCTCAGTCGTTAAGTGTCTGCCTTCGGCTCAGGTCATGATCCCAGGGTCCTGGGATCAAGCCCCACATCGGGTTCCTTGCTCAGGGGGGGCCTGCTTCTCCCTCTCCCATACCCCTGCTTGTGTTCCCTCTCTAGCTGTCTCTCTGTGTCAAATAAATAAATAAAATCTTAAAAAAAAAGAACTTTCAAAACTCAACTAAATAAACCCAACAATAAAATAGGCAAAATGATTTTAACAGATACTTCACCAAAGAGGATATATAGATAGCACATCAGCATATGAAAATATGCTCAATATTATTAGTCATTAGGGAAATGTGAATTCAAACCACAATAAGATAAAAAAAAATACAAACCTATTAAAATGGCTAAAATTAAGAGGGGTAAAAAATACCCTGATTATACCAAATGTTGGTAAGGATGTGCTATATCCACATGATGAAATATTACACAATAAAAAGATAAACTACTGATGTATCTCAAAATAACCAAGCCAAGTTAAAGAAGTAAGACCAAACAGAGTACACACTGTATGATGTCAATTATATGAAACTCTAGAAAATGCTAACTATCGTATGGTGACAGAGAGCATATCAGTCACTACCTGACAAGTAGAGATGGGAGGGCTTAGACAGGAGATTACAAAAGGGCACAAGGAAACTTTTGAGGATGAATATGTTCATTATCTTCATTGTACTGTTGATTTTTCACAGTATCTAAATGCATTAAAATCTATCCACTTGGGTATTAATATGTGCAGTGCATTTTGTGTAATTGTACTTCAATAAAGCTGTTTGAGAAAAGAAGAAAAAAAGCAACATTCTTTAAACTTCCATGTTGACTAAGTGCAAAGGAAAGGCTAAGAGTTAGTCATCAGTCCTGGAAAGAAGACACAATGCAACATAATCATTACACAATATAACACAAATATTACATGATAATAATAGAATGCTACAGATATAAAGAAAATGTGGGCTTGAACCATGTTGTAATACATACAGTTAACATTAACACCAGATCCTTAGCAAGAACAAACTGGACCACTCTAGAGGCAGCAAAGACCTTGAAACATTCTGAAATCAAGCTGCCTCTGTTTACAAATCTTGCAACACTGATTATATCCTGTGTGACCTGAGGCAAATTCCACAACCTCCCCTTGCATAGTCTCTCATTCTTAAAGTGGGAATAATATCTACCTTATGGTGATCTTGAGAAGATTAATAGGGCAGGGCATGTCACATAGGAAGCAAATGATGATGATGATGATGATGATGATGATGATGATGATGTTCAAGGCATTAGAGCATACCATTTCCCAGTAAAAAGAACCCCGGCTTTGGAGAAATGGCTGATTCTGGGTCTGGCATAATAAATACGGAAGACGATCCTGGAACATTTTGTCATACCAGAGAGAAAAAAGCTTTCAAAGACTAAAACGGTTATATCAGAAAAGACTCAGAAGCTGACTTGTGTTCATCCCAGTGTCCAAAGATGATACAATTTTAAGGATGGGTTAATAACTCAGTGGGCTGAAACAAATCAAACTGTTTAAACTCATGAGTTTATAATGATACTGATAACAACAATGATAGTAGTACTCATTTTTCATCTTTAGAGGATTTTGAATGCTGGTCAATAAAATAAAGAATTAGTCATTTATCTTGCCTTTGTTCTATGATTTGTACATTATAGCTGAATAATTGACAAGGAGAATTTCTTTTTATAAGAGGCATTTCAGCCTATAAAGAGGAAATGATGAAACTAGAATGTCATCATCTTGCAAGCCCTAAACAAATTGATAGATCAAGGAATAATTGTGTTAATTGATAATGTCCCAAGAAGAGAGAGAACAGGCATTTTGTGCCTCCCGACTGAGGAACGCCTATTCCAGAACAGACCGTTCTAAAACTGATCAAGTCTTTAGATTTGACGACCAATGTACCGGAAATGTGGGGAACAAGTGGACATGTTCAACAACCCTATCTAAATACAGTCCACAAAACACAGACTGTGGGAAACTCTAAAGGACAAACGCCTCGTTTCTTTAACAAAAATAGCAACAGCAAGGGGCGCCTTGGTGGCTCAGTCGTTAAGCGTCTGCCCTCGGCTCAGGTCACGATCCCGGGGTCCTGGGATCGAGCCCCACATTGGGCTCCCTGCTCAGCGGGAAGCCTGCTTCTCCCTCTCCCTCTCCCCCTGCTTGTGTTCCCTCTCTCGCTGTCTCTCTCTCTCTGTCAAATAAAAAAAAAAAAAAAGTAACAAGAAGAACAAAACAATGCAAAATAAAGAAGAGATGAAGAAAAACAGGTAGATCAAAACAGACCCATCAACAATTCACAATGATTTGAACCTTATTCAGATTTGAATTCAAACAAACTATCAAACAAGGAATTCACAGACTATTAAAAATTATCAGACGAGAAAATATGTACATGACTGAATATTTGGTGATTTACAGACTAAATAATTGCATGTCTTGGGTTTCAAAAGTAGGGAGATATAGATGAAACTAGATTGGCTGGGAATTGGAAATGGTTAAGGGTAAATACTGGTTCTTAATACTATTATCTCCGCTTGTGTGTATATTTAAAAATTTTCATAGAAAGTTTGCCATGTGCTTAATATAAAATACTAAGAACATAGATTCTTTAAGCTTCATCCTCCCCTCACAAACTGATTTTCCTTTCAACATGTTATCTTACTTATAGGTAGAGTCATATAAGGATATCTGTACTTAGTGGGCCTTCTCCATCACAATTAAGAACTGACTAGGACAGTGGTTAAAATCAGATAAGCAATTCCCTGTAATTGCATTGAGTTGTGCCACACATTGTTACAGCCTCTCAGCTCTACATATAGACCCATGATTCTACTATAAACTATAGAGTCCAGAAACGTCTTACGAGCCAGCAGTGCAGCATGGACACATTTGGGACAGAGCCAAGAATCTGAGTCACTATCAGCTGTGTCCTTTAAAGGTGCCCGAGAAACCAGTTTGGGAAATCTAGTAGCCCACTTGGCTCTACTTGCATTCCCTCCAGGTGAGAGGAGAGGCACAGAGGGGTACTACAGCTCTTTGTCACTGCCAATGTTATACTTGATATTGGTCAGGAGCCCTGTCCCATCAATGTTTTCCCCATTTAAAGCAGTAAATTTAAGGCGCCTGGTGGCTCAGTCAGTTAAGTGTCTGCCTTTGGCTCAGATCATGATCCCAGGGTCCTGGGATTGAGTTCCACATCAGGCTCCCTGCTCAGCAGGGAGTCTGCTTCTCCCTCTACCCACCACCCCACTCGTGATCTCTCTCTCTCTCTCTCTCTCAAATAAACAAAAAAATCTTTAAAGAAATAAAGTAGTAAATTTATTTATTAAGACTTGATACCTTGTTTACATTTTCCAGAGAAACCAGACTTGTCACCCACAGGTGTTTAAGCTTGGTGGTATCTGAAGTGATGGGAAATGTTTCTTGCAGCTTTAAATTCTCTCCCCAGATTCCTAATAAGCCTTCCTTACTGATGGTAAGATAACGACTTGAACTTTTTAAGAAAATTACTTTTTGAATGGTGTCCTTGTGCTTCACTGGGAGGAATTCAAGGTCTTTCCATTGGGGAACCACAGTTGCCTTTGCTCGTTCGTCTTTCTCATAAAGTGCTAACAGCATAAATGAAGTCAGCTTGTCCCAATTAATGAAGCCATCTTGGGCTACATCCACTTTGTCAAAGAGCTCCCCATATTCTTCCTTTGTGCCCCAACCAACAATCTCTGTCATCCTTTGCATAAACTCTTCTCTGGACATGCAAATGGTTTGACATGGCTCTGAGGGCTAGAAACAGGAATAAAAACAAGACAACAGTGAAAGCATCCATAAATACCAGAGCACTACCTCATCCCCAGATGTGGACCTAATCAGCAATTCTTCCAAGATGCAAAAACAAGTGTCTTTTACTCTGTAATAAGACTATATTTAAGTTAATTGGGACCGGGGAGCACATAATTGACAGGGCTCCAAGCTGACATGTTCGATAACAAATATCCTTATAACTGGAAAAGGGAAGCAGGAGAGTCAGAGATTTGATATGATGATAGAAGCAGCAGTCAGAGTAAAATGTGGGGCTATATTCCAAGGAATGCAAGCACCTCCGGAAGCAGGAAAAGGCAAGGAAACAGAGTCTCCACTAGAGCCTCCAGATGGAAGGCAATCCTGACAACACCCTGATTTTAGCCCTGTAAAACCCATTTTGGACTTGTGACCTCCAAATTAAGATAATAAATCTGTGTGTTTGAAGCTACTAAGCTTGTGGTAATTTGTTATAGCATCAGTAGGAAACTAGCATAGTGGTTTACAGAAGACGGATAAACAGAGTTGAGCACAGCCAATAAAATTATACCACACTGAAACCTTAATCCAAAAGCAAGAAATTCACTTCCATAAATACATCATTACAAATACACCATGACAGTGAAATCATAAATGGTTGATTTTGTTATTAGTGGTACTTATGCTCTATAAAGTGTTTGCAAATACTAAATTAGCAGATACTGAACCATAGTTCTGAGAGGAAATACAGTTATGTTTCTATGAGTCCCTGGTCACAGTATTTTCATCACTTGAACAATTCATAATTTATTTTGTGTGTTTCCATTGAAAGACACTTAATTTAATATATATATAGTCAATTCACTAATACTGAATTCATGACCAACTGAATAAAGCTTATCTAACATATGTATTTTCTCCATAAGGCACATGGTAGCCTTCTTGCACTTAGGAACACTAAACAGAACTTTACCACCACACTTGGGGGCCATTTTTAAACAGCGAAATCACCAACAAAAACACAAAATGCAAAAAGAACTTGGCACTAAGTCGACCACAAATAGGATACTTGTTTGCAGTATGAGAGCTAGAATAAAAAGGCAGAGTGTCATGTTGTCTGCCCTCAGCCTGGAATATGTACATGGGAGGCTGAAATCTTTTGCCACTCTGTGCATGTCTGCAAATGACCATGAAAGCACCTCCAGTATTAATTTTGGGGTTACAAATAAGTTTTAGGAAGTAGGCAAACTCACAAATACAAAATCTGTGCATGAGAATATTGTTAATATTATTATTTCAGGGATGCCTGGATGGCTCAGTTAAGTGTCTGCCTTCAGCTCAGGTCATGATCCCAGGGTCCTGGGATCAAATCCCACATCGGGCTCCAAGCTCAGCGGGGAGTCTGCTTCTCCCTCTGCCTGCCGCTCCCCCTGCTTGTGTGCGCTCTCTCTCTCTTTCTCTGACAAATAAATAAAATCTTTAAAAATTTTTTTAATTATTATTTGAAATAATATTTCAAATAAGTTTATATTTTACTACTTAATAAGCTGTTAGTTTGGTGATATTCATGATGAGAGAATCTACTTCTCCTACTACCTTGGAGCCAATGAGTCAGGATTGATAGTAAGCACTGGGAGAAAGCATATTGTAGAGCAAGTCAGATAATTGTAGGTTTAACCCTGATACCACCAGTAATCGTGAGAGCTACTGGCAAGTTACTTCACTGCTGAGGCTTAATTTCTCCATCTGTAAAGTGGATATAGCAATACCAGCCACAAGAAAATTGTTTTTAAAATTAACTGATGTATCAATAGATGTAGAAAAAGCATTTGACAAAATTCAATGCCCATTCATAAATTTTGAAACTCTCAGTAAACTAATAGAGGAGAACTTCCTCAACTTGATAAAGAATATCTACCCAAAAAATGTACATCTAACATCATACTCAATGGTGAGAAACTGGAGGCTTTCCTACTAAGATCTGGTACAAGGCAGGGATGCTCCTCTCACAGTTGCTTTTTAACATCATAATGAAAGTTCTAGCTAATGCAACAAGATAAGGAAATAAAAGATATAAATATTGGAAAAGAAGAAATAAAACTCTCTTTGTTACAGGTGGCATGATCATCTATGTAGAAAACCTGAAAGAATCAATAAATAAACTCCTGTAACTATTAAAACTGCAGGATACAAGGTTAATATGCAAAGGTCAATTGCTTTGCTATATACCAGCAACCAATAAGTGGAATTTGAAATTAAAATCACAATATCATTTATTTCAGTATCCAGAAAAATGAAATGCATATAAATCTAACAAAATACGTAAAAGATCTATATGAGGTAAACTACAAAACTCCAATCAATGAAATCAAGGAGAACTAAATAAATGAAAACATCTCATGCTTATAGATAGGAAGACTCAATACTGTCAAGATCTCAGTTCTTCCCAAGATAATCTATAGATTCCTTACAATTCCAATCAAAATCCCACCAAGTTATTTTGCAAATATCAACAAACTGACTCTAAACTTTATGTGGAGAAGCCAAAGACCCAGATGAACTAACACAATATTGAAGGGCAAGAACAAAGTTGGAGAACTAACTCTACATGACTTCCAGACATACTATAAAACTACAATAAGTACCAAAACGGTGTGGGATTGTCATAAAAATAGACAAAGAGATCAATGGAGCAGAGAGCCCAGAAACAGACCCACATAAATCTAGCCAATAGAACTTTGACAAAGGTCCAAGGCAATACAATAGAGAAAAAATAATATTCTTGACAAGTGGTGCTGGAATACCTGGACATCCACATCATAACAAATGAATCTAGACACAAACCTTATACCCTTCACAAAAATTAACTCAAAATGGATCGCAGACTTAAAAGTAAAACACAAAACTATAAAACTCCTAGAAGATTACGTAGAGGCAAACCTAGATGACCTTCAGTTTGGTGATGACTCTTTAGATGCAATACCAAAAGGCACACTCCCTGAGAGAAAGAATTCATAATCTGGACTTCACTAAAATTAAAAACTCCTGCTCTATGAAATATAATGTCAAAGAATGAGAAGAAAAACCATAGATTGGGAGAAAATATTTTCAAAAGATATATCTGATAAAGAACTCATCCAGAACATATTTTTAAAATTCTTAAAATTTAACCATAAGAAAACAAACAATCCAATTTAAAAATGGACCAATGGCCTTAATTCATACCTCACAAAAGATATACAGATATGCAAAAGGCATATGAAAAGAAGCTCCACATCATATGCCATCAGGGAAATGACAGCTGTCATTACACACCCTATTAGAATGGCCAGAAATCTGGAACACTGACAAGACCAAATGCTGACAAGGATCCAGAACAGGAACTCTCAGGCATTGCTGATGGGAATGTAACATCATATAGCCTCTTTGGAAGACAGTTTTGGTTTCTTAGAAAACTGAACATATTCTTATTATATGATAAAACAATCATGCTCCTTCAGATTAACCCAAGTGAACTGAAGACTCAGATTTTCACACAAAAACCTGCACACGGATGTTTAGAGCAGCTTTATTCATAATTGCCAATACTTGGAAGCACCCAAGTTGATGTCCTCCAATAAGTGATGGATAAACTGTAGTATATCCAGAGAATAGAATATTATTCAGTGCTAAAAAGAAATGAGCTTTCAAGCAATGAAAAGACCTGGAGGAGCCTTAAATGCATACTACTAAGTGAAAAAGGCCAGTCTGAAAAGGTTGCATGGTATGATTCCAACTACATGAAATTCTAGAAAAGGCAAAACCATAGAAATAGTAAAAGGTTCAGTGGTTGCCAGGGGTTAGAGTGGGGGAGGATAAATAGGCAGAGCATACAGGATTTTCAGGGCAGTGAAACTACTCTGTATGATACCATAGTGGTGGATATATGTCATTATGCATTTGTCCAAACCCCACAGAATGTACAAGACTAAGAGTGAGTCCTAATGTAAAGTGTGGCCTTTGGGTGATTATGATGTGTCAATGTAGGTTCATCAGCAGTAACAAACGTACCCCTCTAGTGGGGGATGTGGATAAAGGGGGAGGTTGTGCATGTTTCAGGGTAGGGGAAATATAGGTAATCTCTCTATCTTCCCCTTAATTCTGTTGTGAGTCTAAAACTACTCTAAAAATATAAAGTCTTAATTGAAAAAAGAAAAGATGAGCTGAGGTATTATGTGTGCAAAAACTAAGTAATCAAGCGTTTAATAGAGTTTGGTCTAGGCTTTTGATTAATTAAATTACCTTTCTGACAAATAATTGGTATCCAGCCCTTTGAACTACTCAGAAGTCCATCATTCTTTTCTTTGTTAAATTATTTTTAGTCCAAAAAGTTTAGAGAGATGGAAATTTTTCAGTGACCCAGATTTTAAGTGTGGAGAAAGAAACCTGATTCTAAAAACACTCCATTTGAGCCAAACTACAAACTGTTTCTGAACGCTATGTCAATGTTGATCTTTTATTTTAAAACTGTTACATAATGACATCAATCAGCCTCTTATATTTATGTTATTATCTTATGTTTAAAACATTTTAAAGCTGAATATCATTTTCTTATGAGTTAGTGATTTTTTTTTCTAAGAAGAGTAAACCATTTTGTCTGATAATACCAAAATAAGTCTTTTTATATCCTAGAATATGGAATCGCAAATGGACCATAAACAAAGACAACAAACTTTCTTCTCCAAAGTAATATACACAATCAACTTTATAATTTTCTGCATATTGATAATGCCAATATGCACCAGAAGATTTGAGGAATACTCCCAATTTATGAAGTTTGACAGAAAAGAGCAACTATATAATATACTGGACAGTTCTATTATTGAATGTCCACTGATTTAAGTTTGAAAATAAAACAAATTTTTGCCATTCCTTTGGTTAAAATTTAGGAATTTGTTATTACTAAAAATTTCTAATGTGCTTCAAGAATCATTATGCCTTGATCAATATGTGTTTTGTGTTTATTAATTCTATTCTATGCCAGCTTTAATAAATTAGTTCAATGTACAATGAAAGTATGTGATCTTTTACACAAACTTAAAAGCACAAATGCATTAACTTTTACCACACAGTTAATGCTCATTTTATCAGTGGCTCCCACTTATGTTCTGAGACGAGAATTAATTCAGTCATCCCATTATATTATACACATCACACACTGTGGCAGGAGGACTGTGTGGTTGTGCAGTTGGAGTTCTAAGCCTCAGCCTCAGTTATTACGCCTCTAAATAGGGATAATGATAACTACCCGTTAGGGCTGTTATCAGGATTAGCTGATAATTTATGTGAACCACACGGGATAATTTAAGGTGAGTATAACACATTTATACGCAATAAATGTTAATTCCCTGCTAACTAGTTTAAAGAATAGAAGGACTCTCTATACAAAGTCATCATGTTAGCAATGATTCTTCTCTAAGGATTTAGCTAAATTCATTTGTTGATATGAGTGTGTGTGTGTGTGTGTGTGTGTGTGTGTGTGTGTGTAAGGATTTGGAAGTGTACATAATTACTAATTTTAGTAAATTGATCCTATCTATCAGGGGTGGCTAGTTGCTAACTAGACGCTTATAAGAGACTTCTCAGTGGGTCCAAAGAATATGTGAAGGAGACCCTACTGACAGGATTACGTGAAGCTCTCAGTTTCTTTGACCACTGTCTTCATGGCAGCAGATGCTGGTTTTGAGCTTCAGATGAACTAGCAACTGTACGTACAGTTTCAGCAGCTCTTCCTCAGATATGAAATGGTTCTAAGTGAGCTCAGCAAAAGTAAAGTTTACCTACGTGTTTCCAGAGACCAAGACTCTTTCATACAGACAAGACCAACATTTTGTCATTGTGAGCCACTTCTGCTACTTTATGAATTTTAGGTGAGCCAGAGGTTTCTAGCCTGAACTTCTTGGCAGAGGGTAATGCCGCAGGAAGAAAGATAAAACAGTCCCTCAGTCTAAAAATGAGCTTGCATATACCATGATTTAGTTGAGATAAACTCTCAATCTGTATTAGATTCAGTACTGAGTGGCAAAATAACTCATCTTTGAGCCATCTTTGGAAAAAAATACATATATATATGTAAACATATATATCTAAATTAATACCAACTTAGTGAACAACTGGGTATTATGCCTGAATTCACTACATAATATTTGTGTGACCCTAAGTCAGTAATAAAAATCCTCAGGATTTATATTAGGGTCCAATAAGGCCTGCATATAAGGCCATCTTTACATTAAACAATTTTATTCTAACTTTATTATTGTTGAAGTCACATCCACAGCAAGCTAGATTCACAAGCATATATTTAGTATAGCTAGGGAAATATTAAGAATTTAGGAAATTTGATTTCACTATAAAACATAAGCATAAAATAATTAATTCTTGGTCCCTTCAATTGAAAACAATGTGACTTTAATAAGAAGTATGGCTTCAATATAACCTTCTTCCCATAGACAATTTGTTCCAATTTGAATGTAGACTTTCCAAACAAAAACTCCTAACAGTGTTTGAAAGTATACCCTTCATTTCTATTCGTCAAGATTCTCTGGTGTTTTGGAGGTAAAAATTTGTACCCCAGCATCTCTTAGAATTTATAATAAAAGTGAACAGTGTTTTATCTAATAGAAAACATATTCTCATTCAGCCCTTCTAAGATAATGCTTCTACATTTATTTTGCTATATCTATTTAACTATTGAGCAATACAAATAACCCAGTATTGCTTCCAAGTGTTCCTACAAAAAAGCTAATACACTCGGAAAGTCTGGTTGATTATTTCAGTGGGCATAACTTTAGACATTCAGAAAATCTTCCTGTCTTCCTGAAAGCCTTTCAAAGAATATTCTAAAAATCCTTTCCTTTCGCCTAGAAAGCATTTTCTGCAGATATAGTCAGTTCTCATGAGCTATCTTTTTTTTTAAAGCATGGACCCTGTACAACTCCCTTCAGCCTTTGAGATTTGTAAGATTTGGATTTCACTGTACCTTCTGTGAAAACTAAGTACTAAACCTAAGTGCAAACCTCCAAAAATATACCCTTTGTAAGAAAGTTGACAGCCTTTTTTAAAATTGAGATCACGTACTTTCAATTAGCAATGTGTAAAGTGTGCCAACACATTTTTAAAATTATGTAGTTTTTTGCACAGAATTCATAGAAATTTATTATAGAAAATACAAAATATAAATAAGCCAAAATTTAAAATCCTCCATAATGCCATCAACATGTCAGATTTTGTTTTTCTGGGCAGAAAGAGAAATACTTGTGTATTATTTTTCAAATGGTGTCATGATATACATATCTTTGTATGCTGCATTTTCCACTTTACATCAAACTGTGAAGGTGTGCCTTGTACAATATATACTGGCCTTTACCATCATTTTTAATGGCTGCACAATATTCTGTGGAGAAGACATATAATTTATGGCCCCCATTATTAAAAATTTCAGTTGTTCCCAATGCTTTGCTGTTTTATATAAACAGCCCTGTCTGCAACAAACATCCCGATACATACATCTTGCTCCCTTGTCAAATTATTTCCTGAGGGAAATTCCCTAGAAACAGAATTGCTGAGTCAGAATTTAACCATTCTTAAAGTTTTTGATATATCTTACCAATCTTCCTCCAAAAGGTTGAACAAATTGACATTTCCATCAACAAAGTCTGAGATTGCCTATACCCAAAACCCTCACTGAGCTCACTCCTCTTAAGACTCACCAATTGCTTACTAAAAAATAGTTCTAGTAAGCCTAAACATTTACATACTTGCTGGCAAAACAAAGCAATACATTCTCAAAGTGGACACTTAATTTTTTTTTAATTCTGCCAACTTTTAGGAATGCTGTTTATGCTTGTTTTTTCCTTAATTTTTTCCTAACATTAAGGAAATGAGGAAAGAAAGTTTTTCTCCTTTTTTCCCTACTCTGTAAATAAGGACTTGCCAAAGGCAAGACTACAAGTCCCAGTTAAAAACTATGGAGAGACAACAATCCAATTTACTCAGAAATCTAGGGATTTTCTTCCATGCCAAAGCAAGCAGCGGGTTAACATGTGACTGACCCAGAGTTCACTGCCCTCATTCACTGAAGATGTGCTTCCAGATCCTGAAAATTAATGACAAATTGTGAGTTGTAAGCCACTCGGAGGGATACTTTCACTTATCCATGGATCCATTAATCCATCCTTCCATTGATCTATTCATTAATAAGTATATATTGAGCTTATACACCACACAAGGTGGAATGGGGTAGGTTTATATATTCATTCACTCAACAAATATTAAGTGACAGCTCCATGCCGAACACTATTTTAAGCACTCAGCATCAAGGTCTGTGCTCTTCAAATACACTTCAATAGAAAGCCTTAGTGCGCCGGTCACAGTGAATGACACATGGTTTCGGGTTATCAAAAGTAACAGGAACACAAGAATCACACTAATTATTCTCTTCCCTAATTTCAAACTGAATTTAGCATATACCCATGTCAAAAACATTCCATAAACAGAAATCTTTCTTGGACCAGAAACCTTTCTTTAGTTTGAAAGCTTTTTATTTTTTTTCTTTCATATCATTAGAATTCTGCAATGCTTTTTTTCTGTGCATGAAAAATAGTTTCTAATAGAATTTCAGAATCTTGTTTTCCCCAGGACCTGCTAGTTTTATCAAGCATTTCACCCAAAATAATATTTCTTCTGTCAAATATTTGGCATGATTTTTGGGTAATGTTCCATGACAGCTGAATGAGTATACACTGTCAAAATGCATCCTTTCCCCCTATCTCTATAATTAAATTTAAAATTAACATGCTGCTTTCTCATGCTTCGTTCTGTTACACTTGCCTCAATTTCCCTTGGTTCTGAAGCCTATTGGTTATGAATATGTATTAGCATTTGCTGTCAAACCCTGTGAACATCTTCTGGAGCAGAAGATTAGATATGTTATTTTAAAACAGATGCATCAGTTTAAATCATCCCCTGAAATGTTCACCTACCAGTGAACTTTCATGAGAGACTGAACAACAGAATAGGAGACACTAGTCTGCCAGCCAGGGTTCATATAGCCTTTTTTTTTTTTTTTCTTGCTTCAATGAATTTTAGTCAGTATTAATTTCATTTACAGTATAATAGCAACGATTCAAGAGCTCACCAGTCTGAATGGAGTTAAAATTTCATGACTAACAAAGACACAGGCAAATGGATGCCTGAAAGCACCATCCTACTTCTGCCCAACCAAACTTTGCTCTTCATATCCTCTTTCTAGAAAACTGATCTCCCTTGGGGCACTTGGGTGGCTCAGGTGGTTGAGCATCTACCTTTAGCTCAGGTCATGATCCCAGAGTCCTCAGATGGAGCCCCATGTCAGGATCCCTGCTCAGCGGGGAGTCTGCTTCTCCCTCTCCCTCTGCCCCTCCCCCTGCTCGTTCTCTCTTTCTCCCTCTCCCTCTCTCAAATAAATAAAGTCTTAAAAAAAAAAAAAAGAAAACTATCTCCCCACCCACATTTACCTGCCAGAGTGATGCCCTTCCCTCAGATGGCAGCTTGGATGTTACTTTGTCCAGGAAGCCTTCCAGGAGGCCCCTCCCCAAATCAAGGAATGTGTTCTCCGAACACCCATCTTTTCCTCAGAGCACTGGGCAGTTAACAGAGTAACTGCGAGTTCACTTGTTGGCGTACCCCTTTGTGAGGGAAGGTCTGAGTCTAAGTGGTTTTCAACTCCCACAGGATAGACATCACTAAGTGTCTGTTGCTAGAATGAGGAAATGAACGAATACATTTTTAAGATGCTCTTCCATGTTGCAGAAGAGATGCTCATCTGTTTTACTAATAACTTCAAGTTTGAGAAGGAGGCCAGAGTAATGAACAATGGCCAAGTTATAGAATAATACTGTATAAAATGTGGGAAAATGAGAAAGAATTCTAAGTAAAGTTTAGGGATGCTCATGATGAGAAAAGGGACAAAAATGGATATCAGACCACTCTGAGCAATGTTCTGGCCCTGCCCAAAAACTCAAATGGAACTGGACAAATCCCTTCATTTAGATTTTGTATCTTTGCCTGTAAAATGAAGGCAATAAATTAGGTCTCTATAGTCTCTCTCTTAACACTAAAACTCAGTGAAAGGAAGTTGATGGAGAAGCACTACTTAGTAGACGATCCAAGTATTTATAAAAAGCATTGCTTTTAAATTCAGCATTGTTAAACACACATTTAGAGCAGGACCACAGAATTTGTACGTTATTAAGATATACTGACATTTTAATGACATTTATCTTTGCACTGAATTATGGTATAGATAAGGTGCCCACAAAGCCATTTGTTCTGCCTTATCCAGCTACAAGCACAGTTCTATTTTTCCATAATTGAGACCTCGATACACACAAATACACACATTTTTCATTTTAGAATATGATTATACACTGTTCTGCAATTTCCTTTTTTTTTCACTGAACAGTAAGTCTTGACAATTTTATATGCCTGCCTTATTCTTTTTAATAACTGAGTAGTAGGCACATACCATAATTTATCCATTCATTTATTGACAAATATTTGGGCTGTTTTAAATAGTCCATATTACTGACAATATTACAATGAACATTCTTATACATATATTTTTTTCTGGACATGTCATTATTTAGGATAGCATATCAAATTGGAATTGCTCCTTCAAAAAGGACACATTTGATACATTTTACACTTGATACATTCTGGAAAATGGCCTACCAAAAAAAGCTTTGACAAGTCACAGTCTCAGTAATAGTACCATACCCCGGATTCTTTGCCAACAATATAGATTAGTAAACTTTTTAATCTTTGCCAAGCTGATGAATGAAAGAGGAGGTCTTCTTTTTTTTTAATTAGAGTTTCAAATCAAATTCCTAATAAGTTTGAGTATCTTTTCACACGATCAGTGGCCACTTGTGTGGCATTCTTCCTTGAATATATAAAATATGATAAAGTATGTAAACACAGTCTACGTAGAATAGAACTTGATGTGATATGTATATGTGCATTTATGGGTAGAAATGAATAAAAAATACACTGGAAAGATGCAACATGAGAGCAATTACCTGGGCCAGAGCAGTGCAACATGAAAGCAGTTACCAGAACAATGGTAAAGGGGACTTTGATGTGTGACTTGACTTTTTACAATTCCTTCTAACTTTGCTTTAATAACAAAGGGACTTTAAATAGGAATCATAAAGGTGAGTGAAACTGTATTTCATTGGCTATAATCTCTTTTTCTCTCCCTCTGTTTCTAAGAAATAACCCTGCTTCTTTATTTATTGTATCCACTCCAGTTGTTTCTCTACCACCTTGAAAAATTTCCCTCAGCTCGGTCTTAGACACTCTGCTCTCTCCTCCAGACAGCTCAGCTGCACCTATGGTCTCCACCCTCCAGGATCTATGGATCTCAACTGACTTCTCTCTGCCTGCCTGACCCTTCTACTTGGCTTTGAACAAATAACAGTCTTGTATTTAGTCAGGACATCTGCAATGAGAGCAACAAAAAGAATATGCAAGAAGCTACAATAAGAGTGAACAGAAACCTGGTAAGGTGCTAATCTAGCCTGGGTGGTGAGAGAAGACTTTCTTGAGAGAATGGTATTGAAATATGAAGTAGGAGTTTGCTGGAAAATTGTGGGGGAGGGGGCAGGAATATTCCATGCTGAGCCCAGCACTCGATAAGTCCTAAAACAGAAATACTGTTAAATCATTCAAATAACTAAAATGTGACCATCATGACTTAAACAATTTGGGTAAAGTTCCAGTGCTGGATAATCTTGTGACTGATTGGTTGGAACCATAAATCCAGACTAACCACCTGTAGGGAGGCGGGACTAGATTGGATGAGGAGGTAAGAATTCCCTTGGAAAGGAATAGATGTTACGTATTCTTTACAGTACTAGGGAAGAATGTAGAAAAATAAGTTTCAAACGAAAGTGAAGGAAAATATTTTCCAGTATCTCTAGGGCCAAGAATCAATTTGGTCTCTAAGGTCTGGCATGTGTGCAGAGTGACCCCTAGACCATATAAATGTGGTCAGAAATGACGAAATGGAACAAGTTAGTAGGATACCATGAAAAAGGTCCAAACAAAACAGCATTGTCCAATAGGACTTTCTGCAGTGACGAAAACATTCTATAATCTTAACGATCCAATATGACAACTACTAACCACATGTGGCTACTGAGTACTTTAAATGTGGCTGATGCCTGTGAGCACCTGAATCTTTCCTTTCATTAAATTCTTATTTTATTTCACTTTAATTTAAATAACCACAAGTGATGGGGTGCCTTCACCAAATGTCTCATTTGGTGAAGCATCCAACTTGATTTCGGCTCAGGTCATGATCTCAGGGTCGTGAGATTGAGTCCTGCGTTAGCTTCCACACTCAGTGCAGAATCTACTTGAGATTCTTTCCTCCTCTTTTCCTCCCTCTGCTCTCTAATAAATAAATTAAATATTTTTAAAAAAATTAAATAAATAACCACCTACGGCTCATGGTCACCACCATATTGGACTATGCAGGTCTGGTCTCAGAAGTGTTGAGAGAATTAGGAAAGGTGTGCACACATAGGAGGTAAAGGAGTAGAGGAAAAGGGTGTCCTTGGTAGTCCTCAGGAGAGAATGTTGGTGTCCAGAGAGTCAAGATTTAATAAAGGTCATATCCATGAAACGGTGGGAAGACATGATGAGGGAGGAAAAGACCCTGAGGGACTTGTGGAGGTGTGAAGTCAGAGCCTTGGGGAAAAGTTGGAAATCACCCAGGGACAATCCAGAGGCTTCTTATTGCTAGCAATGGAGCTGGTGGGGTCTTGTGTCATCATTGAGTGTGCTATACTTGGTAACAAATGACAAATGTGCTGTCAAATGGCACAAATTACAGTTCTTTAGTTGTCTGTTTTCTTCATGTTTCTTTTTTTAATTCTCAAGAAATTTGAAAAAGTAGGCCGTGCCCTTCTACAGGTCTGGTGAAGCTGATACACTACAAATGAATAGCAACACACATTCTGCTGTCTTTCCCTCACCTTTATAACAAGTTTTTGGTTGCTTTCTCTGCTCCAATCCCAGCCAAAGCTCAAGGTTAAAATATTTGTTCACCTAAAGCACTCTTCATCACCCTCTCTGATCCAGATCAATTTTTATAAGCACCTGCTCCAAAAAACACACAGAGAAATTGGAAAGGGCATGAAGCTGTTAGAACTTGTCACAAAATTCAGCACAAAGTCAACAGTGTTCAAGAAGAGCAATTTTTCATGTGTGTTGACACATAACTTCCCTCGTCTGTGTTTTGGTGATGACATTGCTTGCTAACCTCAACCATGAATGCTAGCAAGTCAGACAAAACCTCCAAAGAATCCCTTCATTTCCAATTGTGCCAGCAGCAGTGGTATTGGATTTGCTTCGTGCCATCACCTTAATGCTAGGAGAGAGGAGAGGGGGACCCACGGAGCTTTGCTGATTTCTGCTGCCATCAAAAGTGGGTTTTTGATTCCACTAAAAGAGTTGGGATGAGACATGCTCTGACCTGCTGCCTTTGTTTAGCAGGCCATGAATTGACTGAGGCTGCTGAATGCACAAGGTACTATATAATAGTTATAGATTAAGCTTTACCTGTTTACTTTCTCATAAGCCTCCATTGAGATGGCTTTAGAACAGAAAAGATAATTAGAAAAAAAAATAGATTATTCTTATCTTTTCCTTTTTTTCTTCCACCTTTTCTCTACATTGATTTTATTGTAGGAGCTGTTGATTATTTGCTGATTGCACATTAATTCCAAGTTACCAGGGCAGAGAGCCTGTGTGCTATCAACTTAACATGCTTGCTTTGTTAATGAAGTCCTTACCCTACTGGATCCCTGTTCCTTAAAGCAAGATCTCAAAGAGAGGTTGCCTTGTGGCCAGTGGCAGCCCTGCCATACAATGCGCTGGAAAGTTGACAATCTGTCCCTGGGCCCTCGCGCTGCCCCACGGGGTAATTCAATTAAGTATTTTTGAGTTTTGTTTTCCTTGTGTGTAAATGGAAAATAAAAATGTCTACCCCACCTACATTCCAGGCTGGTGAGAGGATCAAATAACCTGATACCTACAGAAGTGCTTTGTGAAATCTTACCATACTTGAAAGATAATAAATTTTTATTCATCATTTTTACCTCCACTGATTTCTAGGCAGAGTTTTAGTTCAGCTACAGCGAAGGTACAGAGGCAGCTGAACCACTAAAGCAAAGATAAAAGAACAGGAGTCATATAATGAAAATAGCAGATAATTGTTCCAGAAAAATCTACGTTAAGAATAGTGGTATCAATTGAACACTAAATTTAAACCTCCTGGCAGTTAAGGCAAAACACAAAACATTGTTAGGCACATGACTCGCCTTCATCTATAAAATGAAGCATGTTGGTTTATTAGGCAAGACAGAACTTTTTTCTGTTTTCTGGGCACACACCTGTGTACACTTTCAGCTGCCCTTGAAGTCGGAATGTGAGCCCAGCTCACGAAAACCTTCCCTACATGCTCCTTCATACTCTCCCTCCTGCTACTAGCTTGATGCATTGCAATCACGGAAGGTGGGAGAGGGAAGGAGCCTGGGCACCTGAACCCTCACTTGGAGCTGCCAACCAATTAGAAATATCTACTTTCTACTCTATATGAGCAAGAAATAAACCTCTATTATGTATGAGCTATTATATTTTTTTACACAGTTTGCACACCCTATAAAAATAAAGATTTTCTAATGTGGGACTTTACTGGATAACAATGTATAGAGTTTTTACTATCAGTTTTACCTAAAAAAAAAAAAAATGTTTAAATGATCTTCATGGACTATCTCATATTTTATCAGAGGCAAGCAAAATCTAATGGTTCTGAGGAAGGGGCATAAAACAAAGATGGGGGATATTATTTGCATTGGGATGGCAATGCCTGGAAGAGAAAAGAAAGAAGCAAGAGACGAGAATACTTCTGGAACACGAGACATGTCCAGGAAGGCCTGTCCGTTTGGGGACCTTACTGGTGAAGATACAGTGAGCATTGAGAAGGCTGAGAGAAGACTGGAGCCTTAATGAACTGGGGGAGGCAATTTAGAAAGAAGGACAAATAAATAAGGGAAGGTAGAAAAGAACTTAACCCAACTTTTCGTATTCCCTTAGAGCCTAGGCTGCCTGGCAGGGTCTCAGAATCCTCAGCTTTGTCCTGTGGGAGCAAGGAAGAGTCATTCATTGTCTCTGCTGTAGAATTTGTCTATAGGCAGATTCTTGGGAATTTGATAAAGACAATCAAGCATGAGGGTATCATAAATTTTGCGGATTTAATCATTTTATTACATCTCGAGCACAATTTTCAGAACTACAGAATTGCCTCCTGAACTTCTCTAGGCTTTCAGACTAAGTTAGCATAAGTGCATTATGTAGATTCTATTTGCTCCCAAGATAGGTTTGTTCTGAGAACCTCCCTGAACTTCTCTGGGGACTGCCCCCTAGGATTTTTGCTCTGCCTTTCTCAATGTTTTGGCCCTTCCTACTTTGAGCATAAATAGCTCCCCTTTTGCATATGGTTTAAATTTCATTTCTAGCTATTCAAGCTAAAGATTTAGTAGGGCTTGGGCAAATGGCAGCATGGAGCAGACAGGGTAGGGCCAGCCCCTGGTTCTGGGCCCAACCTTGGCCAGAACAGACATTTCAGGAGATGATATACAGACATAGTTGCTGTTGGAAGTAGGTCAGGACGTGACCCAGTGAGTCCAGCAGTGTAGGCATCTACAGTTCCAGGCCAAACAGGCAGCAAGTCATCTAGGACCAAAGAACAGAGTTCTAGCATGCAGAGGTCAACAATGGAGAGTTCAAGGAAAGAAATGCTCAGAAACCTACATAGCCAGACTCTCAGAAGAAACTCAATATATAACAGGTCCCAGGGGGGGCTTTTCCAAAACTCAATTTCCCTTGGGCCAGAATTTTCACCTTAGGCATTCCTATAACATCATCAAACCACAGCCATCTTTCTTTACATAGTAGCTAGCTTTTGAAGTATCTAAGAAAATGTAAAATATGGTTGACATCAAAATAATATGAATGTCCAGAGACCATGTCATTTCTCTAAGCATTGCAAGTGCGAAAGTTTGAGTAACAACCATTTTACAATTCTATGAATAATACAAGTTTCATTGCCTTCAAGTTGATATATGGCTTTTTGGACACCATCACTTGAAAGAAAATGAAATCCACAAGTTACTCTTCTAGTACGTCTATCTAGGTAATTTCTTTGTTCCAAAGATAAGGATTAATTTAAAACAAAATAAAGTAAGATGTAAAAAAGTAAAAAATAAAAAAATAAAGATGAGGATCAAGACATCAATTAAAAGCTTTTGAGTGCTAATAAAATAGGAAGTAGGAGATGGAAAAATGAACCTTTGTACTCTTCTAAGTGAATCTGTCTTTGCAACTCATCGCTTCCACTTCCTAGCACACCTAAAAGGAATGCAGAAGCACAGTTGTGTTATTCAAAGTTTAACTTCCTTTAGGAAATGTATGAGTTAGAATCAAGAGAATGTTAATGGCCATGTGGTACAACCTCTCACTGAATATATAATATCTATGTTAATAACTGAGCACTACTCTGTGTCAAGCATTCTTCCAAGGATTTTCCAGATACGATCTTATTGAATTTTCACCACGACCTTATTATCCCCACATCAGAAATAAAGGAAACTGAGGCCCAAAAGGCTTGAGTGATTTGCACATAGACACATTGTAAGAGGTAAAACTTGGATTTAAATCCAAGAAATCAGATTCCTAGAGCTCAAACAGTGATTCTAAGTCATTTATACCGTCCTATGATAAATGTAAGCACTCCTTCCTTTGTTCCTAAATGCTACTACTAAGATTTATATGGTATGTGTATTTCCTTTGGAAACATATGTGAAACATTCAGTACACAATTCAAAGACCCAACTTCCCTTTTTTCAATTAAGGATAAGGACTTTATCTATATCTGACAACTTTTCAGCCCCAAATAGGCAATCTGGGTACCCAAAACAAGATAAGAGATGAAGGGACCTAGTGCCAGAATCTTGGCATTGCCAAGAGCATGTCTTTAGTGATTGGAGTACAAACCACTGACTTTAAGGTCCCGTGTTGCTGGACAGCAGCTGACGGCAATTTTTCCTTTTACAGCAATCTACACCTGTGGCCTGTGTGCCTAACGGTCATGACAGATGGACTGAATGCCACTGAAACCACCTCGTGTATCATTGTCCTCTAGGTCTCCATTCTGGGCTTGGAAATCATATTGTCTCAAGGGCCTCTTAGTCCTGGTGGCACATTTGCCATTAAATTATTCCATTCTGTGTCTGTTGAGTCTGTTAAACATGGACAGACTTCTTTTTCTCTGGAAAGTATGTCTGCAAAGCTCAATTCCTTTTTTAAAAACTGTCATTAGATTTTCTAGGTCCGTGTAAGCTCCGAATTGCAATCTATTCACCCTCCGTAATACCTGCTTTTCCAACTGGTAATTTCAAAATAAGTGATCCAGTCTTCGAAACATTTAAAGTAAAACAAAACAAAACCAAAAAACCAACAACTCTTGAGATTGATTATCCCATATCATTGGGTTCACTCTAGGCTGATCAGTGGTTTGAAGAGAACACCCACTCCCACCTTCTGCAGCAGTTTCACTCTCTAACATATCGACTTTATAATGTCGACTCTCCTAACCGGCCCTAGAATTCAGATTCTTTGTGTTCTTAGCAGAACAAACCACCACATTTCTGTTCATTCCAGAGTCAAAGCTGCCATAGTCTGCTGTTACGTTTCTCTGTCCTCAAGCTGTCAAAATGTTTGCTGTGTCTATCAAAATATGCCAAATTCATTTGGGGCATTGGACATGAGCAACACCGAAATTTTGCAGACAAATGGGGTTGGATGAATAGCAGATATATGACAAAATGAGAAAAGTGTAGGGCAGAGCATGTCTTTGCTACTAAATATGATAGATTATATTATAAAGAAATGATGGATATAAGTAGAATGTTAATTTATCATTGCAGGTAGAATTGAACTTGTTATGCAAAATAGGACATGGCAGACTTTTTCAGTAGTTAGCAACATTTTGGGGGAGAGATAAAAATTAAAATTTATGCCAATTACAGACCAACACAATTGTCCCATTTCATCATGCTTTATTAATTTCAAGGTGGTATTCCAAAATATTGTATGTCTGTTTCAAATTAATGTGGATACTCCCAAGCACCCTCAGAGGATCTTCTGAAGTCCTGAGAACATATTTTAGCAAACATAATGAAGTAGAAATGATGGAGGCTCATGTCCACGTAAATTCCACAGCATGAAAGAGCACTTCTTCCTATTCACGTGAGAAACTAAAAATCATTTTGATGTATGCTGTTTACTATGCATAGCTGCCAAATTCAAATTAATTAAGATAGAGAGAAGGAAGTTATTTATTTATAGTTAAAATTCCTAAGGCCTGTTTTACATATAGAATTAAAAGGATAACTTTAAGTTTCATTTTGATGAGCACTGCCCCAATATTTACCCAAAAAAGTGGGAGACTGGTCTCTCACACGGGATCTTGGGACAATAAACTGCCAAAATTAGCTTTGAAAAGGAGTTGAGTCACTTAGAGTGAAGCAAGGGAGAATGTTTGCAAACTGCCTATTTGTATTTCCAGAGTTCTCCTTGAATGTTCCATGCAAGGACAGTTGTACTGGGAGTCACCTTAGAGATCTGGTGTTCCCCACTCACAACCACAGCTTCCAGGTTTCCAAAATTGTGGTGATCACTAAGAAAAATTTTGTCAGAGAATTAATCCTTCCTTGATGACAATGATATTCAACAGCAGCAATTGCAAACTAAATAATATTATTTGGCACAAAGAACTGAGGGATAAAGTTACTCTGGTGTTAAATTCAAGCCTGACTGATTCTTTTCAATTCCCTGCTTTAACCATTGAATATATCAACAATTTTAAGAGAAAAACCTGTTTCACCCCAGTCTTCATGAACAATTCAAATTCTCCAGGAAAGAAGATTAAGGCTTACCTCAAAGGCATTCTGTATTTTGCAAAAGTCGTCCACACTGAGTTGGTTTTCAAGCAGGGCTGGACAGGGTTCTTTATCTGTGGTGGTACCTCCTGCCCTCCCAGGGCTCTTTGACCCAGGCTGTGGCCCCTTGTTCAACTCAAGCGCATTCTGGTAACTCATAATGGCTTCACCCCTTTTCAGCTGCCTTCAACTACTTCGACACTTTTTTTTCCCCTTCAACAGGTGCTTTTGAAAAGAAACCCAATTTAGCAGAATTCCAAAATGAAAGCACATTTCAAGGCAAACAATGAGGAGGCAAAATGTTCAAGGCCAAGAGGTAAGGAATAAAAGCCCTCAACACCCACCCTTCTTTAATTCCACAGTTTACTTTCAAAATCTACTGTGGAGTCCTTTTAAAACCCCCCTCCTTATATTCTGTTTAATCTGGCTTGATTAAAAATGCATAAAACTTCCCCCATGTTTATGCCAACTGACACAGAAAGCATCTTCTAAATCTCATTTTAAATGCATTAGAAGAGCAACTTCTCAAAATCTCTTTGGCTAACCTTGCTTCTATTAACATATTGGGGTTTTAAACTCCATTTTCTTGTATGACACAGCTGCAAGGCTTCTGTCCCAGTGAAGGGCTTGTCTCTGAAGGCCACCTTCCCAGCAATGTGGAATTCTTTGTTTTCATCTGTTCCTGCTGCCTTTGTATGTTTCCTGGCAACCAAAGTCAAGCCAACTAAAACTTTTCCTTCACCACACCCCCCCCACAACTAATTACTGACCTGACAGTCTGCATATGTGATGTGAATGTTGTTATTTTTTTTTAAAGGACGATTCAGCTCACTCACTTTTAATTAAACTTCATTGCTATATTATTAAAAGGCAAGTTTTATAAATATATTTTCTATGAAGCATGTAATATATTATGAGATAATAGGATTAGCCAAAAGAAAAGAGAAATGACATTCTGGAATTGTATGTTTTCCATGTAGGAAACATTTTATTTTTAATTAATAAGTATCTGTTCCTTTACCTTCTCTTTTCCTAGTTTCTTTGTATCTAAAATGGGGATGTTGTTCAATTCATTGACTATAAGGGGAAAAACCACAGCATAACATGATAAACTTTGTAATAAAACCACTTGGTACTTACAGTACCATCACTGGCTCAGCTAATACTGATGAAAGGGAAGAAAAAAAAGAGAAAAGTTAACTTTTTTTTTCAGTATTTACCATGTGCTAGGCACTACACTAAGCACTTTGCATTCTTTTTCTTGTTAAGCTTTACAATAACCCTGAAAAGCAAACAAGATCACTGTCCCCACTATACAGATGAAGAGGCAAAGAAAATGCCAGAAGCCACAGAGTTAATAAGGTATGGACTATGGCAGGGTGGCTCCTGAGCTTCAGAGACTGCTCTAGGGGTAGATGTTCTCTCTGCACCTTAGGTTCATCTTTGTAAAACTGAAAAGTTGTCACTCAGTATTTTCTAAGGTCTCTTCCAGCTCTATCATTCTATGGGCTGGTGTTCACAAGACCCTTGATGCACAGTACATTCCCTAGAACACAGAGAAGGAAGCATCCTACAGGCATTCCTGTACCAGTTGGAAGGAAGGAAGGAAGGAAGGAAGGAAGGAAGGAAGGAAGGAAGGAAGGAAGGAAGGAAGGAAGGAAGGAAAGAAGGAAGGAAAAAAGAGAGAAAAAAAGAAATGTCATTCACACATCCATTTAATTTATTCATCTCTCTGCCCACGGTTCATTCCAGAAACCATTTATTAAGAACCTACTGTATGTCACATCCTGAATTGGACCTTGTGCCTGCACCTGAGGGGTTTATAGACTTGTGGGAGCAATTACCTGGTTAGATCATCTTTCATGCCAATCCCAACCTCTTGCTGTTTACAGTGCTGTGTTGAGAAAGATTCTGAAGTCATAGGAAAAGAGGGGCATTATAGATTACAGATACGTATCACAGGCACAGAAGGGCAAAGGGGGGGCATGCTTACCACAAATTTGCCTTTCCTGTTAGACCTTCATGTAAGTTAGGAGAATGTTTTGAAGCCCTAATATAAATTCCCCTAAGTTATCTCACATAGGAACAAAATAGGTCTTTTTACCATCCTAATTAGAAAATTAATAATAGTTAAAAGCAGCTGGATCAGTCCCACAAATGTTTGTAAAATATTTTATAGTGATATTCTGGAGAGTTGGGCTTTGTTCAGGAAGAGACACTAATGAGGGAAGGCTGAGAAAATAGAAAAACCATTTTCTGAAGTTGTACCAGGAGAGGTAGGTATCCCACGGGCTAACGATGCACAATTCTCTAATTATTCTAAGACAGTCAAAACGCCTGGCCTACTTAGCTTCCATAAAGATGCAGCTCTAAACATTTCCATTAGTCAAAACAGGAAAGCATAATGAGCAGCTAATAAATTACTGCAGAAGTTAATCAATTGACACAGTTTTCTTTATGTAAGATTATGGCGTTAGAAAGAATTCTTGATTGTAAAGTCTTAAAGGGCTTTAACCTTCTTTGTAACTGTGTGGTTAACTTTCAGGTTAAACTTCCAAGGCACTGTAAAATCCATAAGTAGTCTCTTGACTCTGCTGAAATCTACCTGCTTGTCTGCCATGAATCAATTATGATTGTGTAAAAGCCTGCCACGTGGTCAGTCCAATATTGGGCTCTATGGGGCAATGTGCAAGGATGAAGACAGTGTGTGCTCTGGAGGAGTGGTCAGGAGAGAAGGCTTGCAAACTGGGGCACCCTTGCCCCTTTCCCTGTAGGGACCCACCGACACTCACCAGCACAACAGAGCGTTCCCTCGCTAAAGAGGGCAGAGCAAGCTGAGGCACCCACTGACCTGTGCTTTCTTTGGAACCTTGGCACTGAATCATTCTCCCGCTGAGCACACCTCCCTTAGGGTCCTTATCAGAATTCCCGGCTCCACCCCATACTTTATACCCACCCATGTAAATGTGGGCCTCATCTTTCCTCCAATTCCCCTTCCTTTGTTTGCCCTCCCCTCACACTGAAGCCAATTCTTCCTGACATTCTTCATCTGCCTAGAATTCTCCCTCTAACCCTTCACTGTAACAGAAAGCAGCTTTCCCTTTCCAACCCAGTTTTCCACCCAACCCTTCCAAGTCAAGGCTGTCCCCAGTCCCTGTTCCTCAGGGAATCACAGAAGGGCATCCCGTGGTATCCTGGCTTCTTGAACCCATGCCTTCCCCACATGGCCCGAGTGGCCAAACACCCCACAACTTGGGTTAAACACAACCCCCTGCCAGAGACTGAGGGAAAGCACTAGGCTTGCCTTTGGCAACTTTTAAGCCCTCAATAAATATTAGCTTCTTTCCTTCCTTGTTCCTGATCCTCCCAGATAGAATTAATTACTCCTTCCACTCTGCAATCACAGCATTTTGTTTATACTTTAAGCACAGCATTTTTTTCTTTCCACTTTGCAGTATAATTAGTTGCCTGTGTATCTCTGTCTCCTACTACATTAATTCTCGTAAGAACAAGGATGATACCTCACTAATGCTCTAGACTTACACTGCCAACACCAAGCTGTGCATAAACTACACGACAGTACGGTACATAAAATGGGCTGGATGGAAAGTGAGTGTCACCCATAGCTTTTGAGTTTTCAGGGAAGGGTCCTGGGAATAGGTGGCATTGAATCAGAAACACAGGCAGAATTCCATGAAAAATAAAATGAATGAGGGAAACAAAATTTAAGATTGGATCCTCAAAGCACTTAGAAAAACCATTTAAGTGCTTTTGAAACACAGCATTTTTTATACATACAATTTCTATGTAAGATGGAAATGTCTGGAGACCCTATTCTGTCCCAGACACTGCTCTAGGCACCAGAAAACAATAATGAATGAGACCCACCCACCATTTGCTCAGAGACACAAGTAACAGGAAATGTTGGTTTTAAATTAGTCCTACCTTTTGAGAAAGCAGATCCTCAGTTAAGTCTTGGGCAACATAATGTTTGCCTTTTTTGATCTACCAAACAATGTCCAAAGTAACAAAACTGTATTTTCATAACAGCCCTTCTCAGACTGTCCAAGTGTTTGAACACTGAGCATTCACAAAATAATGATATCCTAAAATAACTAAATATAAAACTCTGCAATACATTGCATATCATAAATTTAAGTTCTGGTCAAAGCAAGCAGTGGCAGCCAATGTAAAAATATGTGGAAGTGGAATGTAAAATTAAGAAAATTCTAATTATTGACAAGTATTTCTACCATTTGAAAACGTGCCTTCTACCACTGTGATTTTCTTGTATCAGTAGACACATAGGAGCCACTGAACTGGATATTGAAAATCACTGCTTAAATATATTCTCAAGTTCAAAGGGCGCCTGGGTGGCTCAGTCTGTTAAGCATCTGCCTTTGGCTCAGGTCATGATCCCAGGGTCCTGGGATCGAGCCCCACATCGGGCTCCCTGCTCTCCTTCTCCCTCTGCCCACCTCCCCACCCATTAGTGCTCTCGCTCTCTCTCTCTCTCTCTCTCTCTCTCTCTCTCGTCTCTCCCTATCTCAAATAAAGTCTTAAAAATATATATTCTCAAGTTCAATCTTTTTATGCAAATTCTGATGGGTGTTCCCAACAGTTAATCACTTTTGAACACTTCTTTGCTTTAACAAATCCTTCTTGAAATTCCTTGTCCATGCCCAAAGTACCTATGGGCTGGTTGTCAGCTGGGCTTTCACTGGGGAGCCACTTTCTGGGCGATTACTCTGAACTACTCTGAAATTCCTTTCTGTTACCTCTCTGAGAGGACACTGCTATTTATTCTACTGGGAGCTTTAGAACAGTTTGTCAAAGTCACCTTGATGTTGAACACTTGCATCCATGTATAGAACCACTAAAACATAGTCATAAAATCATTGCATGAAAGGAGTGACTGGAAATCCAGTAAACATTTATTGATTTTCTCTGTGAAGAAAAAGAGAAAGCAAGTAGGTTGAAAATGAAAAATTATTGTGTTCCAAAGACTGTTAGGCACTTTTACAAACGTTATTTTATTTAAACCTCATGATATCTGTGCAAGATACTTAATATTTTCCCATTTTTTAATAATGATGGAACCAGACAAGATTAAGTATCTTGCCTAACCTTACACAACTTGTAAATTGCATGATCTAATAATACCATGATATGGTCTCTGCTAAGACTTTACACCAACGATTTCATTTACTCTGATATCCCATGATGTGGGAACTATTATGGTCACCATCTTATAGATGAAGAAGCTGAGACTTCATCTTTAGATGATTAAATAACTTATCTAAGATCACCCAGCAAAGAAGTAGCAAAGCTGTAATTGAAAACCCAGATCCTTTTATGTGTAAAACCCTGTGCAGCGCAATCTGCTAAACACCAGGGTAAATTCAATTCCAGTTTGGGAGCTGAGATGTGTAAAAAGTGAGGAAAGAGAAAACACACACTAGGGGCGCCTGGGGGGCTCAGTTGTTAAGCTTCTGCCTTCGGCTCAGGTCATGATCCCAGGGTCCTGGGATGGAGCCCTGCATCGGGCTCCTTCCTGGGTGGGAAGGCTGCTTCTCCCTCTCCCACTCCCCCTGCTTGTGTTCCCTCTCTCACTGTGTTTCTCTCTGTCAAATAAATAAAATCTTTAAAAAAAAAAAAGAAAAGATGCAGTAGGTAATGAAGTCAAAGGAGTTTAGAATTTGGAGTCAGAATATCAGGGTCAAGTCTTGGTTCTCTCATTTTCAGACCCTATGATGCTGGGCCAGATCGAATAATGACTCAAAATAAAGATAGCAATATTATTTATCACAGAATTGTTTTAAGGTTAAAATGAGATAATATAGTCAAAGATGTGTATAAATTATAAAAACATTATACACATGAATTAGCATTAATATTAGTACACAGTCAGAGGAAGGCAAATTCCCTGCAAACTCCAGGTAGGAGCTCATGGAGGGATTGGAATATTGTAACTGTAAAACAGAATGAAGCAAGATTATCCACATTATGGTATTTTGTATTGAAAGTGAGATTCTATAATCCTTTTCATTGCTTCTAAGAAGTTCTTACATCTAAATTCATCCCATAGAGAACAATGACCTATCAAATTTTTTCAAGATTAGTTATTAAATGCAGTTTGTGTGTATGTGTGTGTGTGTGTGTGTGTGTGTGTGTGTGTGTTTTATCACTTTGAAAAAATATTTTCTGCTTTAGGATTGCTAATGGCATCTATCAAAGTTTTCTCTAAGAAGAGCTGGTCTGTTTGGCACTGTCTGAATCTATTCTTAATAATAACAGAAATAACTTTTTCCCATAACCAAAGCAGTGTAACAATTGTGTGTCATAATGTGATCTTCTTAGACAATTTGAGTGCCCAAATCCCCAGAATTAGATGTTTTATTTATAAAGCATTAAGAACGTTTTTTCTAGAAGGTAAGTGATTTTAATTCAATATGAATTCTCTGAATAGCTTAGCCTCAGGGAAGATACTACATATACATATACATGTACATACACAAGGGAGACAGAAGCAGATTGAGAGAGGAGACACGTAAGAGTGTGAGACTGGGAGCTTCTCATACAAGTTGCCTCACAAGGGAGGACCATGGGCAGCCATAGTGCTTTGGGTGAGCACTGATCACACACTGGGGTGGTAGAGGTGAAATTTGGAGAAGGGATACAATACAATAGGACAAGAGTTCCAAGATCAGGGTCAGAAAACCTGAATTTTCATGCAGTCCCTGCCCAGATCCATGTAACTCTGGACATTTCTCTTTTTGGGGCTTCAGTTTCTCCAGTCATAAGTGGAGACAACAATTCCTACATGCCCATTTCAAACACTTGCTTTGAGGTTCAGATGAAATGTGGAAATGCAAGAAAGACAGTTTATGTATAGAAATGTATGCTGCTTATTAAACTAATATAAAATGTAAATATAATCATTATAATAATATACTTATTGAGCACCTAGCACAGCTAGCTTGCTTGGCACATAGTAAGCACTAAATAAATATTTATTGAATAAATGTTTTAATAAAAAGGAGCTCAAAGAAAAAGGAATGAATTGGCATTTATATATATATATTTTTATGTTTCATACATTTCTTTTTTCCTGGGCCAATCCTCCACTGATCACAACAACAACCAAAAAAACCCTAAAAAATCCATACTACTATGAAAAATGCTGCCACTTCACCTTGTTTACTCAGAGAAATTCTGTCTAGGAAAGCAAAGGAAAAAAAGGTAATAAAAAGGATTTCAAAACTTATAAAAAGCAAAGTTCTTTTTTTTAATTTTTTATTTATTTGACAGAGAGAGAGAGACAGCGAGAAAGGGAACACAAGCAGGGAGAGTGGGAGAGGGAGAAGCAGGCTTCCCACTGAGCAGGGAACCCGATGCGGGGCTCGATCCCAGGATCCCGGGATCATGACCTGAGCCGAAGGCAGACACTTAATGACTGAGCCACTCAGGCGCCCCAAAAAGCAAAGTTCTGAGACAAACTGTACTTTAAAAGATTGAAAGCTGGGATCCCGAGAGAGAACACTGCCTCCGTAAATATTTCCCACAGAACACAGTGCTCCCAAACATGGTGCTCTGATGAAGAGCCCTAAAGACCAGGGGCTCTATTTCTCCGTGGCAGGAGCAGCTATAGTCAAATTAATATCGGAAGTACACTCCTAAATCAAGCTGTTGCAAGGGTACTCACAGAGAAGTCATCTTACAAAATGCAGATGGAGTTTTGCAATCATTGCCTAGACCAAATGCTGTCAGAGAAAATGGGTCTTAATTTACTCAACATATTTTGATTTTGTAATTTTCAAGATTAATTTTTGCCAATGCCTGAAAAACATGAGGTCCTTTAAAGAAAAGCGTTAAAAATACACTCTCGAATGAGGCAGGGAGTTACACATATGTTGAGCAGATGGTAGGAATGCTGATTTTGTGTGTTCATGGCCACCTCAGGTGTGTGTGTGTGTGTGTGTGGTGGAGGGCACTTAATTCAGAGAAGAGTTCATCCCTCTATTGAGAAAATGCAACAGTGGTAATGGTCTAGTACATAAATTTACCTAGCAGGATGCTGCATTTAGGGAAGTGAGTCAGGTCTCAAGGGAAAAACGATGCAAATTTATGACAATAACCAGCTTGAGGAAGTTACTCAACTCCTCTGGTTTCAGAATCTTCATCAGTAAAATTAAAAGATTAAATCACATGATCTGTAAAAGTCCCTTCCAGTACTCAGTTTTAAAAAGGGGGGAGGGGGAAGTATAAGAATGCTATGGGCTTCCCAGGAAAAGAAAAGATGCTATATTCTAGGTAATATTGCTGCATTCACACTAGCAGTTAAGTCCTTTTTTTTTTTTTTTTTTTAATGATGACCATGAAATCATCACATGGATCAGCTAATGGATCCATCAGCCAAGCATCTCTGCACCTGCCAGACCCTAAACCCTGCACTACCAGCTTCTCTTGCTGGGTTACCAGTGGAGATTTTCCCACTTGATAATGGCAAATGGATTCTCTGAAAAGAATACAATTTAAATGTAGTTGTTTATTCACCTCCTCATTCACTTTCACACATTGATACTATGTGCCAAGTATAGTGTTCAACACTGCTGATATAAAGAAACAAAGACAGACCTACTCTCCTGAAGCTTATAGTCCCGTAGGATGAGATAGACAAATCGGTAAAGGATTATTATACAGTGTTATACTCAACAATAGTGATCAAATATATATGATCAAATATATAACAACTATAAGTACACACACATACGTAGATATTATTGCACTATTCTTGCAGTTAGTATAGTTTTAAAATTTTTTCAAGCTAAAAGTTAAGAATGAAAATTTCAGGATTGGAGCTCAAGCAGGTGAAGCACCACTGCTGCCTGGCTGAGTTTGTGAGGACAGCCTTACTCAGGGAAGCCATTGGCTCTGGGGTCAGTTCAGCAGGCTCTTTGGGTTATAAAACATAAACTTACTTAGGTAGCCAAGTGATGGGAGTTTGTTATATAGTAGAGGGGGTGGGGAGAGAGAGAGATTGGGCGCTCAGAAGTAAGGAATTACAGCACAGCTAAGTTTGATGGAAGGTCATTCTGGATCCAAACAATGGCTGGAGAGAATTGGATTATTGTATCCAGATAGCAATCAATTGAATTTTCATCTAAATGTAACATGAGCCACTCACCAGCAGTTTCTTTTTCTATTTCTACACTTTACTTTTTCAACGTAAATTGACAACTTACCCTCTGATCAGTTTTCTTTACCTCATCTTTACCCATGGTTTCTGCTTCCTCCTAATGTTGGCTCATGTATGCCGCTTCTGCTTTATAGTCTCCTTATATACCCTCAGCTTCCTTTCCCACTGCCAACCAATTTTTAGAATTATTCAGTCTAGAATTTGGAGCAAAAATCTGAAGCGACCCAGCTCATCACGACTGAACACAGCCACACTATAGATTGACTATCTTAAAGGCCACCATCAGAAATTTAGTCTTTGCACAAGATTGCTGCCTTGTTCCAATTGGCATAGCTGGGAAGGATAACCGAAATAGCCAAGATCGTTTTCCTGCAGCAGTGACCATGGTGGGGCAGTTTCCTTCAGAAGAGGAATCTGGAGGACACCAAGAAAACTCATCTAGCACTTGTGAGGACCATCAAAAAAAGGGAAAGATAAGAAATATGTGAGTAGAGTGATATGCAGAGAATGACTTCCTATTCCTATTCATACTTGCAAAACCAGACACTGTAGGATAATTATAGAATACAATGAGGTATTAAATAAGCTCATGAATAGCTCATTTGATTTAGAAAGATGACGGCTATTTCCCTGCAGTGGTATCAAATGACTGGGTTTATTTTCTCAAAGACCTTAGTATACATGCTTGAAAAAGCTTAGCATTTTTGCCTGGAATATAAATGTCAAGCTGTCAAAATCATAAAAACTCTCTAAAACAATTTTTGGAAAAAGCTTAATAGAAAAGAGAAATGCACAAACATAAAAAGGTCAGATACAAATGCCAATCAAGAAAGTAGGAGAAATAGACCAGTTTTCAGCCATTTTCACCACCATAGAAATCTTAATTCCATTTAATCTATATAATTTCTTCTTTTTTAAATTTCCTTTGGAATCATGTGCTACTGATAATTTGTAGCTACCCAGGCAAGATGCCCAGGTGAAGGGATACCTTTCCTGAAGCACTGTTTGCTTTCTTATTTAACATCTTTACAAAACAGTAACAAATAAATTAGTTCATACTGAGTGAAAGATTTTGATACATTTTTAAGGCAATGTTTGGATTCCTCCTCTAGGATGTTTTCCCCTAATTTCTATTTTTATGGAGTCTTGTAGCTGAAATTCATTATATTCTTGTGGTTTTGCTGCCCCCCACCCCCCGGACTTGTACCTTCCTTGCAGACTGTGATGGTTATATTTGTGTGTGAGCTTGAGTGGACCAGGGATTGCCGAGCTATTGGCCAAATACTACTTTGGGTGCTTTGGGTATTTTTGGATGAGTTTAACTTTTTTTTTTTTTTTTTTTTAGGATTAATATTTAAGTCATAGACTACCTAAAGCAGATTGCTTCTGTAGTGTGGGTGGGTGTCATCTAATCTAATCAGTTGAAGGCCTGACCAGAACAAAAAATCTGATCCTCTCTGAGAAAGAGAGAATGCTCTTCTGATGGCCTTCCCCTTAGCTTTTTTTTCTTGTTCTCAGACCGAAATTGCACCAAAGTTCTGGTTCTCAGGCCTTCCAACTCAAAATGGAACTAAACCATTGACTCTCCTGGGTCTCTAGCCTGCCCAACTCATCCTGCAGATCTTGGATTTGCCAGCCTCCATAATCAAATGAAGCAATTCCTTATAATAAATCACACACACACACACACACACACACACACACACACACACACTAAAACCTATTGGTTCCATTTCTCTGAGGAACTGTAATACAAAGTCCTACTGCCCATCTTCCATCCCATCATCTCCTGGAGAGGAGAAAGCAGAAAGGGAGCCAAAACTTAAAAGAGAGTAAAAGAAATGAGGAGGGGGCTGATATTTTGAGGGATCTCTTATGTGTCCCCAAATTTTACAGAAGAGGAAACTGAAGCTCAGAAGTCGTGATTTATATAAGGTCATAGAGCTAGTATGAAGAAGAGTTATTCGACCCATAAATTTTATGAAAATAAAATTTACAGGGCACCTGGGTGGCTCAGTCGGTTAAGCATCTGCCTTCAGCTCAGGTCATGATGCCAGGGTGCTGGGATCAAGCCCCACATCAGGCTCCCTGCTCAGCAGGAGCTTGCTTCTCCCTCTCCTCCCTGCTGGTGATCTCTCTCGCTATCTCTGTCACTATCTCTAAAATAAAATCTTAAAAAAATCTAAAAAAGAAAATTTATAATGTAAGTTCCACTTACAAATATTCTTCTAATAAAGTATAACACATTGGAAATAAGGACTCTATATTCTTATGTCTGAATCAGTTTTTTTTTGTTTTTTCCCTCTTCGTGGGACCTTTTCTGGAATAACTAGCATACTAGTAGTGACCTTCATCTTTCACTGTTTTCTTTTGTGGTGTTACCCTGCTTTTATAGCAATTCATTAATGAGCACTCACCATTTCTTCTGGCTGGTATCTCCTGTGCTCTCCTGTTCAATTCTTTGTGGTCTTCATTTTGTCACATGATAATATCAACAACTTAGTGTTGTTGTTTTCAAGAATACTCTTCTACTCTGGGGCACCTGGGTGGCTCAGTCAGTTAAGCCGGCTGCCTTTGGCTCAGGTCATGATCCCAGCATCCTGGGATCGAGCCCAGCCTGTGGCTCCCTGCTCAGTGGAGAGTCTGCTTCTCCCTCTCCCTCTGCCTTCCTCTCTGCCTACTTGTGCTATCTCTCTGTCAAATAAATAAATAAAATCTTTAAAAAAGAAAAAAAAGAATACTCTTCTACTCAACCATAGGTACCAGACTTTGCTTGCCCCACAAATCTTGAATCCCATACTCCAGGCAGGCAGGTAGGCAGTATCTCCAATGGAGCTATAGACTGAATTGTGTCATCCACATTTCCTATGTTGCAGCCCTAATGTGATGGTATTTGGAGATGGGACCTTTAGGAGATAATTAGGTTTAGATGAGGTCATGAGGGTAGGGCCTTCATGATGAGATTAGTGTCCTTATAAAAGCTACCAGACCGTACTTGCTCTCCCTCTCCCCCCCAACTCCCCTCTCTGCCAGGTGAAAACACAGTGAGAAAGCAGCCAGGAAGAGACAAGCCAGGATAAATATTCTCACCGGAACCTGACCATGCTGGCACCATGACCTCGGACTTCCAGGCCTCCAGACCTGTGAGAAAATACATTTTTGTTGTGTAAACCATGCAGTTTATGGTATTGTGTTATGGCAGCCAGGGGGTTTAAACATCATTAATAACACTAAATTTTACTCAAAAATGTATACTATTACATCTTTTATCACAATTGGTATTATGCATAGTTCACTGGATGACTAGAAAACTTAGTCACGTTATTTCATAGTTTAAAGCCCACAAATATCCCATTTTAGCAACATGAGTATGCCACTTAGAACTTTCTCAGAACAGAAATTTGCATCCCAAGTTAACCTGTAAGTTAACAGCAAGAATACCAACACTAGGGAAAAGAGGAAAACAGAGCTTCTTTCCTACTGGTGCTGCTTATGGGCAAAGGGGACAGAAAAAACTAAGAACCAACAGCTTTCTGTTCAATCTGTCCCAATGGAAAACACACAGTGAATGATTTACTGCTAAGACCCAATCTTTGAATCAACAGGTCTTGGGAATTTTGGATTTCACAAACTATCAAAATTATTTTAAAAACTGGAAAAGGACAAACTCCAGGTTTGGAGAACAATGGTGCTGTCTGATTCTAAATATCCCCACAGCCTCCAAATGAAATGATAAATTCAACAAGGAGAGTAATTTAGACCTGAAGTGACTTCAACCTTCAGCATTACTAGGAGACAGAGAATACTGCAACCTTCAAATGACCTGTAAGTAGAGAACAATTCTAAGACTCCTACTTTTGTCCTGCTGATGGCAAGCCTGTGAGTGAAGACAGCAATTAAGGGGAAGTTTAAGAGATTCTGTGGAATGGAGTAGAAAGAAATAGAGGAGTTAGGAACAGCAAAGGTAAAATCATCCCTAGAAAGAGACAGTACATTTAATGACAAAATTCTGAACACAGGTGTGTGCTTGATAGATGGTTCACAACACTAGATGCACAGGAGGAGACAGGATTGGAAGTGGTAGCTTTGGTAAAGCACTGCATCCGGAGAAGAATGAGGTAGGAGAAAGAAACAAAATATTTTAAAGAAAATGAAGTATCTGATGGTGATAAAAAAAGAAACAAGGCACACTAGCTTTCTCTTTCCCCAACATCAACACAATTCATTTCTGCTACTGAAAATTCCACTCCCTCCAAAGAGGAAACCCAGAAGCTTAAGAAAACTATACCAGCACACCCCAACTAAATAAAATGTCAAGTGTATGGTATATGAAAAAACTAGATTGAATTAGAAGTACAAGTACTATGAACAGAAATGTACAAAAATAGGGAGAAAGAGATAAAATGAGAGTTGGTTGAATGCAGAAACAGAAAAAAGCAAAATTATACCAGATAAAATTATAAGGTGCTCAAGGGAGAACAGCCTTGGATAAAAATTTAATAAAGTTATCTTGTAGAAAAACAGAGAAAAAATGTAAATAAAAATTAAATAAGAAAGTAACAAAAAATCACAGAGAAAGCAGTTGAAATAGAAGTTAGGCAAAGAGCGTCCACCATATCTTTAACTGATGTCCCAGAAGGACAAAAACAATGCAATAGAATTAATGTTTAAAACTGTAATCCATGGAAAACTTCCCAGAAATAAAAGACTTCAATCTGTACATAGAAAGGGCACAACAGGAAAAGTGACTTGGAATGATCAACTCTGATATATATCCTAATAAAACTATCAGACTCTAAAAATAATTCTCAGAGCTTCCAGACCAAAAAAAAAAAAAAAGGTGAAATAAAGACAAGAGAATTAGACTGGTATCAGACTTCTCAAAACAAACAAACAAACAAAAAACCCTAAAAAAACAAAACCCCAAACAACATACAAGGCGAGACAAGAGTGAAGCGACATTTTCAAGAAACTTAAGAAAATATTAACTAAGGATATTATATACAACCAAGATATCCTTTAAGTACCAATAAAAGGAAAAGGTTGAACACAGAAAAAAATTCAGAGAATACTAGATAAGTGTGTAATATAAAAGCACCTACAGGATGAGCTTCATCCAACCAATAGATGGTTGAGAAAACCTAGGCAAAAGGACTCATCGGAAGCATTTCATATATTTAATTGTAGAATTTAGACCATTTTCTGTGTTTTGATAAAGTAGAAAAATACTATTAAAAATGGGAAAGGGATGGGTTGCCTGAGTGGCTGTCAGTTAAGCGTCCAACTCTTGATGTCTTCATCTCAGGGTTGTGAGTTCAAACCCCACATTGGGCTCCACGCTGGACATGGAGCCTACTTAGGGAAAGAAAAAGGGAAATGTAGAAAAAGAACAATGACCCTCATTTAGTAATAGGTCAAAGTTAAAGGATAGGATAAAGAACTGATACCCAAAGAGTAAAAGTTTAAGTGAGAAAAAAGGGGATTAAAAATCCTACAAAATATTAATATAAAGCCATAACTAGAATAAAAATACAAACTTTCCTAAATACCAAAAGGATTTTTTTTTCAAAAGCAAAGAGGGCATACCAAGTAGAAAAAGATACACAGTAATTATACCATAATACCTGCAAAAACTGTAACAAATAACAGAATTAAGTCTAAACATTAAGTCATATCAATAAATGTGAATGCGTTTAACTCAAGGTCAAAAGACAATTTCAAAAAGGATTACACTAAACAAAAAGAAAACTCTGTTAAAATCCACACTTCACACTTAGGATGTAACAGGTATGAATATCTACACGACACATAACATAGCAATCACCTATATGAAACAAACACTACAAGGGATGCAAGGAGAAACAGAAACACTACTAAAAGAAACTTTAATACACAGGACAAGACAGGTCAAGTGAACAAAAAAAGTGTAGGGATATGTAAGAACTAAACAACGTAAGGTGAATTTTTGGATATATATTGAATACTACAACCTAATAATAGAGAACATACAATCTTCTCATGTATACATGAAACATTCATATGGATATGCAAAAATCTGATCATATATTAGGGCACAAAGAAAATATCAGTAGGCACTATAAAATTATTACAAATAATACTTGCCAATCACACTGCAATAAAAATAGAAATTAAAAATGCAACCATAAAAGGTTCTTCCACTTAAAAATTAAAGATATTGCCATAAACAACTCCGGCAAAATAGGGAATAGAAACAAAAATCACAGATTTTCTAGGGCGCCTGGGTGGCTCAGTCATTAAGCGTCTGCCTTCGGCTCAGGTCATGGTCCCAGGGTCCTGGGATCAAGCCCTATATCAGGCTCCCTGCTCCACGGGAAGCCTTCTTCTCCCTCTCCCATTCCCTCTGCTTGTGTTCCCTCTCTCGCTGTGTCTCTGTCAAATAAATAAATAAAATCTTTAAAAAAAATACACAATTTCTGAAAAATAATGATAATAAGTACATCTGTAGGATTACATTCAAAGCAGTGATCAGAGAAAATTTCATAGCACTAAATACCTATATCAATAAAAAATAAAGATTAGTTACATTCCCAACTGAAAGAGCTAGGGAAATAACAAGGTAAAACAAAACCCAAGGAAAAAATTAATAAATACAAGAGCAGAAATTAAAAAATCTTTAAAATCAACACTAAAGAGGTAGAGAAGAGAAAAACAGTTGGTCAAATAAATGCATAGAGTCCTGGAAAAATGAAAACAACATAGACAAAATATTTGCTAGTTTAATAAAGAAAATAAAGGGGAGAAAGTGCATATATACAGAACAAGAAATAACAACAAATAGCTATTGATACAGAGAAAAAAAATTTTAAACATGAAGGATGCCACTTCAAATGAAATATATCTGAAAACCTAGAGAATACTTTCTTAGAAAAATATGGTTTAATAAACTGATTCCTGTAAAGATAGAAAGCTTACAAAAACAATCTGCATATGAGAAATACAGTTACCAAAGAATTACTCCACAAAAAAGCACCAAGCCCAGATGGTTTCATGGAGGAATTGTTAAATTTGTCTACATAAAAAAAAAAAAAAATTCGCATGATTAAAAAAAAGCATGAGCAAATTCAAAATCATGAAAAAAAGATATAAAAATGGTCCTTAAACATGAAAGATATTTAACTTCACTCATTGTGAGAGGAATGCAAATTAAAGCTATAATGAGATACCATTTCTCACCCATCAGATTAGCAAAAACTCAAAAGCTTGACAACATACTGAAGTTTTGGGGAAACAGAAAGTCTCATACATTCCTGGTGGAATATGAATTACCACAACCTTTATGGAAAAGTATTTGGCAATATGTAATAAAAGTACATATGCATATGTCTTTTCACTTAGTAATCCCACTTCTGGGAATCTACCCTGAAGGTATACTTCAAAACAGAAATATGTAAGATCATTTGTTGTAACATTATCTGTAATTTTACAAAACACTGAACTACTTGAATGCCCAAGCATAGCAGATTGATTGTATAAACTATGTACGTCCACACAGTGGGATGCTAGGCCACAAGAGAGAGAGACGGAAGGAGGGAGAGAAGGAGAGAGAGAAAGAGAACGAGAAATCTCTATGAAAAATACAAGTGACTTCTGGAGATGCTAAGTGAAAAAAGCAAAATCCGTAAGAGCATTATGTGAAATAGCTAATAAGCACATGAAAAGATGCTCAACTTTGTCATTAGGGAAATGCAAATTTAAACCATGAAATACCACTTTGTATCTATAAGAACGTCTATAATAAAAAAAAGTCGTTAACAAATGCTAGAGAGGATGTGGAGAAACAGGAACCCTCATATATTGCTGGTGGCAATGTAAAGTTGGAAAACAGTACGACAGTTTCTTAAAAAGTTAAAATACAAATTAATCACACAACCCAACAATTCCACTCTTAGGTATTTACCCAAAAGAAATGAAAACCCATGGCAACAGAAAGACTTGCACATGAATGATCTTAGCAGCATTATGCACCAGGGCCAAAAAGGAAGCAACTCAATTGTCCATTGACTATTAAATGAATAAATAAAACAGGAATTCATATAATGGAATACTATTTAGCAGTAAGAATACTGATAGAAATGCTGACATACGCAATGACATGGATGAACACAAAAACATACTAAGTAAAAGAAGCCAGACTCAAAAGATAATATTGTATGATTCTATTTATATGAAATAACCAGAAAAGGAAAATCTATAGAGACAGAAAGTAACTAGTGGTTGCCTGGAACGGGGGAGGGGGCAGGGAGTGGTGGGAACACACATTAACTATAATCAGGCATGAGAAAGTTTACTGGAATGATGAACATGTTCTAAAACTGGATTTTGGTCAGGTTGCACAATTTTTATAAAATGAGTGAATTTTGTGAAATTATACCTCAATGAAGTTAAGGATATATACGTGAATTTTATAATATGTACAATATGCACCAATGAGTTATTTTTTTAGAAAGCAAGTTTATGGAGTGGCCAGCCCTCCCAGTTTGCCCGACTCTCCCAGTTTTAGCACTTGAAAGTCCCATACCCCGAGAAACTTCAGTCCTGGGCAAAAAGGCTATCTCCCTGTATGTATGCTACCTTTACTGTAAGAAAAGGCGGGGGGCAGGGGAGATAAGAAAACACCTTCATTACATTTCTTCATAAAAAGAAACATGGGGTGCGGGAACAGTGAGGTTGGATACCCAAGAAGGGGCTGGGGAATGGGACAGAAGGGATATGAGAGAGTAACACCTGTCAGTAAACCTTTGGTATAGTTACGACTTTTAGAAACATGTTAGCATTCCATGTATTTTTTAAAAATTAAATCAACAAGGATGTGAAGTATGTGTGTAGGGGGGACCTTAAACTTGGAAAAAAACTGAAACAAATGAATCCAATTTATTTCAAATAAATAACATAATCACAGTGAGAGAAAAAAGAACCCAAGTAATTTATGAACACAGAATGTAATTATATATCCTTATTATTGGGCAGAGTACAGGTAGGGAGAGAACTGCCAACAAGCTTTTAAGTGTTTTTTTTACAGTGACATGGGCAAAAGCAATTCTAAGAACTACTTCAGATGTACTACAGGATTGACCAAATGAATAAACTTGACTTGTGCCAGAATTCTGAAAAAACAGAGACATAGGAATATGGAATGGGGAAGTCAAGACAAGACCCCTGAGGATGGATAGAAATTGGAGGTATTAGTGTGAACTCATGATTTCTGAAATCAAACACAATGTGTATATAAGCACATGTAAAATGTACATGGCACATGCATATTTATGTGTTTACAGATGTACAATGCACATTTCCTAATTCTGTCTGCTGAATAGGCCTAGAAGATGACACCGAGCAACCAGAGCTATGTGTCTAATAATCAGAAATTGCTGATTCCAGATCCTGGAACATCTTTTATTTAAGAGAATGTCCTAAAATAAATAAATAAATAAATAAAACTAAAACGATGCCACAAGGACATAGGAGCCAGACTGAATGAGCTCCTACTGAGCAAATTTAAGACAATTTAAGCACCAAAGTAATGAATTATAAGCCACTGAAAAAATAGACAACCAAGAGTCCAAAACAATAGTAAATATAAAACCGTACACGCATAGGTATAGATGAACAAATGGATGGCTGGGGGAGAAAGGGTTCCTGCTAACAGTAGAATGCTGAGTGCCAAATGGTAGATGAGGACGGAACGCTGGAGTTAGAAAAATCAGCATTTTGCAACTAGCAAAGACTGAAAGCAAAAATCACCAAAGCTACTAAATCCTGGTTATAGCATGGACTTAAAAGAGTCTTCTTCAGATTATTAGATACAAGCTAAAAAACAGTAACTATATATTGGAGAAACTGAAAAACACCTTGACCAGGTGACCAAAATAAACATCACCAATGAGGAGCAGATGGACACTCTTGTGGCCCCAGATGTGATGCTCTGATGACATAGTATCACTGATGGAATATTCTGAGAATGCATAACCTGAATGTAATGCAGAAACCCCAAATGAGGAACATTCTTTTGGGGAGGGGAAGGGGGACAAAAAGACTGCATTCTCCAAAAACATGTCATATCAATGCCATAAAAGACAAAGGGGGACATGGAAATGATCCCAGAGAAGAGGGGATTTGAGGGCAAACCACCAAATGATAAAAACAAAAATGGTAAGGTTTAAACAATAGGAGAATCTGGGTAAAAGATGTACTGATGTCCTTTGTATTATTCTTAATTCTTGCCAATTTTTGGTAAATTTTAAATCATTTCCATACAGAAAGTTAAAAAAAAATTAGGAACTGATACTGGGTTGTGAACCTCATGTTTTGCTAACAAGGCTATTAAACGCCAATCATTTAAAAAAAAAAAAACTACCACTGACCATTATGTCATTTTGTTTAAAAAAAGAAAAGTGTGAGGAGGGGCATTTTAAATATCCAAAACATAGCAGTCATACCCAAAAAAAGAATGGTCCTTTAAAATGCCTAAATTTATATTTAAGAAAAAAAAAACACATTATCCTAATTTTTCTCATTTCCCTGTGGACAAGGGGAGCTTTGTCCGTTTGGTATTAGGGAATTAGTATTCTAGACAAGGTGTGTTTTCAGCAGTGGATGAAATACAGATCAGTGGAAAGAGCATGGAGGCAAACACTGAATTCAAATCCTGGTGCCAGAAGTTACCAGCTTTGTAGCCAGTTTCCTCACTTGCAAGACAGACAGTTTAATCATGGGACTGTTAAGAGAATTAAATTAACATATCTAGAATAGCACTTCACACAGAGAAGGGTGCTCAACAAATGTCTCCTACTCTTCCTTTTCTTTCTGTTCTCTGGAGATGAATCTGGGGCCATGTTCGCCTTTTCCTCATTGATCGAAACATGCGCCCATTAGAATTAAACAGCATTATCCTGAGAACAAACCTGCCTTCTGAGTAAACTTTCTGATAAACTTCATGAAAACAGAAGCCAGAGATACTGGACAGTGGAATGGAAAGATAGATGGCTTATAAAAACAGATGACTTGGGGAATGGCTGGTTAGCTGGTGAGTTCTGTTAAAGAGGTCAAGACAATTGGAGGGAAGGTAGTATTAGTCTGTATTAGAAAAGTTTGCTGCTCAGAAAAAGATAAAACATTATATTTTTTCTTCATATATTCACAAGTCTATTTTGCAAACAACCATCTATCTATTTCCAGGAATGAATAATTTATATAAAAAATAAACTGTATTAAAATCACCAATTCCATTTGTTTTACCAGCTATGTATTTTGAAAAAAAAAAATCAACTCAGTAAAATGTCCATAAATTATGAGATTTCATCCAATTGTCTATTTTTTTTTTTTGCTTCTTTCCATATATTTCCTATTCACATCTAATAGGACAATTTCCTTTTATACTGCCATTGACAGTAATTCTTTAAAAATCTATTTTTAAAAATAAAAAGTTTAAAAATAACTAAATTGCATTATAGCAAAGAAATTTATATTGCCAAACAGAAATTTAGTTTAACATTTAAAATCTTTATAAAAGATAAACAAATCCTGATTTCCCCTTTATTTTATAATTGAAAAATGAAATCACTTAACATGATCACTTGAAACATAATTTCCTTAAAACTTCTCTATGGTGAAACAAAGCTCTATATATTTAAAGAGTGTGTATAACATTTATAACACTCATGACAATTTCAAACCAACTAGCACTGGTATAGCTTCAAATTACTATTAGTTGCGGCTATTTTTGGAAAAAAGGTACAAAGCTTATTAGGGCCCAGCATACCAGAAAACCTTAATTTTACATTGTCATAGAGTTGAAAAAGGGACATTATAGTGTGAAGACACTATAAATTGCCATTTCTTTCTCATAAGTCTTTTAAAACAGGCTGCAAAAATATTCAGTACCTCATATATATTAACTAACAAAAATATTTCCATTGACTACCTTTTGCCCAGAGTGATTAAGGACCAAAAAATAGAATTCTTGTTGCTTTATTATCTGATAAACTGCTAGTAAGCTCCCGTTAGAAGTTCTTTAGACATTACACCAAGTCATCTTGGTCTTCTGATCATATATATATATTCATATATATATATATATATATATGTATTTTTTCAAGTAAAGAAATGTTTAACAGATGTAAACTATTTATTGAATATTTGCCACCAAATATTGTTAAATACATTATCTTGCAGCATATCGCTTTCAAGTTAAAATGTCAAACAAACACCAATATTTACAATTCTTTTAAGGAATGTTATATAATGACACATTAAGGCGTAAATTCTTTTGGCTTATAATTCTTAAAAGAATGATAATAGCAAAAGTGATGCAAAATCTTCAGTGTGAGATTATGATTAAGCTACATTTTACAAAAATATGGTGTAAGATGGCAATAATCCCATTCAACATCCTGGATTAGATCCCTTCAGGAGGGACTGATAATTTATACAGTCAAACTTTAAAATTTACAGATAAAGGCAGTCCAATACTGCCACTGAGAAGTACATCTCTTAACATATACAACTTTCAGGCCACAGTTTTGAAGGTCTGAAGTATCAAGTTGGTTTGATGAATTAGTCGGTTGGCACTTATGAACACATTTATTGCCCTGTAAAAAAAAAAAACATTAATTTTATCAAAAAAAAAATCATCCTTTAAAAATATTTATACTTGATGCCATCCACTAACAGTAGCAATGAAATCAATTTAGGGAAAAAAAAAAAAGAGGCAAGTTAGCACTAAGGATCATATGTTTTATACCAACTTGGAATTGAATGGTCCTGCATCATTTGAAACTATCTAGGAATTACTGCCCCCTAGTGGTTCCAGCTGGCAATAAGCTGTTGGTGGGCTGCTAATGATAGGTGGCGCCTCAACAACCGGATTTCCTGAGGTTGAACACGTAACTGGCCAAAGAGGATTCAAAAGTGGTCTCCAGCTCTGGTTTCGTGTAAGTTACCAAAATAATATCTGCGCCAGTATTATATTCAGCCTCAAAATCTCTACTTCAATGGACATATCTCTCCTACCTTCTTTCAAAAACAAACAAAAAACAAAACAAAAACTATGAGAATTCTAAACTACTTTTAGAATAAATCTATTAAAACAAAATAATCATGTGGTTTCAATATTTAAGAGCTGACAATATATAAAAATTCTTAAAAATTACTTTGTGCTGCACACATTTCTCCTATCAGCCCATCTTCATGTGACAGGAACAAAGAACTGATGCCCTAGTCCCACTGTGTGGTCTTATCAGTTTCTCAGTATCATAGCTAAAACTTTTATCTTCATCCTAGACATTTCTCAAAAAAGAGGGACCAGAAATAATGAGTTGCATCAATGCAAATTCATCCCCTTACTGGAAGATGGCTCAAAGAACAGGCTCTAAGTTTTCAGTTTCAAGAAAACAGATATAAAACTAAAACCAAAAATAATGGCACATTATTCATATACAAATAATTATAAAGAAGCTACTGAATGGAGAAAAAGTAGCAGGGAGCCTGAATAATCCATATGCAGCATACATAACTTCAGATTAATGAAAATTAGGCTCTAAAGGAATTTCTACCTTTCGATGTGCTTATTTCACAACAGTTCTTAATTAGAATCAGAAATAATGATCCCATCATGTAAAATTCTTTTGATGTGTTTGGTTATTTTGGCTTAGCAGTGGAGACCAAGAAAAAAACAGATATAAGTTTATTTTCAGAACACACCTGCAAGCTTATTAAACTAAGTCATCAAGGAGCATTTCCCCTAGACTATCTGAACAGTAACAAAAACCATTAATAAAATGTACCTCAGTATCTTTAATTCATAATATAAATGTAAAGAAATGTAAAGATTTCAACCTATTTGAACTGTTAAAAATAAATGAAAATTAACAGACCATTCTAATGTATTTTTATAATTTTTAAATATTATTATAATAATATTGTAATGTTTGACACGGATATAGGGATCTTTAAACTTCAATGGTAGGATAAATGTTAGAGGTTCCAATGATACATGAAATAATCACTATTTAGATTGTTTTTCTGACCCTAAGCACTGTCAGAAAATGGTCTTGTCCACAAAATTTCGAGTATTCTACTTGAGATACAAAGAGCTCTCTATAAGGTACAATGTTACAGAAGACACGGCCCCTCCATCAGCTTATACAGGATATGTACATGTGTAAAATGTATATGTAAAAACACATAAATTTTTTGGTTTTCTGGAGTGTTCTATAGATAATTGTATGCCTAAACTTAAAAACAACTCCAATTTACCTTTTTAGTATACTATTTATCTTACAGAGCAACAGTGAAAGCCTCCCTCCTTCTGAAGAGTGGGTCACAACCTTTGTAGTACTTTTAAATCACCTGGAACACTTTTTATAAAAGACTTATTAAATTCTGGTCCCACTCCAAGCTACCTGAATCAGAACCTCTGAAGTTGGGACCAAAGCACTGGAATTTTAAAAAACTGAACCAAAGTGATTCTAATGTGCAAATGGGATTGAGAACCATTGCTTTAACTTTTAATTCTCAACAGACCGGCAGTATCAGTATTATCTGAAAACTTCTTAGAAATGCAAATTCTATGGGCACCTGGGTGGCTCTGTGGTTGAGTATCCCCGACTCTTGATTTTGGCTCAGGTCATGATCTCAGGGTCGTGAGATCCAGCCCCAAATTGGGTTCCACAGGCAGTCTGCGTGAGATTCCTTCCCTCTGCCCCTCCCCCAGTTCGCATGCTCTCTCTCCCTCTCTCAAATTAAAAAAAAGAGAAATGCAAATACTTGGGTCCACCCTAGACCTATAGAATGGAGGGAGGGGAACTCCAAAAGCAATTACATGTACATGTATAAAATGTATATTTTGTTCTTTAATAAGCCCTCCAGGTGATTCTGATGCTCCTAAAATTTGAGAACCACAGCGTCAGGGGGTGGTGAAGTAGGCCAGTAAGCCAAATCTCACATCCCGTATTTCTGTACAGCCTGCAGGCTAAGAACACTTTTATATTTTTAAATGACCAAAAAAAAAAGAGTATTATGTAGAAGGTGAAAATCAAATAAAATTCAAATTTCAGTGTCTATAAATCAAGTTTTATTAGAACATGGCCATAATGTCACTTGTTTCCATACTATGACTGCTTTTGCACCACAACACCACAGCAGAGGTGAAGTAGGTAGTTCTAACAAGCCCACCTATAGGTGGACCCGGAATATTTGCCATGAGGCCTAGTTATGGCTAGATTATCAACCAAGAGTCTATTCTTAGTTACTAGTTACCTTGAGTATGAACAATATAGTAAAAGGGCTTAATTTATACAGTTTTAGTATTTAATTTATACAGTTTTAATATAATTTAATTTATACAGTTTTAGTATAAAACCACATAATTTAATTTCTTTAAAAAAGGATAATAAATGACACTACTTACTTGCCATCCTTAAAATAGGTTTTCAGAGTATCACTGAAGCTTTTGGAGTACTTTACAAATTCTTTCTTTTGGTGTTCAAGTGCCTACAGACATCAAACAGAGTAAGAAAAAAAATATTAAATAGGAAAAGAGAAATAACACAAAAGCCAAAATCAAAGATAAGAGATTATACAGAATACAGGATGGACTTTATATATTATGAATTGGAATTTTTAGAAGTATTTACTTAAACATATTTTAATTCAAGGACAAAACCAGTGGTTAATGATACAAAACTATTTTCAATAATCAAACCATCTTAGTATTTAATTCAATAAAACAACTAAGTGTAAATCAACATCTAGGGTGGCAGCTTATACAAGGCTTCTACTAAACTTACCCTGCGGTTCTGGTATTGATACTTCTTGAAGACATTATTCACTGTATCAAGAAGTTCTTTTATTGCACTAGCTATATCCCTGTTGGATAAGGAAAAAAGAAACTTCTTAAAATCAGTTATATTTGGAAGAGGGGTGTGTATTTTATATATATATGGATACGGATATACACACACACACACACACACACACACATATATATATCTATATTTTTTTTTAAGGATTCCTAATCACACTGTAATTACCACATTAACAATGCATCAAGCCCAAACATGTGACTTGATGATTGGATGGATTTTAGCCTGTACCCTTTTGTGATCCTGACTTCCCTTGCATTGCTGACCAAATGTTCTATAACTAATTTCAATCTTCCCAAATCAGTAACATTTCATTCAGCACTACTTACTCAAATTTTTAAGAATTACCTCTGCTTTTCATCTTTTCCAGTTATGATTTTTCCTTTCTTTGATGAATTCAAGCTACTATATTCTCTACGTTTGCTATCTCATGAACAATTACATAAAATTTTACTATTACGTGTACCATACTTCTGTATTTATCAGCACTTCAAGTTACATACCTAATAGTTTTGATGTTTAAAATGAAATATATTTCCTTCTCAGACATAGCTCTTCTCTCTAAGACACATCTACCTTCTAACAACTGCCTATACCCCTCTTCCAAAAACTTTGCTGTCATTATTTCCTTTGGAAAATATATTTAAATTCCTGAGAGAGACAATATCAGAATATTTTGCTACCTTAACCTTTCAGCAATCATCCTTGGACTATATATGCATCAACACCTTCCTCCCCTTTTAAGCAGATAAAGAGAAGAAATCAATAATTCTCATGAGTTGACTGTTCTTCCTACCCATTAACCATTTTTTTCCCTAAACTTTTCTTGTCTTTTCTATCTATGCTTTTTTCAATTTTCATCTTCTAACTGCGTAACTTTTTTGCCAAACTGAACTTAAACTTCTGCTGTGCAAATGCAATTCAAGTGTAAAGATATGAATTATTAAGACATAACTCTAGACCATCCCAAACATCTTTCATTACTTTTTAATCACAAATGTCAGATTTCAGTTATTTCATACCTAAAACATTTCAGCTTTACTAAAGAAAAAAAAACCCAAAAAGCTCTGTATCCAGATTTCTGTGGTGTATGTACGTGTATCACAGCATTTTTCTAGTAAATAAGCATGTAGGATGTCTAAGAATTACAAATATACAGTATTTGGGTACAAAAAAAGTACGTTAGCCTATTCTGAAATAGTAGTGACATTTGTATTAAATATTTTGATAAATAATCACTTATTACCTCCTGTATGTCAAACATTGGTATCGGGCTGAACATTAAAATACTAGATTCAAATAGGACAATGAATGTTACATGGAAATGGTATCTGTCCACTCATTTTTTTTTCTTTTTGCCTCTAGTTTAGGAACAGCAGTTTTAACTTACATAACTATTCCTTTCATTTATGGTTTCAAGTAAGTTGACTCCTGTATTGCTCTGGTGTGCGTAAACCACTGCTTAATAAAATGATGTCATATGACCATGACATGAGAAAAATTACAAATTTCAACAAATAAATATTTGGAAGGTACTTCAAATCCACAATGAGCCCATTTAAAGCAGAACATAATGAAGCAAACTACAGTGATCAAACACTGAGGTGTTTATACACAACTACTTTGTAAAATAATATTCTGCTTTAAAAAGGGGGATTATAGGGCGCCTGGGTGGCTCAGTTGGTTAAGCAACTGCCTTCGGCTCAGGTCATGATCCTGGAGTCCCGGGATCGAGTCCCACATCAGGCTCCCTGCTCGGCGAGGAGCCTGCCTCTCCCTCTGGCCCTCACCCCTCTCACGTACTCTCTCTCTCATTCTCACTCTCTCAAATAAGTAAATAAATCTTTAAAAAAAAAAAAAATAAAATAAAAAAATAAAATAAAAAGGGGGATTATAAAAATGTGCTTTCAGGGCTAATCGACAAGATGAACATATGCCCCATATACAATGATAATGGCTACATTCCATAGGTCAAACGAGCAGTGAGTTCTCACTCACCTGTAAGGAAAAAAAAAGGGTTTTCTGAAAGGTACCACAGACTTACTAATGAATATTGGGAATCTGTACTTTAAAAGAAAACTTAAAAAATAAGCCCCCCAGGTGATTCTGCTGATGAACCAAATTTGGAAACCCGTGTTTGGAAACCTAGAGCCTAGAACTAAGGTTTGATCTATCACTGGCCACAGAACTTTAGAAAGAACTTATAGAATAATGCCCCAGGCTGTTTATCCCTAGGCCTGGCCTTCTCTAAAAACAATTTGTGGCAATTTATATCAAATATTACATCATCTGTATGTACACAGAACGGTATTTTCATTTAAGGTGCTAGGGTTTGCACCAGGGAAGCTAAATTATATTAGTAACTAAGGGTTTGTTTCCTACAAAAAATAATCAGCACTAAAAAAATACTTCAGACAATTAAACAGATCAAGAATTGAAGAAAATAACTACAGTGTAATTACAGTCTGGAGTTAAGTGATTCTGTGACAAGGGACATATAGTAGGACAGAATTTTAGCAATTTGCAGCTTTTAGTGAGGCAACTTTGGGGAAACATACACTCAGAAGAGAAGAGGACAGGCATCAGAGGAAATATACATCTTATAAGAAAATTGCAATAGTAGACTTTCTAATCATGTAACTCAAATTTATATAACATATTTATGTGAACATTCTAAAGGAAGAAAACTCCTATGCTGTGTGTTTAGTTAGACTGGACATCTCTGGAAAAGCTACTCTGAAGCCATGAGGAAAACCAAACTCTGGTGAATTTTAGCACATGAATATGCAAATACACAGTAAATAAATAAATGCACGGCTTTCTGGTTTATCAAGTCACAAATCTCTACTAGTCATCCATTAGAATGTATCAGACCTAAAAAAGCCCTATGAATTAAATTTACTAAATATCTGCATAAGCTTAAATGTAGTCAAACAGAAACATTCATTAATCAAAAGAACTTTTAAGATATTTATTTGCTGGATCATTTTTCCTAATCAACCCCACAGAGAAAAGCAGGGAAAAAAAAACCCTTATTTCACAAAGCTAGTATGTGCTGTGAGCACATACCGGGTTCTGTGTGAGGCACTTTATGTATGTTGATGTATGTTCTTTCTCTCAATTCTTAAAACTGTTGTCCTCATCTTTATAGGCAGAAACTAGAATAACAGAAGCTAAGCTACTTATCCAAGGTCACACAGCTAAATGTGGGAATGGAAATTCAAACCTAGGTCTGCTAACATACACACAAATACCTGGATATTTGTTAGCTGATGGGAATCTTCTTTCTACTTAATATAACCTATGAAATCACATAGAGTACTTGGATAGTAAGTATCTGATACATGTTTCTTGAAAATACTGCTAAAATAAATGAAGATAACTACCTTAAGTATGAAAAAGTAAAATATTTTAAAGAAAAAACAGTAACTGCACAGTACACTGCGCCTGAAGGATAAGCCACTTTTTATTTTGGTGCAATTTTATCCACTAATTTGTTAAACAATTAACCATGGAGACAATATGTATCAAAATGTGTCAGTATATATCTGTGATACAAATAATCACATCTTACCTATCTATGTTAATTTATACATGGTCTCATAAATATATATTATCAACAAACTTTCCAGGGCCAATTATACCTCATAAAATGGTTAAGAAATAAATTTTAATTGCCAATACTCTTAATTCAGTTGTGCGGAGTACACTCCAGAAAACAGAACTAAAATATTACTGCTGCCCCACAAATGAGAGACAAGCCCTTAATTCAGCCTCTGTCAATGACTATGGACAGGGACTCTTAGGCTCCTGACCTCAACTTCCTTATGATTAAAATGTGGCTGTTTATACAGTGTTTTTCAAACCTCTCTCTAAAGCCACAATGGGTTTAGCAGAGATGCCTTGCAGACTCCCTCAGAGGGGTAAGATGGTGTCAAAGTAGCAGGACGAGGACTCTGGGCCTACCATACCTACCCCAGCTTCAACCACAACATTCTTCTCTCTCTTACCTACTGGCATTCTATATTAAGATATCCTTTATCACACCTCTTCCAGATAGCTAAAACTTTTTTCAATGACCAAGTTAGACCAGCATTATTCATCTCAGATTGGGAAGCAGCAGAGAAAACAATGGAGTGCATCTGCCTGGGTTCGAACCCAGATCTACCAATTTACCAGCTCTGTGACCTTGGAAAAGGTACTTAATTTCTTCACCTGTTATAGCAGTGTTATAATAATATATGTAAAATGCTTAAAAAAGCACTGAGAACATAATTCTAACTTATTAGACTACTATTATTAAGATGGCACTGATTCAATAAACCTCTCCTTCAGTGACCCAAGGCAAAATTTGCTGAAAATATTATTTTTAAAATGTCAGATCTTCATAGAAATGCAGCATAGATCATAAACAAATATATGATTATCAAAACAAATTAGAATTTTATTAAAGTATTTGAAAATTCTAAAACTAAGGGCGTCTGGGTGGCTCAGTTGGTTAAGCGACTGCCTTCGGCTCAGGTCATGATCCTGGAGTCCCTGGATCGAGTCCCACATCGGGCTTCCTGCTCAGCAGGGAGTCTGCTTCTCCCTCTGACCCTCTTCCCTCTTGTACGTTCTATCTCTCATTCTCTCTCTCTCAAATAAATAAATAAAATCTTTAAAAAAAATTCTAAAAATAAGCTGCTTAAACAACTGTGCTTCACGTAACTGGCAATTTATCCTTTTATGAGCTAAACAAGTTTACTTTATATTAGATTAAAAATAAAAAGCCATAAAACAGTTGACTATCTTCCTTTTTCACACATTAAAAATACTTAAAGGAAGTTGAGGCTTTCCTATAAAGGTAAAATATTTACCTCAGGATTTGTTCCCTGTGACACGAATTTTAGCTAGGCAATGAAAAATCTTTTTCGTACTTTCAGGTTCTCAATTAGAAGACCTAAAAGAGGGTCACTCCTTAATAGCTGGGTTGCGTACCCATCATAAACCAGTACTTTCTAAAATGGGATACCCTGCCCTCTATACTACTCAAAATAGGTGCCCAAACTAGCTAAAATAACATTTTGCAATGGGAATTACAAAAAATACTGTTTCCAAGAGATGAATGTTAATATTTACAAGTGAACCTCTTTCCATTCTTTAAAGATATGAAGTATGATGATGCAGCCTCTTTCAGAAAACAACAAAACCTGTGCTAAATCTTTCCTTTTCAGCAATTTCTACTTGTGGTCTCACCAAAAGGTTTCACTGATAGTGCAGCTCTAATTATTCCCAATTTTCTTCATAGTATATCCAGTGAGGCTAAAGAAAATTGAGACTCTTTATTCATCCAGAAATTATGTTTGGATTTTCCCCTGATTCTCCCACCCTCTTAATCCCTGAGGACAGTGCCCCTGGTTTGAGACCCACTGCTCACGGATGACCCGTCTTGCTGCTGCTCACCAGTCAGCCTTCTGGCCCCTTACATAATATCGGACTTATTTAACCTGTATCCCAAAGGTAAGGATTTGGAGGTTTACAATTTGGCCAATATTTAAAAATGCTATTCAAGCCTAAGAGTACATTACTTATTCTAATAACTTCTGTCCTTTCTGCAACAAAAACAATACTGGTATCCTTTGTTACCAATACTATAATTTATCCAACTTCCCTATTTACTTTAATCTGACATTTACATTTTTGCATTATTTTTTGTAGTTCTAACTACATTTCAATTTATGTACATTTCATTCACTGTTTTTATATGAACATTCTAAAAAATTTTATCATACTCTAAAGCCAAATACCACAGCTTAGGAGTTAATAATCAAAATGCAGCATTTAAAAATTTCAAGTCTGATTTCAAATTAATATTTCAATTTAATATTAATGTCATACCAAAATAAAACACCTAGAATGAGTGGTTCCTTTGAAGTACTTTCAAGAAAAGAAGAACCAAAGCCAAAAGTTGCTTACTTGATTGTCTGCAGAAACCTCACTCTGTCATTGATCTCATCTGGGATCTTACTGAGAATTTGCTTAAGTGCTCGTGCCTTTTCATTTAGGTCCTGGAATTCTGGCTCTGGTCGTTCAATCATATACTCTGATAAAATAAATACATAATAAAAACCATCATGCAACTCTCTGCCAAATTCAAGTCTACGAATTCCCAATGTTGGTTAAAGAAGTGGAGGGAGAAGAGAAAGGGAAAGGAAAGGAAAGACAAGGTTGCAAGGCAGAATTCATTAAAGTTCAACTTAGTTCAGAAATAATATTATGGCTCTCCCCAAGTAAAGGATCAAAAGATGAAAGACTAAACATTTTCAATTTGGGATAAATGGAAATTTGGTGAAATCTTAAAACAAACAAACAACTAAAAGATAGGCTCAATCAAATTTACCAGGCCTCTGAAGCTTTATTTCATAAGGAAACCTTAAGGTAATGACATTCATAACAAATATAATGACAATATATATCTGTTAAGGAGGAAGAGGAGCTTAATAACCAACCTCTATATTGAATATGTAATGAGCTCATGATACCAAAACCCAACCTACTAATATCTTCAGCAGATTCTTGAAATCTCACTTAAAAACACACAATAATTTATATAGATGTTTGCCCCATTATCATCACAATAACAATAACAGTAAGAAAGGAGAGGGGCAGAAGACCCATTTGTCAAATAAGACTTGGAGGAAGTACTTTTCAACAACTGTAAGAAAATTAAATAAGACTCTGACTACCTTCTACATCATCAGCTGCCATTCGAAGAAGGGACTCTGTGAAGTTAACTTCTACACTTTTTTTCTCTAAAATTTTCATAATGATGTCTTGTGTAAGTCCTGGATTTTCTTTTTCAGCCTATAAAAAGGAGAAAGCTCTTTTTAAAATACAGAAGCTCAATCAGCATTTGAAAGTCAAAAATTAATTGTTTAGAACCTGCCGGGAACCTCTTAGAGTAATCAAATTATGACAGCAGAAATCTTTGTAAAGTAGGTGTGGTGACGGCATTCAGTTATGTTTTGTCAGAGCTTATGCATCAGTGACTTCTTATTACAGCCATGGTCCCATTTGCCATTTGAACATAAGGTACTTAACATTTCCTATTTCTCCTCTACATTCACTTGCAATCAAACCAGTAACAAAAATAGAAATAAAGATTCTATATATTTTGGTAATCCATCAATTACTCTGTTCAGTAGTTTAAATACACTAAGGACTTTTAGCTTTTTTTCATTAGCTAAGATTTCAACTTGAGGATCAGGCTATAACTCATCTTACCAGTACTTTGAAGATTCTTTGCATTTAAATGAACAGAATGTCAAGAAAAACAAAAATGAAACAAAAAGACAGGATTTCTTTTGCAGGTTTTATTTAAGCTATATAATCCTTTACTTTTCCACCTCACAATTTTCATTTCCTATTTTCTGTAGCAAGAATATTTCCTTTTGTAGAAAGAATATTTGTAGCAAAAATAATTTACAGAACATCATTTAATCCTTTTGCTACCTCCTGGGCTTGTTTCACTGATGAGTTTGCATTACTTCTACGTTACTTCACTCACTAGGACACTAAAATCTTCTAGCCATCTCAACACTGAGAACACAGAAAGTTATGAGTTTATCATAGTTAATTTTCAGATTTGGGTTTTCCCCAGTAATTCTGTCCCATTTTATTATTTTTAAAAATTGTGTATTGACACTCTAAGTTTGTTTCTTTTAGGATGCCTGCCAATTTTAATCATTATGCTGATGATTTCCTATCTTTTTTGCCCAATATTAAACAGCAAATAGAAACACAATTTATGATCCTAATCAGACAGCAGTCTATTTGCTTCCATATGTGTCAAGCACATTTAACCTCTGCCTTTTCAATTCCATTCTGGTACCACTGCAGATCCAGTTTCTTCCTGTTCCTACTGCTCTTTCCATTATAACATCTTGTTTCTCATTAGGCTTCAAGTATCAGAAACTGAAAGGTTTTGAAATGGAATGGGAAAAGAAAATATTCACATTTATCTCAACGCTGGGATCATTTTAACTGCTCTCATATGCTATTCAAGAAAATCATTTTGATAGATGATTAATAACAATAAAGTGTATCCTACTGAATTCCATTTCCTTTATAACCTGTTTTGATTTTTCTTTCCATGAATATATTTAAGATAGAATCTATTTTTTAAAAACAAGGGTTAAGACGGTATCAACATTATTAATTTGGTGACCTGCCACAAAACTATATGCATTATTTCGATAAGCCAGCATTTGATAAAGTGGTTTATCTTCTTTCTCTAAGTAGCATTAAATTACCTATATAATGCATCATCTTACAAGGCAGGGGAGTACTCTCCATGTGCTTACAGAATATGCCAGCAGAACAATAATCTCTCTCTGATTAAGTTATCATAAACTGCCAAAATCATTAAATGCTGAAAGCCTGAGAATAAAGTTTTCAACACCAAGTTGTGTGGAGCCCCAAACTGCCAAAACCGGAGCATTATAGAAATCTTACAGAGGCCTCTAACTTTCTCAGTTCACAAGTGTTCTTAGGGCAAAGAAAATAGTGGCTATGTAGTAGTTAGGTTCAAATAACTTCGTAAGTACTCGTGTCCTAACAACTGTCCTTAAAAAATACACAAATTGAAAGAAAAACATTTCATTTCATTCTTAAATAACCATGATTACTTACTGAGATGCATTCACCTGTTGGGCACTACACAATTTCTCAAATGTTGGAATTAGACTGGATCCTACAATCCCCATTTCCTATTGGGACACTGATTTTCTCGTGGTACTTACCTTTTATCACAGAAATGGCCAAAATTCCAACTTCACAAAAATATGACATCACTGCATGGAATGTAGCCCAATCTAATATGTTGAAATTGCTAACTGGGGCGCCTGGGTGGCTCAGTTGGTTAAGCAACTGCCTTCGGCTCAGGTCATGATCCCAGGGTCCTGGGATCGAGTCCCACATCAGGCTCCCTGCTCGGCGGGAAGCCTGCTTCTCCCTCTCCCACTCCCCCTGCTTGTGTTCCCTCTCTCTCTGTCTCTCTCTCTCTCTGTCAATTAAATAATAAATAAAATCTTTAAAAAAAAAAAAAAAGAAATTGCAAACTACCTCAAGCTAGCATAGTTCACAGTGTCAGATGTTTAGTATCACTGTGTTCCTTTAAAGTTTTAAAATAACTCATAGCACTCTTCTAAGTTTGCTGTGGGGCCCCAGGGTGCCTCAGCACCTAGCTCGGGAACAATCATCTTAGTATCTTCTGGCTGAAATCCTTAAGCTACTTACTTTTCATTTTAAAAGCCTTAAATTTACCCAATTTCTCTGACTGACAAAATAAAAAGATCTGTGCTTAAATCGGAGACTTTTAACTATCTGTACCTTCAGGTTTTCTCCCAGAATTACAACCTTGAGTTCTGTGGGGATCCAATTTTTATGAAGAATCCCACTGTGAGAAAAAACTATCCCCAAAGGCAGTAACATCCACCCTCATGAGTCAGTGATTCTCAACAGCACAACCTATCAGAACTTTCCACAGGGGAAAAGAATCAAAGAGAAGAGACATCTTAAAAGATAATATTCATTAGTATTTTATCTTGGGGAAAACAATTTTAATCCCTTTTCTCGTGATAATAAAAATATTAAACCTTGATAAATCACACTTGTGGTCAAAGAACTGGAAATATGGACATATATTTTAGGAATATTAATAGGGATATATGGGTGGGTGAGGCATTTATTTATTTTTTGAGAACGAGAGAAAGTACGGGGGGGGAAGAAGCAGAGGGAGAGGCAGAAGCAGACTCCCCGCTGAGCAGGGAGCCCCATGCAAGGCTCGATCCCAGGACCCCTGGATCATGACCTGAGCCAAAGGCAGATGCTTAACCGAATGAGCCACCCAGGCACCCCTGGGTGAGACTTAAATTTTTCAAATAAGTTGTAGCTTTAAAAACACAAAAATCTTCCTCTTCTTAATGCATACCCTTTTAATTCCATTTGAAATTTAACAAATTAAATATAATAAAAATCAATCAATGCAAAACTAATTTATTTTCCTCTCAAAATAACTTCCACTTTCCCCAATTAACAATCAGTGCCGTGGACAATAAAATTTATCCATATGTTAAACCAGATCTATCAAAAAGCACATACTTTAAACATACTATTTGCTTTTAAAATGTACTTTAGTATTAAAACATCAGATTATATGTAAGGATATTTGTAAGAAAAAGCTTAATGAAATTTGTTATTTTACCTCTTTTAGAAATGACACTGAGGATATCATCTACTACTTCAGACAGAGTCCTCCTTATGATGATCCACAGGAGAAATTTCTCTCTGTTCTTGCTAACAGAAAAGCTAAAAAACTGACTTTTCCTTATCAATACTATATTGTGCAATAGGTCTCCTTTCCTTCCTTTCTTTGGCCACAAAAATAGCAAGTTAGTTTAAAACAGTTTCCATCATGCCTCCCTGATAACCAAATATGCCATTCCAAAGCCACACTGAAGTTCAAAGAAAAAAGAAAAAAAAAAATTGATGATATTGCTTCATTCCTTCTTTTCATTAACCCATTGATTTGCCAGGATATATTTTAATTAAGCTACTACGTATGAATACACAGGCACTGCATTTTAGAGTATTAATCACATCAAAATAGCTCTAATATAATATATACAATGTAAATTCTTGTGGTGAAGAGAGATGTTAAGTGATAGTATCTATCCCAGCAGTTAAGAGTGGTATCAATAAAAAATCTTTGCCATAAAAAAGAACTCAAGCTTTATGGATTTATAGTTCTAATCCAATAAAACTTAACTATAAATTTATTCTAGATTTAAACATTAAAATACTTTACCTGAAATAGAAGTTATTTTGGATATTAATGGGAACAAACACACAATAAGTAAATAAAAATTGAAGTTTTGGGTACCCTGATACGTACTGGGAAAGGAAGGGGGATGGATAAAGTTTTACATGAAAGAATGCACCTAATATGTAGAATAGGACTGTCCAATAGAAATATAACATAAGCAACAAATATCATTCATTGTAATTTTAAATTTTCTAGTGGCAATGTTACAAAATAAGAAATAAGTGAAATCATTTTAAGAGTACATCCAAAATATTATCATTTCAACATATAATTAATATAAAATACTTATTACTGAGTTATTTTACATTCTTTTTCTTATACTAAGTATTCAAAATCTGGTGTGTATTTTATACTTGGAGTACTACTCAATTTGAACTAGCAACATGTGGCTAGTATTTATCAAACAGTGCAGGTCTAGAGACAACAAAAAAGTTCACTCCGACAGAGTGACTTGGATGTATGTTTGCAAGCTACCCTTAATCTGACCCCCACACAGGTCTTGTTTTCCCATCAAAAATACTATGTTATACTTATGTTCTATAATTAAGCAATATGAAGAACATCTTTTTGAGTTATAATTTTACAAAAATTTTTATCAAGTCATATAACAGAAAAAGAAATTCAAAAATATACTCTAAAGCTAAAGAGAAAAGACTCCAAAGAAGTCAGTTTCCAAAGCAAAAAATGACAAAAAGATGAATGCTAAGGAAAAAGCATTTGTTTCAATTCACTTTTGGAAAGTGTTTTAAGCTTTACAGCGTACGCTAAAACAGACGTGAGACAGCTGAACAGGTTTTCACTAAAAGGAAATAAAGTGGCAATTATCATATGGTGTTCAGATTTATATACAACATACATTTTAATCATCACAATAAATTATTTGCACCTCACCTTAATGAAAGCTGCTCTCAGTGTCTGAGCTGCTGACAGGTTTACTCGTTCTAGCTGCAATATAAATTTTAAATCACTATTAATATCAATTTCCTCAGAAAAAGCACATTTCTGATATTCCATTCTACAGTAATAACACTGATATATCCATCATTTGATCAACAAAAATACTTGCTATTATTCTAAATCACCTTAATTCTTCAAATACACAGGTCATCTAAAATTTTCATTAGAAGAAATTAAAGGATGTATGAGTTCTTCATTCTTTTTATTTTTAAAAACAAAACACTCTACCTTAAAAGTAGACTTACGATAAGCACAGAATGCAAAATAATATCAAGTCCCTACAGAAAGAATAAACATATTTACTTCAATTACTGAAAATAGGGTTCGAGATCAACTCTCAATGCTCCGTTGCAAGTATATGGCAAATGGGGTTTGCACTGAATAGAAAACGACCAACACCAAGAAAACATTTATTATTTAAGATTTTTTGTATTTATTACCTTACTCCTTTTTAATTATTTTACAATCCCTCAGCCAGGGATTTAAGTTGAGGTTAGTCTATTTTATTAATTAGCAAACAGCACTGACAAAAGGTCTGATACTAAATAAAGACTGTGGATCATCTGTCCTCTATGTTATCTGGATTAAAAAAAGGTTACCTAAAATACTGGACCAAAAGTTCAATCCCAAAGCTTTTAATTTTAATATCAAATATGTGAGGTTTACAATTCTGAAAGATACATGTCCTTATTATACACTTTAGAGAATTCATTTTTCAGTGAGAAAAAAATTTGATAAAAATAATGCCATTTGTTGAAGAGTTAACTGCTAGGCTTAAAACAACTACCTTCAGTTAAATTCCTATTTTTTTAGTCCCTAAAGATTGCGCCAATTAACTCAATAAAGCTCAATGTATATATTTTTTATTGGGGACAATATTAAATGTTCAAAAACAATGTTAACTTTTATAGGATTCTTATGCAAGTGGAATTTTTTTACAAAAATCGTAGGAACATATCATATCTTGCAATAAATATTCCTTTCAATCCCTCGAGGAAATAAATGTAAGTTTTTCTTTATAAACAACATATATACATATATACATATCTAAGGAATGGCCTACACTTTATTAAATCAATTTATTTTCTAAACAAGACAGAAATGCCAAGAACCTTATCTCCCTACAAGTTACGCACCTTCAGCAAAAAAGCAACAAAATGTGCCAAGATAAACACTTTATCTCCAAAAATAAATAATAGGCCATTTAACTCAGTTTTTAACTTGGCTTCTACAAATCCAGTAAAATCTAACATTGTCTTAGTAGATAAAAGGGAAGACACAAGAGGACAAGGTAGGCAAATAGAGCAAAAAAGCAACTATGTAAGTTTATAAAATTAATGAAAATATGCTGCCACAAATAAAAAATTTTCTTCTTCCATGGAATTCATTTAATTGTAATGAGTCCTATTTAAGATTAAAATAATAATACAGCTCTTCTGATCTCAAGTTCTTGTTGTGTAAGGGAAGGAGAGGCAGACAAACAGGATGAATGTTTCCAGTCTGATAGGAACCATTTCCTTATTTGGGTTTACACCACACTCCGACCTCTTTCAAGAAGTCAAAGGTCTGAGTCAGATGTGTACCTCCAAGTATCTGCATCATTAACTCATTCTGTACTACCCTGGCTGGTGTGTGAAAGGGTCAAGGCAAATAAAAGAGGCCCAGAATAGTCTGTGAAGAACTAATAAAATTAGCCAAGATAGACATCAGATTTCTAGATTAAGTTTACATACATGTGTCTTAGAAAAGAAAGGGAAAGGTCAGGCATATACTAAATCAAATCTGTGAGCTGTGAGGCACCTCAACCAGAACTCTGCAGGGAGTCATTTTGGGATACATTATATACCCACATATCTTGCAGTAAACCCACTAGGTTTCATTACTCATATGATATCCCCACTACCCAGGGAAGGACCAGGCATACAGGCACATATCTACTTTTTGAATTGAACTTAATCTCTCAACCATAAATTTATCTAAATTGTTCTTCAATCTACTTATAATTTGCAGCCTGTAATACTTAGCAAGGTATGTTTTTATCTTCCCTAATAAAAAGTGCGTCCCTTTTAGATCTTTCACTTATGATAGATGATTTGATGATAAAACCAAGTTCACCTTACCTTTCATGACAGTATAAGGTCCTGGCAGTATCCTAATAACAGTTTTCATTTACTTAGCACCTATAATGAATTTTGTTATGTATTTTCATAGAGAGTATCTCATCCTCACAATCTGTAACTAGCTATCATCATCTCTATTTTACAGAGGCAGAAATTCATTTTGCATAAATTTACCCAATATTCAAGAGCTAGTGCATACAGAGGCAGGATTCATAACAAATCTGTCTGGCTCTAAAACCTGTGCACAAGCCACTTAATGCTACCCTGCTCCCTGAATTCACCCTTCCCACACTGGCATCCACTCTCTCACTGAATCTCTTCTACTACTGAAGAACTAACAAATTCCCGAGTTTCTCCCATGTGTAAGAAAATCAGTGTGAGAGATAAAAGAAATAGATTATAGTCCTGGAACCCCAGATCAATTTAAATAAGCAGCTACATGGGAACTAATGGGATCACTGTCAGTTGAAGTAGGAAAAAAAAAAGTCTTTATGGAGGTGAAAGCTAAACTGGTCCCTGAAGAACACAGCCTCTTAAAATCACCTTCCTGGGCCATTTGCAAACTTACAGCTTTCTTCAGGGGTTAGTAACACATGTGGGAGTAAAGTTTTTATGTAAGTTTAGAACAGACAAGAATTTCCATTTTGTTTCCAATACTTCCACTAATGAGTCCAGTAATTTTTTTCAGCTTTTGAGATAACAGTTGTTGGTTAGGTTATCTTTAAAGAGCCAATGCAATCATTTCTTAGTAGTAATTGATTCTGAATTCAGAGGAGGAGGAGGGAACATATAATTACACCTTGCCATTAATGGATATCTGGACAAGGAGAGGCTTTCCTCGGGCCTCAGCCATCTAGGAATTCCATGTCACCAGTAAAAGAGTAAAGAAAAAAAAAGAGAATAAGCACAAGAGAACAGGGCACCTAATCTCATTTCACGAAAAAGTAAAGAAAGTACCTCCTGAAGTCCCAGCTAGAGGAAAATGATAGGCTGGGGTGAACTTAACAGCGGGGCTCTCACCCCAACCTCACGTCTGCCTACTGTTTTGTGAGGTCCTCCTGTAATTTACTCTTGATAGCTTCTGAGAGCACTATTAACTGCAAACTTGTCAAATTTAACTCTCTAGAATGTTTACAAAAATATTTCAAAAGCTTACACATAATTGTGATTCCACAGAGAGTGCATTTATTGCATTGGTCCCTCCATTTATTGCACTGGTCCCTCCCTCCAAAGGTATCAGCTCATTCCTATACTTTATTTTCTAGTTAGCAAGCCTGTCTCTTACACCCATAACTATAAAAAAAAAAAAAAATCCATTTAACTCTTTGGTTACTCAAGTTTTATAGGTCTTGCATAAAATCTTTTGAAAGTATTCTTTCTTATTTTAAGGTCAAAATAATTAGGTTAGTTGGTTCTGAATTATCTACTAATTTGGCTTCCTCAAAATCAGGCATGATTTCTCCATGCTGACAACCTTCTCCCCTCCCCACAAACTCTATTAATCCTATTCTTTAAAAGGAATCAAACAGGGCCAAGACACAAGAAAAAGGGGTGCCTGGGTGGCTCAGCTGGTTAAGCATCCAACTTGATTTTGGCTCAGGTCATGATCTCAGGGTCCTGGGATGGAGCCCCTAGCAGAGCTGGGCTCCCCACTCAGCAGGGAGTCTGCTTGTCCCTCTATCTCTGCCCTTTCCCCGCTCATGTGCGCACTCTATTCCACTCTTTTAAATGGATAAATCTTTAAAAAAAGACACAAGAATAAAGGTACATCCCTTATGACTCAAATAAAAATGAGGTAAGTCAGATCAAAAAAAAAAAAAAGAAAAGAAAAAAAGCTAGAACATAAGTAGATAAGACTCAAGAGGCCACCTATCAACTTTTGTGCTGTCACAAAGAAGAGAGATGCAGTCATGTGTTTTATACATAGTAAATGTTTCTAAAATAATCTGTTTCTGGGGTTGCCAAGTTTTCCAGCAAAAAAGGTAAGCAGAGCCACCTATCACAAAAATGTTTCATTAAAAATTGTCTACCAGAATGTAAAACTCTAGGGAATGCTCACAATTTTATCAGAAAATTGCACAAAGACTTCTGAATAACAGCTCTAACACTTAACTACATGACTGGTACTATTCTCAGTACTACAATATATTAAGTCATTTATTTCAGAGTTATGAGAAATAAGTATATTACTGTTTATCATCAGTTTATAAACAAGGTAAGAAAGATAAGACTACACAGCCTAGAGTAAGGGGCAGAGCAGTAATTCTTATGCAAGATACTAACTACGATCACCTCTGGATGGTGGGACTGCAGGTAAAACCCATGCCTTCACTATGGAGAAGTATGTTTACTATGCTCCAATTTTGGGGTTTGATTTTTTCAATTAAAAAAAAAAGGGATAGTTAGGTATGTGAAGTTGGGGAAGTATTCACAGATTTCATTTGCTTATTGGAAAAAATTAAGAGTTGCATATTCTGCTAAGCTGGCAGAAATAACTGTGTTGGATGCTTCTGAATAAAATATTACTTATTCAGAAGTACCATTTTTTTGTGATTTATAAACAAGCATATAAACCCTTGGTGATCTAAAATTCTTATTTGTTTGCAAAACTGTTTATTCCTATCTCAAAACACAATACATATTTCTTCAGAAATTATACTTCACCTTAAAATAATTCCTCTAAAAAGTCACAGGAAACGATGATTCATGGTGTATCTTTCCCTGAAATGAAGAACTGAACTACACCTCTCTCCTCCTCCATACACAAAGATCAGTAGAAAGTAATACAGTACATGAGAACCTGATCTAAGACCTGTCATGACGCTTCTATAAACTCACTATTCCATAAGGTAACCAGGAGACCTATTTCACAGTACATTTACAACACATGCAATATACTTGGACTCTGAACTCTGCAGCAGCTGATTAAATAAGAAGCCTACTCCTTTCTCAGCTGTCTTGGCATAGCTTCATTAAGTTTAGCAAACATCAAACTCCCAGAATGCCATAAATAACTTTGCTTTGTGAGCTGGAGTAACAGTACTAAAATTTCCCAGATATAAGGATGCCCTACTATCTAAAAATCTGTTCTACAAGATGACTTACAGACTACCATTGTTACTACTACAAATGTTATGTTAAGGTGAGAATGGGTAAGTTTTTTTTAACTCTTCCAATACACTGTGGACAAAATTAAGTGTATCATTTAGCTCCAGAGTTAAACATTCATCCCTACTCTGGTACTATTTTCTGTAAGATTAATTTGACAACCATTTTATCTTTAAATCCGCATAGCACAGAAAAAGAGAGCCAAACTAAATTCTAACTTCCCCATTAGTAGATCTGTAGAAAAATCTATGTTTGAACTATAGTTAAATATTAATGTTTAACTGACTAGGTATCTTATTTTAGATGTTACATTAATACACTGGAAGTCAGACAACAATGCTAGTATTTTATTCTTCTCAACCACACACTTCACATTTGAAGGCACAATTATTTTATTCCATTCCTAAATCATGCCCCAGATTTCATATCTCTATCAAAAAGGAGACCTACTACCACTATTCCTAAAAGCCTGTTATTTCTGAACACTTGTTTTTGTAACGTGACAAAAATAATTTTTATAAAAAGCTAGATACCATGATGTTAGATCATAAATTTGAGAGCTAGACCCTGACAATTTGACACAGTATCTCTCAGTCTGCTGCTACATCTAGCCATTTCATTTTCAAATTCAGTTCTAACAATTCTTGAACCAACTATGAAACATTTGGCAACACGTTCTAATTCCGGGCCCATTAACCCACATATTTTTTAGATGTCATCTGGCAAGAATCATTGTCGTTATTTCTGGAAGAGATTTACCAGTCCATTCACAGCCTTTTTTCTTTCAAATTAATTTTTCTTACACATGAATAAATTAGAAAAGTTATCTTAGTATTAATCCCAACAGTTCATTGTATCAGAATCTCATATCCTATATAACTATTTTCCAAAGTTAAGATTCAAATAAAATCCATTTTCCTTATGTAGGAAAAGATCACTCTAGTTGTTAGAAAAAAAAACTTCTCTCACTCCTCTTCACTAACTAGAGGCTCAAACAGTTCTGCAATGTAAATTGCCCTTCCTTCAAGTGAAGACTCAAAATACTAGATAAATACCGAAATGCCCCATACAACTTGGCCCAAAAGCCCACAGGGGTGGCTAGCTATACAGACCCAAGAAGAAGGAGCACTTCTGGGTAGAACTGCCATAATGGTTCTTGAAGTACCTGAGAAGTTAAAACACTAAACATCAACATACATTACTTAATAGTTTCAGTGACTGTCTTCTTACCTCATACCTGGTACAAGGATAATTAAATAATGTATTTGCTTAAACATCTGTTTAAGATGTTTAAGAAAATAGTTCCCTGTGGTTCTTAAGAAGAGGTATAATGCCTTTTTCTTTTCCACATCCTCGGACCCTAGCAGACTACTCAGCAAATAAATGGCTGACATTTAGTAAATACTTACTAAACAGAACTGAAGCACTTGCTTCTAACAGTAACTGTAGTCTTGTAATGAATGGGTACATATTAGAACAAAATGGTGGAATTAATTACTGCCAGAGTGTTGGCGTTATACCTGCCAGAGATGGGTATTACCAGCCCTAAAAGAGTGCCTCCAATGCTACCATAGTATTAGTATAACAGGGACAGGTTTTTCAAAAGATACCTCCTATTGCTTCCTCTTTAGTAACAAAACTTATAAATTTCCCAACCTCCTTTGCAGCTAGGTGCAGTCATAAGACTAAGTTCTCGCCAATGAGATGTAAATGGAAGTCTTGTATAGGACTTTCAAAAAGGTTACTTGAAGGAAGCTTAATTGGCTGGAAGTAACACCCCCAACTCTATTCCATTTTTTTGTGCCTTCCATACAACAACTTAGGACATGATGAATGGAGATTCAGCAGCTACCCCACATGCTGAGGTGACCTTGATAACGCAAAGTAAGCACTAGGATACCGAGTCATAATAACACTAACACTGGACCACTTAACACTACAATTTTTATGCAAGAGAAATAACTTTTATCCAAGCCAGTTTTTTTCTTTTATGGTCACTGAACCTAATAACACTATTTGACAGATAGCATTTAGAATTTCAAAATATATGTCTGAAATGGCAACTAGGTCTGTGATTTCCAAGTTGAAGAGGATGAATCACTCTCTCTTGTCCCCAAGACTTAAGACCACAAATGCATCAAATACATTATTATTAAACCTAATAATGTGGGAGAAAGGGTTTTGAAATCCAGAATCTTACTCTAATATAAATACTTTACAAAAAGGAATAAGAAGTCATTGGAAATGGTGAGGGTTTCCAAGTTACAGCAGCAACAATAAGGTCAATGGTGTTGACAGCTTTATAATTAGCAAAACAAAAATAAAAAGACCCTAATTAAATATACAGAAAGGCTAAGGCTGAAGCCACTGAATTTGGAATCCTAGATTTTAGTTCTAGGTAATTTTAGGAACACCATTTCACATATTTGGAACTCAATTCATCATTAAAAGGAGGGGCATGATTAAATTATTTCTAAGGAATTTCCAGCTCTCATTCTCTAAATTAAAAGAAAAACCAAAAATGTATTAAGTCCTAGAAAATTCCTCAAATAAAAAAGCAACTACATCTTCTCTAGACACTAAAGCAATGGTAGCTTCCATTTATCAGTAAAAATATGTTTTGTCTCTACTGACTACAATTCAGCAGGATATTTTTGTGCCTGCTCTTCTGGCTACCTAAAACGTGCTTATCCTGAACTCAACTGTCAAATCCTTACTTACCTCTTTTCGATCTTAGCATATAAGTCTCATCTTGAATGAGGCTGGTCCTGACCCCTAAAGCAGGTCCCACCTGCTATTTTATTGAACATATGATTCTTCGTGACTTCACAGCTCTTACCACAACTTTCCATTTATATAATTACTTGTATTCTTTTATTCAATGTCCGTCTCTCCCCCTATAATGAAACCTCCAGATGGGAAGCAATAAATTCAGGTTCCCCCCTCCCTACTGTTTTATGTCCAACCTGGTACAATGCCTAACACACAGATGAAATTCATCTATGTATTTGTTATATGAAGGAAAAAACAAATGAATAAATGAGGCAGGCATCAAGAATTGAAGAGATCATGTAAAAAATGTTTACCTACTTACCTCATTAAAAACAGGATACATGACTGCATAGAGGGGCATAGAAACCATGGAAGTGGTCTCAGCTTCATTCTTCATCTCTTCCATTGTCATCCTCATTCAAAAGCCAACTACAGTAGAAAAAGCAATGCTAAAATGCAGAGGAATCTTCATTCACTGCAGTATTTCTTTTCTTTTTTGTGATAAAAGAACAGGGCACAAAATATATACTGACCTGGTTAAAAGGGAAGGAAGAAAGAACAGAGATTTACTCTATTAAGGGAAAATGACAAACACCAATAACTTTCTTTTCCAGTGTCTCTATCTTATGAACAGCTGATTTGTTAATGTATCTTACTTGTGAAGGTACCCCTGATCAGTAAGACATCTCTTTTCCTCCTCAGACTCAGGAATTTGCCCTTTCTTACAACTAATTTTCCCTCATTAACAAAGCTGTGATTCATGAACCCACTCATCTTTAACTGAGAGAGAGTGCTCCCTGAAGCACCATGGAATAATGATGCATCTAATTCCATCATATATACAATCAAAAAAGTTAATACAAGAAATTACCAACAAAGTGTATAATCATAGCACTTATACATAACATAAAACTATAACTGTGAAATACATAAAGCATAAATGTTAATGGAGAACTGCATTAACAATTAAGAAAAAAGGGGCGCCTGGGTGGCTCAGTCGTTAAGCGTCTTCCTTCAGCTCAGGTCATGATCCCAGGGTCCTGAGATCCAGCCCCTGCTCGGCGGGAAGCCTGTTTCTCCCTCTCCCACTCCCCCTGCTTGTGTTCCCGCTCTCGCCGTGTCTGTCTCTGTCAAATAAATAAAATCTTAAAAAAAAAAAAAAATTAAGAAAAAAGGTGTTTAGATTAAAATCTTTTTGCTAACAGTTCATTGATTTTGCCACCAAAAAATAACAACAAAAGCATAGCCAAGCACCAAAGACTTAAGACAAATCTTAAAACTGGGAAAATTCTATCAAATGTGGTCTATTTGGGGGAAAAAATGTTATTTAATTTCGCCAGTGGTATTTCTGAATCTTTGTCCAAACCTGGCACAAAACCTAAGTAGAGAGATCCAGAGACACTGATAGTTTGACAAAATACTGAGAATTCAACAATATAAGAGAGAAATTTTGCCTTGAATAGTTGAGGAAGTATGTTGGTTTTTAAGAGAAAGCAACTGTATTTATTTCCTTTGCTAGGCTAAAAAATGAGCCTAATTATAAAGTGAAAGAGTAATATTAGTGACATATCTATATTTTAAACAATGTATATTAGTATACATATTTCAAAACCATCAATTTTGAATAATTTCTATCATTTATAAAGCATTTTCAGATTATAAAACATTTTTCACACACTTTTAGTCCTCACAATTACTTAACATTAACTGTCATTCTAATCTTATTTCAGGTTCTGAGATGATAAATGATTTGACCAAGAACACATATGCAAAGGTCCAAGACTTGATCCTAATACTCTCAATCCAGATCTGATAATTCCACATTAAAAAAAAAAAAAACAACAACTAAGTTTGAAGTAGAGACAATCTCAGCTCATCTACCCAAGAAAATACCCAGAGGTTATTCATTCACTGAATAAATGTAGGCTTAGCACCTACTCTGTAAAAGATGCAGTGGGGGGGTGATTAAGATGTGGTCCTAATCATTAAAACTTATCTGGGCCAGACTGTGGAAGACCTAAGCAGTTTGAAAGATACAATCAAAGGTCTGAGTATGCAGAGCTTCAAAAAGCTCTAATAACTTGTCCCATTTGAGAACTGCTTACTATCCTTCCATAATCCCTACCAGTGAAAGAGAACTTGACACCTACAGAAACCCGCTAGTCCCATTTCTGGTAGTTCTAAATATGGAAAGTTTTTCGTTTTGGGGCTACAAGCTGCCCACTGACCTCACAGAACCAAATCAATAAATAAAAATAAGAAGGCCAATTCCTAGGTCTTATTCTATAGGGTAACAGAAAGCCATTACCTGATCAGATCATTTATTTAAGCGGATTGCTTTGGTCATACTGTTAAGGACAGAATGGAGGAACATAAACTGATGGCAGGGGAAACTTAAGAGACCTAGTATAGTTATATAAAAGACCAACCAGACCTGAGCAAGTAGGAAGAGGAAGAAGGTAAATAATCAATTGTGACCCTGCTGTTTCTATTTAACTACTTAACTGGCCATTTGGTAATCTACTTTTCCACTTTAGAAATAAATTGTGAATACTTTTTCATATTAAACTTGGAACAAAAAAGAGGGGCTGAAATGCAGGGACAGTAGTCAAAATGAAAATGATAGCTATTGGAAGCACAGTATAGACAGTAATTGAAGGCATCAGTATCAGTGGAAAACAAAACAAAACAAAACAAAACAAAAAAACAAGTGAGAAATAGCAGAACAGGGCCAATACCAGAACTTGAAGAGCCATCTCATGGGGTAACAGAAAAAAAATCATTCGTTTATTTAACAAATATTTATCCATTACCTATACAGAATTAGGCCTAGGACTAGCTACGGAGCAGTGAACAAGACAAGACAGTCTCTGCCCTCGTGGAGCTTATACTATGAAAGGAAAGCCAGAAAGTGAACAAGTCAGTATCAACAAGGGAGAAGTGCAGATGCTATACTGCTATTGGAGAACTGGGTGACAGAACCAGCACCACAGAAAGCAGGTGTTTCAAAGAGAAGGTGGTCCAAAGTTTTAAATGCTCCCTAGCACGGACAGTAACTTTTAAAAAATGATTGGATTTCTTGATGCGGTCATGAATAATGCTGAAAGAGTAATGTCACTTGTATACTGGGAACAAGAACTACTGTAGGAACAGAGGCAGTGAGCTGGTGAGAGAGGTGATCTCAGTAAAAAGGAAGTGAATTCCTACAGTAGGCTCAATTGGATTATTTTTGTCTTTTACTCTTTTGAACATGTATGTATCCCTGCATATATAAAGGCAGACAGAAGTGAAGGGATCAGTAAAAGTAGCTAGAGTCACTCAGAATTCCTGCTGGCACCTACCTATTTACCCCACTAAACCTGTTCAAATACTTAATTTTTACCTTTGTAAACGGTGGCATTGAAATTTTTTTTTAATTGTGTTGAATCAATAGTATTGTCCCATGTCAGGAGTTTCACTTAAGATATTTATGATCTAAATTTAAGAAAAACCAAACATATATATGTATTTCTTGCTCTAAGACTAACTTACAGTACTATGAGCTACTATTTGTCATCAAAAAGAAAGTATTATAGGGGCGCCTGAGTGGCTTAGTTGGTTAAGCATCTGCCTTGGGCTCAGGTCATGATCTCGGAGTCCTGGGATCAGCCCCGCATCTCTCTCTCTCTCCCTCTGCCCCTCCCCACTGCTCATTCTCTCTCTCTCTCAAATAAATAAAGTCTTTAAAAAAAAAAAAGAAAGAATTACAGCAATATTATGAGCTAAATAGATGTCTGTCTTACATCATACTTATCTACCTTTTAATACTGTCCTACGGAAAATGTTCCAAAGAACCAAGTTGCAACTGAACTTCTCAGAACACACATTCACAAACTGGGGCCACTCACAGTTTCATTAGTGTTTATATGAGATTAAAAATCAACAATTTCAATAAGGCTTTTTAAATATGCCAATTTTAGTTCAAGTTAAAATATGCTGTCATTCCTTCTACATGGTTCTTTATTTGAAATGGTTCAGTGGACAACCTGCAATTACTCCAAGCAACAAAGAGCCTGTTAACCTGAAGAGCAAGGGTCAACTGAGCTGAGCAAGAGGCTTGAGGCCCTGCCCCTTTGAGAAGGTTTCTTCCTTTCACCACAGGTAACGTCAGGCCCAGGGCAGCTGGGCAGCACATTACCAAAGTTCCAGCTCTCTAAGGGATACTGGTTTCTGAGGCGAGTGCTGATCATGCATGAAGAGCCAACTAACAATTAGTAACTCCAAATCCCAAATCTGGAAAGGCCTTAAAAAGTGACCTCATCTACCATGTAGTACAATAGAAACCACAGTCCAAAAAATGACTTGCCATGATTATAATTGCTAAGTAATAATAAATAATAAAAATTTAATGTGGGTATAGTGGCAACACAGCAAGAGCTACTTAGTTTCCTATTTCCAATGTGTTGCAGTGGGGGAAAAGTTTTCATTTCAAAGTAAGCTTTGTTTCCTGGGGAGTTAGCATCACAACCTTTTTAAAAAACAGAACTATAGATGTCAATAACTTAAGACAAAATGTATACTTTTAAGCAAATTTTTCTTCAAAAACACCCTCTGTGATATGGTAATACCTATACAAATAGAATATAAGCAATCGATTCATTTATACTTTCCCCTTTATTTCCTTCAATGTTCAAAATAGCACTAATTTCTGACACAAGATGCGTAAGTATTAAATAACTTCCTGCGCTTAAGACCATTATTATTTGTTTAAAGTGAGGGGAAAACAAAAATAGGTTCTTGGCCATCCCACTGCCAAAGTCTTAGTCTTTGGAGTTTCTAGCCTGACCTGCCCAAAGAACCAACAGGAGTCTGTTCATTCCTGGGTGGCTCAGTCGGTTAAGCGTCTGCCTTCGGCTCAGGTCATGATTTCAGGGTCCTGGGATCCAGCCCTGCACTGGGCTTCTTGCTCAGCGGGGAGCCTGCTTCTCCATCACCCTCTGCCCGCCACTTCCCCTGCTTGTGTGTGCACGTTCTCTCTGTCAAATAAATAAAGAAAATCTAAAAAAAATTAAAAAATAAAAAAAAAGGAAAGAACTATACTCAGATATATCTCCAGGGTCAGAATCAGCATTTTCTGAGAGAGCCTCATTTTAATCCATCTGGGCAGGAGATAATTCTAGAGCTAAAGTTATTTACTCACAAATATAAGGAATGGACAAATGAAGTCCCTGGTACTGAAATATGCAGTTCTTGGGGAGAAAAAGGCTCCTAAATAAATTCGACACTTAAAACATTTGTAGGCAGGTATATTTGTCTTGTTTTTCTTTATAGTCAAATCCAAAACTTAGCCCTCTCACCTGGTCTTAAATTCTTATAATTCCTTTAGTTTCCCTCCTTGAAGAGGGAAAAACTGATTGATCTGATTTTCATTGGACCCCCAACCTATTCATGAACATTTAGCTAAAAGAAGTTTATTCATTCTGGCAGTAAGCAGAATCCATGTTTATGCCACCAAATCTGTATTTCTTTTTCCCAGTAGAGACATTAGTCAGTATAGAAGGTACATAGTAGACAATAAATGTTTGTTGAATGAAATTAATGAGGTAAGAGATGGGCAATTTTTAAGTTGAATCAGTCTTGCTAATACTTTTCAAATATCAAGTCTAGCAAAATAAAACAAACATAGAAATCTAATTAATTCTATTAACAAAGTCTAATTTACCAGTCACATTTAGCAGATTTTACTACTTATTGCTATCCCAAGCTCTTCCTAGTATGATAAGCTAAGAGAATATTAGCATCAGATGATTGCAACTAAAATCAGAATTCTAACAGAAATTTACATGAAAACCAAATAAAACTAAAGAAAAATAAATCACAGATTATAAATTATTTTATTAGGGTTGCTAGGGTATCTTTTAGATCATGGAATAAAACTGGCATATAATTTAATAGTTCACAAAATTCTCAAAGTGCAAGAATTTCCAACATAGGTTAGCCTTGCTTTATACATAAGCAAGATCCAAAAAGTTATCCAGCTTTCAGCACATAGCAAAACTTTCTCTATGGGAAAGGGTGCAAGAGTGGTGTAGTTTCCAAATGTTGGACGACCTAAGCCATCACAATCACTTCAGTCCTCATTAAAAACATTCCCAAGCTGACTCAATCAGAATCTCCAAGATAGGGTCCAGGAAGCTGTATTTTTAGCAGACAACCCCAATGATTCTCATGAACAGGAGAAGCTGGAAACCACTGGTATGGAAAGAACAGTACCTAGAGAGTCAGAAAAACTAGCTGCCGAGGCCAGGCGCCGGGATTTGGGTAAAACTGACTAAGTACCTGAGACAGGGGTTCTTTTTGGTTCTGACTTTGTGGAAGTTTCACTTAATCACTGGCCTTGTTTTCCCAACAGAAAAAAGAGGGAATAAAATTGTATCATTTTAAAGGCTCTGGTATTCTAAATTTCAGTGATAATAAAATGTTATTATGGTGATCTACCACAGGTTCAAAAGTAATCTCATGGGAAACTAAAAAAAATTTTTTATCAGATCACAAAAATGATTTACGTTTTCTAGTAGAGAGGGCCTGCCCAGTAGTTGGTTGATTCAAGGTCTCAAATACCTGACCACTCTTTGCATTCTCTCAAGCACCTGGGAGCTTTGAATCATACCCATCAGGCTCCTAGAAAACTAAATTTATTCTAAGGCTGTGTAGCTCAGTCTGGCCATTTAGCATAGCTGAAAAGGTGAGCCTTTGATAATCACAACCTACTTTTTAGGGCCTTCTCACCTCAAAATGTTGTAGCCACTTTTAAAGAAGAGACAAAATATTTAGAAGAGAAAGCTAAGAAAAAGGGAGGCAGAGGACTAGGGTTAAGCAGATCCTACTTAAACCAAAACAAGCTTAAAACCTTCACGATATACCTACATCTCTCTCCTTCCTCTGCAAATTATATTTTCTATATTTCAAGGTCTTCCATATGTAGTTTTCTTTTTTAATAAGGTTATGTGGAATTCAACCTTCCTGAGCATGCACTACAATCAGTTCAGTTTTTAGTGAATTTTGCATTTAGGGACATCTAGAAACAATCCCTTGTTAATGGTTAAGTGTAACATATGACACTTTGCCACCATATTCGTTTACATATATCAAAATTTTTCTAGACATCTTCAAGGTATCAGTGGAGAATCTGTGCACAGCTATGAAAAAAAGGCCTAAGTATTAAGGTCTGAAAACAAGGGCTCAAATTCTGCATACTGTCATTACAAACCATCTTACCTCTGAGCAAAGCACTTCACCTCTCCATGTTTTAGTTCCTTTTTTAAAATAGACAAAAACCAAGCTGCATACTTAAAAAGAGATGTAGTTAGAATAAAAGATGAGGTGATTTCTAAATCAAACCATAAAACTTCTATATTAAATACCTGTAATTTACTGAGCACTGTGTTTTTGTACTTTTAAATAACTATTCAAAGAAAGTACACATTCCACTATGAATTATCACTTCATTGGAAGGTCTAACCTCTCGATCAAATTTTTAAAGGCACCCTCTCTGTTATAACACAATTTCCAGGTATCTGATACCACTAACAGTTGAAGAACTCCAGCTATGGTTTGTTAAGTAACAGGATAAAAAAGATGAAGTCTTCAATATCTCTGTTAACATGATTGACCAAACAAGCATTTGCTAAGCTGTTAATTGAGAAGTAACAGAGGTTCTAACTAAAACATCATCTGAAAGCTAAGATGTCTTTGAAAACAGGTAACACTGGCAAATTAGAACACAATGACCCATAAAGGAAAGAATGCAAAATATAAAAGTGCTCTAAATTTAACTCCATTCCTTTATATTCTTTGTTAATTCCCATATGTCTGTCACATACAGGTGTTCCTTTACTAATAAGCAGACGTGATTCTACACATACACTTACAAATAAGTCACTTAAAACTCACGATTTATTTTTTTCTGTGGAGAAATAAGATTCTAAAAAACACTTCAAAATCCACAATGCTACCTCCAGGAAAACAGGAACAGGACTGCTTCCAGTATACTTGGCTAACATTAACAACACTGTCATCAGAGAGGTGAGTAGTAAGCATAGTGATTCTAGAACCAGATTGCCCAGATCCAATCCTGGATCCACCACTCACTATATGGTGTGACCTGGAGCAAGTTAGCTAATAACTTCTCCGTGCTGCAGTCTTCTCATCTATGAAATGGGAATTACAGTCTCTCTCTCTTAAGGCTGATGTGACGATTCAACAAGTTATTACAGATAAAGTGTTGAGAACAGTGCATGGCACATAATAACTACTCAATATTAGCTATTATAACTACATTTTAATATAAGATGAAATACCAGATCTCCTAGAAATCAGGTCTCCTGAACAATCATCTAGCCAGGCAAATCAAGGATGCTTGAAAGCCAGATAAAGAAAGGTAAGTGATTTTAAGCCTCTTTAAAACAACAGAACTGTTGTTTTTCAAATAAAATCTTTGATCAAGAGAGATAAAACACACTAAACTGTTCATTCATCCAATAAATGGAGGAAGTAACTAGTTTCCAGCCCCTAGCCCCTCCTTCTCATAGGAGCTCTTAAGCAACTCTCTCTCCACAGTTGGAAAACTATTGCTCTAGGACAATCAGGACACAAGCTTTATAAACAAAGCATTATGAAGAACAAAGGGGAACGAATGGTCCCAAAAGTAAGGTTGAGTGCTGGCAAAAGCCCTTCTGGGCCCAGATTTTTCCATAACTCAGTTAAGAAACTTAAATCTTAAGACCCTAAAATTTTAACGTGAAAACAGCCATTATATATTATTTCATCCAATCTCCAAATTTTACAACTTAGAAATGTCCACAAAAATTCACATTTAAGAAACCAAACAGAATGGTGACAGACATTTTAAACAAATATGCTACTGAGTTACTATAGCCTATTGTATAGGACATGTGAAATGAACTGCCAAATGAACTACTTCTAGACTAACCTGCCCTGATCTTTAATCTGCTTACAGCCAACCCCCAAATTCCATGTACAGTGTTTGAAGACTGAAACCAGCAGGAACGGGGCTCTGATTTAAGGTGTTACTAAGCAGCACAAATTTGTGGATCCTCAATTTGGTGCTGCTGAGACCTCTGACTCACTCACCTTAAAAGTTAACTGCATCATGTCAGTGTATGCACTTGCACATTTTGGAGAGCAGTTTCTTGTGAGGAAGGGGGAGTATTGTTTCTTAATACAGAAATCTATAAAACGGACAAGAATTAAATTTTTCTACACACAGATGGACAGTATAGAGCACTAGGTATGCTCTCAAATTTGAAACAAGGACCTGAGTTTCAATTTTTGCTCAGCTGGGTGTTATCATTTATTCAATTCATCTCTCTTTCTATACTGAGAAATTAACAAAAACATTGAAGTACTCAACTTACATGGTTATTAAGAGTTCTAAACACATATGAAGCAGTTAATAAAGTGGCTGACATACAATAAGCATTTAATTCAGTTACATTTTATTTATTCATGTTACATTGTATTTATTTATTTTTAAAGATTTTATTTATCTATTTGACAGAGAGAGTGCACACACACGCAAGCAGTGGGAGCAGGAGAGGGAGAAGCAGGTCCCAGATGAGCAGGGAGTCCAACGCAGGGCTGGATCCCAGGACCCTGAAATCATGACCTGAGCTGAAAGCAGACACTTACTGACTGAGCCACCCAGGCACCCCCACTTACTGACATTTGTAGACAGAGTTCTATGGACCTGACATAGCAAAAGGATTGGAACTAGGGTGAGGCAAACCAGACCACTCAGAGCACAAAACTTAGCTCTGACTTGCTTAACACAGAGTAATTGCCTCCTTAAATTTTGTACCCTAGGCCCCTCATTTACCTCACACTAGTCCACACCTGTATAGCACACACAATGACAACCTTTTATTGGTTATCACAATGTCATAAAGGCCACTTCACACAGCATATTTAAAAAAAATTTGTTCTCCATTTGGCCAAAGTGAAGGCATAAAATACTTGGACCACCAGAAAAAAAAGTTACATATCATCCAAAGCAAGCTACATAGTTTTAGAATACTTAAAAAGAATTTGGTCAATAAGTGAATTTTAAAATTGTCAAGCTTATGTTAAAATTACTTTTTATTCTCTTCATGTAAAGAAATCAACTTTAATAGAGAAAACCGGCCCAGAAGCAGACTGAGTAGCAGACTGAAATAAAGAGGCAACCAAAGACCTCAAGATGATTCAAGATAATTCATAAAAGGGCATAGGGTAATAAATAGCTGACAACAAAATCAAAGGGCTTGTTACCTCCAAATTACCTGATAGGAAATAGGAACAATAAAAGTAGCAACAACCGGCTTCTAAGATATTTCTGCACAAGTAATTCAGGAGAAAATAGTACATCTTTTTAGTTGTGACAATCTTCAATTTTCCTATTCCAATGCCTAAATTTTTGTTAAATCCTAGTCTGAACAAAATTTAAATGACAACATTTGTTGTAGGGCAGGAAACAAATTCAACCTTTGAATATGTTCATCTTTTATAAGTTCTTAATCTAGTGGCTCATTAAATGTCTGACGTACATCTTTCTATTTTCCTTTTTATTGGTATTTGTGATCTCCCGTTTTAATTTTTCCAATATAATGCTAAAGCTTTCCTTTAAAATCCCTTAGAAATTCAACTAAACTTAAATCTTCATACTGTTCCTATGTTCCCTATGCTTGAAGGTACAATTTAAGGAGACTATACCACATGGGTTAGGCCTACCTGCCCTGTATCACTTATAATACCTACCATTTATCTTAATGACTCTTAATTGCCTAAGGTCCTCTACCAAATGCAATGTGTATTTTCTTTACCTTACTTACAAAATTTCTTTGCACCAACACTGCCACAAGGCATTCAAATGTTGATAAAATTGTTAGCTCCAGATAACAAATTCACTGGGTCATTTGTTTAAAACTAGGTGCTAATAAGGACAAGGTTTTATCTTGATGATAGCATTTAACTTCACTTTTAGCTCCTGATCTCAAAATACAAATGCTATTAGACACATTCACATACAAAAAAATGAGAATATCTGCTTGTATATATAGTTCCTCTTGTAGCCTTCCTTCCAAAACTGTACTTTTTTAAGGAGGCAAACCAAAATTAAGATAGGACCCCAGAAATCTAGAGTTTTGACAACAGAATGCCATTTTTTTACGGATAAAGACATCCAGAAGGCATATATATTTCTGAATAAGAGATCACAGCAAAATTCAAAGTTCTTTGCAATTTAATTAAACCTTGCAACATTGTGAAAGTTGGTATAGGGAGCAGCTGCAGCCTAGAGGCCAGGTCTGACTCCCCTACCATTCCCAACTGGCTTTTGTGGTAGTAACCTTACCTAAGTCTAAGATGGCAGCAGGGGTGTATCATCTTAGGGTTTTGTCATTCCTTAACTCCAGTCTCCACTAGAGTTCCAGTTCATCCTGAAGACAGGATGGTTGAATGAGGTAGGAAGGCGTGTTTCAGTACCGGAGACCATATGGTAAGTTAGAGAAACTATAATTTTTTTCCCTTTCTATTAGCTCTGACCCAAAATTATCAAATGAATCGGTGCATGCAAAAGTACATTAATATGTAAGGAAGGGGGTAAAAGAGGTCCAAAGATAAAAAGAAAAAAAAAAAAAAAAAAAACTAGGAAAAAACTGCCCGTGTAACAGTCTTCCCATCCCCTTCCCCTTCTACCCACTAAATGATAAACGCGTTAAAGAGAAGTTTTATTCCTTTTTCTATTTCCTAGTAGCTAGTACAGTACTCTGCATAGTCGGTCTAAGTCAGCAAGTGTTAGGTGGTGATGAAAAGTCAGAGTCCATGCCCTTGAGGGTGGTGCGGTCTTGCAGGGAAGAGGAACAATAAAGAAATACAACACATCAAGCTGCCACTTTGCATAACTCCTCAAGCACACCTGCCTCATGTTACACATATACTTATCGTACACAAGGTCAACACGCATGCCTAACATTTTTTCAAGAAAACAAAAAAGAGAACTACTGAAATCCGAAGGTGATCATAAATCCATTCCATGCACATAAGCCCCAGAATGAAAGACAGGACAGACATGGATCTGCTATTCCCCCTGCCAGACTTAGAGACATAGTACCTCTCACTATGAGCACCTCACCACACTATGATTCCTGTGTTATACATATTTCTTTTCCAACATGGCTCTGAATAACAAATCAAATGCTTCACCTACTACTCAAAGGAAAAGTAATTCTATCCCAGTGCTAAAGAAAAACTGGCTGGGTGAAAGTTATGTTAGTCTCCAATGTGCTAACTCCCTACACGATTTTTTTGAGGAAGTTTGAATGTAAGAAATTTTTGCCTGCAATACTGACCTCAGCATCTAATATAAAAATTCTCTCTAACTGCAACTCTAAATCTAACTGCTCTCCAATAGAGCTCAATCATTACATCATTTTTACCGCAATGACTTAAAATATGGTCTCTTGAGTGAGACAGCCTGGATTCAAATCCTAATTCCAAGCAATTACTGGTTGTATAACCTTAGGCAAGCTGCTTAAACTCTCTGTACTTTAATTTCTCCCGTTTAAGTTGGGGATAATAGTGCCTCTACCTCATAGGACTGTTGCAAGGATTATATGACATCATGTGGCATGCTTAGTGTGATGCCCGGCACTGAGTTACTGCTCAATAAATGCAGCTATCAGATTATATCCCAGCTCATTCTAAATATTTAAGGTAATTTCACACGTAATATATACTCAATAAATATTTGACAAATGAATAAAACAAAATATCATTAAGCAATCTATACTTACTTCTGGTAAACTTATTTCCAAGGGATTGGTCTGAGTAAACAGTAGTGACTACCATTTAATATGTTGCACTGCTGTTACCCAGTAATTCATAAGCTTGCTGATAAAATCCTCTTTTTTCTTTCTTTTAAATAGCAACAATTAATTAATTCTAAGCAACCATAGAAAAGTAAAATTAAGACTGAATAGATTCAACTCACTTTTTGAGTAGTTAAAAAAAAAAAAGGCTATTCAAACCAAAAATATAAGGGTGATTTTGAAAATAAGATTGTAATACTACACTACATCAAAGATGCAATTAATTTTGTAGCTAAAATTTAAAAACTGAATTTTTCATTTTCCTACAAAAATGGACCACCAAATTACATTGTTTATCTTTCTGCAAATAAATTATTTCTAAATGCTGCAATAAAGGTGTTTTCATTGGTTACACCGTGTGTGTGCCCCCCAAAAATCAATATTTAAGACTGCAACTTTCTATAACATTTCAAATGCAGTAATATATGCAAAAAAAAAACCCTCACACTACTTAACTTCTCATTTACCATGAAATTAGCTTAAAACTCTTAGTAACATTACCTATTATAATAACCCTAATAATCCAAAAACATGTAAGAAGCAGTACTTTAGATTTGTTCTCCATATACTAGTTATACTAGGTAAATATGAATTTCTTGGGTAAAAAAGATCATAAAAAAATAAAAACATAAAAACTGACTTTTTTAAAAAAAAAGTAAGTTTAGGACTTATCAAAGACTTACAATTATTAATAAAAACTGGGAGTATTATCAAATTTTAAAACCAAATGCCAGCAATCATTTTTTGACAATCTCTCGTGAGAGAGGGAATTGGTAAATTCATGAAAGCATATAAGGTTATAGCAACTCAGAGCTGTTCAATTTATTCTATGTGATTATTATAGTACTGCAAAGGATGAATGAATTTGTTTTCACGACCAAACTCTAACACATATTTATCCCTGAAATTTGGTTTGCATGTTTTTAAAATAATGATCATTTTAGTCTCATAAGTATCTAAGTTTAAAGCAAATACGGTATTACCTTAAGACCCAGTGAAACAGGAAAATTTTCAAGAAGCCCAAAATATAAGCTTTGAAACAAGCATGACTCCATTTTACAAAGTCACCTTATCTAAAGCAGATGATATTAAAAGTAAAATTCAAAAGAAGATACCATGGTTAAAAAACAAAATGAAACAACAAAGAAAAAAGAAAAAAAGCATGAATTCTGTTCAGGACAAAATGAGATCACATTAGGGAAGTATAGAATCCATTAAAAGTTTGTTTCCTCCACATCTGTATTTTGTTATAATGAATGTTGCTTGCAAAAAGCAGGACAGTGATAAGGTCTCCAAAATGCTGTGTTACATACAAAGTCTGCTGTAACAGAAAATGACTCCTTTTTCATTTCCCTATAGAAAACAATCTATCCTGATCTTAGAGACCTCCAAAAAGAACAAACATCTTTCTACAATTTATATTATAAAACTTCTGTCATAAGTCCTTTCATCTAAGGGTGGAAAGCAAGTCTGTTTTACTTATTTCTGTACTTCTGTCCCTAGCAGTGCTGGAGACACTGTGCATGAATGCACTCATTCATTCAATCATTTACTCACTTTCAGCAAGTATTTACTGAAAACTTCCTTTGTGCCAGATACTGTGTAAGTAATGAGGTAAAGCACATGACAAATGAGAGGGTCCTACCTAGGTAGCTTATAGTCTAGTGAGAGAGACAGACATTTATCAAATAAGAAATAATTAAGTTCCTATTGTGATGATGATACAAAGATGTACAAAGCTGGTGAAGATACACTAGGAACGTACTATAGTAAGTTCTAGTTTTAGGAAGGAAGAGTCAAAGAAGGTCAGGAAAGGTTCCCCTGAGGAATGACATTTAAACTGAGATCTGCAAATAACTAGGAGTTCATCAGATTTAGGAAGGAGACAAGGAGCAGCCCGCAGGGAGATGGAACATGATGTACAAAGGTTCCCAAGTCAGGAAGAAACTTATGTATGTAGTAATGAAAGGTGCAGTAAGTAAGAAAGGTTGGTAATAAGTGTGGAGAGCTGGAAAGGAGGCAAAGAATAAACTGTCAGCATTAAAAAGTGTATGAGGGTAAAAGAATTTGAATACTTAAGTCATTTTAAGTCCTTTTCTCATGTAAAATAAATAATTTGGGGAACTGAGTCTTTATTCTATAATAGGAAGATCTACAGTCAGAAGACCTGGCTTATGCCTTAATCCCACCAGTCACTAGTTTCATGACCTTACACTTGACCAATTTGAACATTTTCATTCTCTGTGTAAACCGGTACTCAATTATTTTACCTACTAGGAATGCAATGATAATTCAGAATCCTGTTCTCATGACCTTCTACCCTCAAAGATAGATGCATGTGGGAGACATCCTAAGTCCTGTAAGAGATGATGTCCAAAAGCTGACACAAGGCTTCTGCAAAACCAAAAATGAGAACAAATGTGGATACTGGTGAACTGCTAACTATTATAAAAATACAAGTATTCACATAACTCTGGGAACCCTAAATTCTTCAATGTGCAGAGATCCAAAGTGACCACACTGTAACTTAAAGATAGTAAATACAGTAACAACCTTGCTCCATCATTTTACAATACAGATGAAATACCAAAACTATAATGGGCCTCAGAGATGAAGAGTAATGATAGAACTGAACCCAGGACAAAAACTAACACACACTGAACAAATGCATTCAATTAATTTTACTTATTTCCAAATTTTCCTGACTCTTAATTCAAAAGCTCATTCCACCACCTCATAGCTGCATGCCAAAGTTAGAGAACTCATCTCACACTTCCAACAAAAAGGAAATGCCTACACTGCCATCTAGAAAACACATTAACATTCTTGCTTTACTATCACTAACTCATGTTCAGTTTACACTCTATGTAAACTACCACTTCCTCCTATAATATAGCATGGAGCCAGTTATCCCCACATAATTTTGTTTAACTGGTCTTCCTTCCTTGTGTACTGCATTACTCATGGCGCTACATTACTCCTATACTTCCTACTTCATTCTATAATATCATACCTCTATTTTAAAGGTTATATTAATCTCCAGACCATCTTAACTTCAATCATAGGGGACCAATATACAATATATGATCCTAGAAAGCGTTTTTGCATTCAAAAGTTAAACACTGTTAATATTTGCTGAGTACATTCAAAAAGCAGCATATTTCAATGGTCAACTTATACAACAGTAAACCAGGATTAACTACTAGCTATCAGCAGATACTGAATTATTGTATATAAACTTATCACAAAAGAAATCCTGATGTCAAAAAACACACCTAAAATTCTGTTAAAGATCCAGTAATATTCATGAGCTATAAATGGTCACACTAACAATTATAAAGGATAAGACCGTTAAGTTACAAGAATACTGCTTTCTGCTCAATATAAAATATAAATATCCAATTTTCCCATTCTTTAGTGAAAATAGGATGAATTAAAAGTCATTTATAATCCTAAGAAAAATAAAGTAGGCACTTGATGATTTTACACATAAATACACACACACACTGGAGTCAAGAAAATAAGGGGAAAAGCAAATAGAAATCAACAAAATGTGATGTTACGTCCAAGAAATGCAACGTAACTTCTTTTCTAGTAATGAGCACACCAAACTCTCTTGATACTATTATTACTTGAAAAACGTGTAAAATAAGTTTTGTGAAAGAATTCCGATACTACTGTTGTCAGTTTTACAAAACCATAGGAAAAACCGTCAGTCCTAAGGTAGGGAGGAAAAGGAACACCTTTTAAATGTAAGGATGGGATATATTTTTTTTACATTCTCCTAGCTCATTATCTACCGTTTGAAATGGTGGTACAAGTCCGTCACTTAGTATACCCGTAATAGGTAGGCTGAAACTCACTTATTGTTCCAAAAAGTTAGTGTGTGTCCTTGTTTTATTGAGGAATTTCTCCAACTCAAAAAACTCTTTACCTCACAAACGGCTTCTTAGAAATACATAAAATGCATTACTTTGCAATTTCCCCCACTCACTTCAAAAAACCACCAACCTCCCTATTCTTTATTTCTGGTGCGACAGCCCTGATTCAGAAACTGGATTACAATTAGATTAGATTCAAATCAGTCCCTACGTGTGTGACCTTGGGCACGTCACTTATCCCCTCAGTTTCTCACAGGCATCCGAAAACAGTGTCTTTAAAAACAGAACGGGTATAAAGATACCTCTGGAATTACACCTAAGAAGGTTAAGGTTTTCTGCTTAGAGGCAAAATTACCTCCTCAGAAGGGCCACATCATGAAACTGGAACTGAATCCGCAGATCTCTGTCAACATTTGACTCTTCCTTTACAGTTCTCTTCTTTCAAAGGGCATAACCTGAGTCACCCCAAGAGCAGACTCCCAAGCGCCCCTTCCCTCCTCCACTCCTTCCCTATCCTACTTCTAAAGCAGGGGGAAAACAGCAGCCACATCTCCCCGCCCCAAGCCACACCTTCGGAGGACCCCACCCCAGACACATCCGCCCTCTCCCTTCTCCAGGGGCACCAGAGGCCAACCTCGCCCTTCCCCTCCCGCCCCCACCCAGAGGAGACTTCCTGGAGGCGTTCAGGCCCGAGCAGGGCAGGCAGCACTTACAAACCCGCTTTACGCCACTCGCGTAGGGTAACCTCGCTTACGCCCATAGGGCCCCGTTCCCAGCCCCGTCCGCTCCGCCTGCCAGAACCAAGCCCGAGTGCCTCAGCCACGGCCCCTGTGTGACCCCACACCTCTTCTGCTCCGCTCGGGACTACAGAGACTGGGACAGTACAGCCACACCTTACCGGCAACTGAGGCACTGACTTCACTTCCCACCTCTGGAGCCCTCTTCAACTCCCGGATCAATTCACTCCGGCGACGCCGGAAGGACCCGAGAGGAACCAGGCGTTGTCCGGAATCCTGCCCAGCCGGAGTCGCGCAGGGGCCTATGGGGACTCGTAGTCCCACTCGCAGCCGTCGTCGGCAATCTCTGCACATGTAAGACTACAATTCCCGGCAGGCCGTGCGGTAGAGCCTAAGGCGATGGGTGGGGACACTTCTAGCCAATAGTAAGAGAGTTCCCTGCCTTTGCGGGAGGAGGTGAGACCGAGAGAGAGGGTGTTCGAAAGGAGGAGGAAGGGAGGGGTCAGCTCTCACCTGCACCAATCAGGGTGCTGGGTCGGCCCTGTCGGCGACTCACCCATTGTGGGGGCGGGCTAGCAGAGCAGAGGAAGGAAGGGCGTTGGGGGGAGAGCTTGAGGCGGGTAACGTGGGGAGGCTGAGCTGTGGACGCTGCACCAGGGGGAGGAAGCATCGGGGGGAATCGCTGGCGTAGAGAGAGCGAGCGGTGTGGGGATGTGTCCCGGCCGGAGGAGCAGCTTCCCTGAAAGCGGACAAGCCCCAGGCACACCAGGCGGCCAGACCTGAGGGTCGTCGGGAAGGGATAGTGTGAGCCTGGGTTTCTGTTGGAGGCGCCCGGGTGGAGCAGGAGGCAGCTCCAGGTGTGAGGCTACCGACTGAGGAGAGAGGAGTCCCCAGGGGAAGAGAAGCGGCAGAACAGCTGCAGAAGTGCAGGGAGCGGGAAGGTACTAGGGCAGCAGCTTCCCGCCGCCACCAGCCGGGGCAGCAGCAGGAACAGCAGGGGGAGGAGCAACAGCTGCCGAATTCGCCAACTAGAGGAGGGGGAGGCGGAGCTTGGGTCCCTGTAAGCAGCCGGAGGCGCAGTCTGGACTCTAGTTTCCCGAGAGAGGCGAGAGGCAGGAGCACGAGCCGAGCGGAGCGCAGTCCTCCGAGCATCAGCTCCAGCATCCCGCCAGGGGTTGCAGGTCTGTGGGAGGTAAGCGTGGGTGCCTCTTCTGGGCGTCCTCACACTGCCCGGGAGAAAGCGTCTTCTAATAGGAATTCTGTCAGGGCACAGCTAGAGTCTCTGACTCGGGTTAGGGAACTGGTGCGAACCCTTTTAGATGAATGATGTACATTTGGGACTTTGTAGGGGGAGAAAAAGCAAAAGGTGGCTTGATTCTGGTTTTAAAGGGCGTGGTTAGTGTTTTTGGTGTGAGTTATACTATTAAAACTGTTCTGGGAGATCTTAAGATTGAGGGAAACTCTGCTAATTTAGGATAAGGTGGATGATATCTGGATAGGTGCGTAGCTGGTTAAAAAAAAATTGTCATTGATATAGAATTACTTCAGAACACTTTCACTAGGAAAATAACTTTGCATTCTTCTTCAGTGTCTACCCTGTACGTTGTTTTATCAGATTGTCCTGCTACCGACCTGTTTTCCAGGGTGGTTTACTGCAGGTTCCTAAAATTGAAAGAGATTTGTATTAAGGAAGCAAATGCAGACAGGAATCATCAAGATGACTAGACCTGTCAGAAGTGTAACTTTGCCAGCAATAATGTAAAAACGTTTTAATGGATGGATACTTAGCTTTCCTTCCAGTGGCTCTAGAATATTGGAACAAAGACCAGGACTCAGCCTACAATGGGAACATACGGTGTACTTCATTGCTGCTCCTTATTCTCTCATTTGGGTCTGGTAGTATTTGTATAATTTAAAAAACTAAAGTACAAGAAAAACTGCGAGGATCTTTTCTGTTTAGGGAGTGTGTACCAAATGATTACCCTTAGTATGTGTTGTGATGGGTTTAGGCTTAAAACACATGTATCATAAAATCATAGTTTATTCTTGGTATTAAACCTTGTGCAATTTCTTTGAATGTTATTAAATACCTGTGGATGAAAATATGTTTTAATACTAGGTAAATGTGAAAGTCACACCTCCCTTTGTGTAACTATCACAAAATTGCAGCCTTTCTTTTTAGAGAAGTGTGTAAATAGCTGTTTTCCTAGTCATTTTATTTTTGTTACAGAGGTCTTTCAGATTGCATGGCTTTTAATCACAGTAGCATATTGCAGCACATTTTGCTCTGAAATGCTTTCTTGTGACAATTGTGTATTCCAGGGTTTGCAAATAATGTGTATTTTTTTTTTAAACTAGGATCAATACAGTGGAGTAATTACCTTCTATTTCCTTGTTTTCATGCTTTTCTCATTTACTTAGGATTTTTGGATTTTATTTTTGTAACACACACACAATTCCTTTTTTTAAAAAAAGAAATGGCCAGAAGGAATTCTCTGCATAGATTAAAGTTCTGTCCTACTGAGTGCTACTACTGATAAGCCTAAAAGACTTATCAGTGTATTTACTCCTCCCCCCTGCCACATTCTTACACACCAGAGAATTATATAGATGGACAGATCTTAGAAAAACAGCTGCTTTTAGATTGTCCCCAAGCAGATCAGGTATTAGGAGCAGCAGAGAGCTTAGAATAGAGAAAAGCAACAGTAACCAGTAAACTTAGCCACGGTAAGGATCCGAGTTTATCTTTGCTATATCACGGGAGAGTCTATTAATCCACATAGCTGATGAGACCCTATGTAAATGATATGAGGAGGAAAAAAATGGGTACTAGAGTATAGTGAGGCTTGGAAAAGATTGTGTTTACCCTTGTTATTTGTGATTAAGCAGATTGTTCTGAGTCAGAGTCTTAGAATCTTTCTTAGTCTCTGCCACTGATTGATTTTGTGAAATTGAACACTTGCTGTCACTAATTTATTTACCCCATGTAATAATAATAATAATATTGGCAATGAAGTTCTTTCAGAAAGCCTTTATTAAAAGAGTTTGGTTGGGAATCAGTTAATAATCAAGTAAATGGGATAGAAAAAAATATCAAAACAGTTCAAATTCAGATATACTTTGAATCCCAACTATTTTTAGGTCTTCTGCTGTGAGGTATCATAAAGGATAGAATCTCATTAGGAGTGGATGAGTTTGTGGTATTAAAGCACTGGATGTTTTGCCTGCTTCCAAGATTTGGATCCTCTTTAATTTATCAATGAAAGAGATTGGGTTCCTATATCATTTGGGAGTAAGAGCATGTTTTTATAAAGGAGAAAATCATTAGCAATATATAGTACTTTGTTACCTTGAACTTATCTCAAGAGATTTTAAATTGGTGTTCATATTAAATCTCAGATAATCTGAAGACTTCTTGACTGTATGTTATGGTGTTGAGGTGATTCTTTATGTGACAGTTTATAATTTTATGTAAAGCACTACTTAGGCTAAAAACATCTTATTTATTCTGCCCTTGATTTTTACTGTTTGTGTATGGCTATTAGTGAGCATATGATATGATGAGAAAGAAAACCAACAGAGTGCAGAATGTCTCTCTGGAATGGACAGTACTCTGGGGATCACTGTTCTTTAGCCAAAAGACTTGGTTAATTTCAAATTACAATATATTTTGAACTTTTTTTATACAAAATTCTGACTCTTAAGCTTATTGAGTGAAAATAATTGAGTAGCGTGGGATTTCTTGTCCTAACAGGAGGATTCACAGATGCATGCAGCACAAAAGAGTGAGACTTAAAAGTTCAAGATCAAATGTTTTTGGTGTGTTGGGAGGGTGATTTATAGAAGGGGATAGATACGGAAAGTACTATTTGATAAACAGTTTGAGAAAATGTTTTAGCAAGAGAGAAAAGAGATTTGATCTGTTTTGTTAAATGTCTGTAAGTGGTTCCATGGCCTTTTTTCCCCAATCATTTCTAGAAGCCTAATACCTATAGTGGGAGACAGTACTTTCCTATATTGTCATTTTAAACTGGAGTCAGACTGACATTAATTCATTAGATTTTGAGTAATCATGGGTTATTAAAGCAAAGCAAAAAAGATCCTCTGTGTATACATTCACTTCTAATTGAATGAATTATTTGGACATAATATTAAAAAGAAGTAAAAACCTAAAAGGTGTTTCCCCCCTTCATAACAGAGATCCTTGAACCAGACACTAAAAATGAGCAAGAACACCCCCCACCCCCTTTTTACAGCAAACTTCTAAGGTTAAATTGTGCTTTGGGGGATCAGGATTATTTATTATACAAAGGTAAGGATTTGTTTTTGTTTTGTTTTCAATCTTCTAATGTTTTAAAAATTTAGTCAAAGTTCGGTAAGTATGTTTTAAGTAACTAGATTATTAGCTCCTGGAGACTATATACTTCTTTCCTATCTCCTGCTTGTTCTGAGCATCCTGTGTCACGCTCAGGATAAAGAAGTGGCCCTATAACCACTTACTGAATTAGAACTACTGACTAAGACTTTTTTAATGTACACATTGAGACATTTTGCATTTTGATAAGACAAGAGTTAAGTTGACCTCAGAATAATTACTATACATTAGGCTTTCTGAGAATGTCTTTGTGCTGGTTGGCCTTTGCAAAAGTGTCCATTGGGCCCAATTTCATTTAGATTGTGTGGGCTGTGAAGACTGATCTACAGTTTTGTGTGCCAACATTTCTAAATTCATGCCAGAGATAGGGAATATGGATGAGAGGAAAGGGCTCTCCCATTGGTGGCAAAAAAGGTCTGCATTTTCTAGCCAGAGAAGCCTATGGCTCAACGCCATTTTACCTAAGTAAGATACCTTTGTTGAAGCTTACTCATGAAACACATATTTCATTCCATAAAAACTAAATTTGTTCTTCCATTTCTCTAATCATTTCTTAAAAAAAAAAAAAGAAGAAAAGAAATTGGACTGTGTTTAAGCACAGGTGGAGTTGGGCATTTACTGTCTTTGGCATTCAATCTTCCAGAAACAAATTAATCTGATTAGTGTTAGAATGAAGAATTCAAATGTGATTTTCCTTTCATTATTATAAGACCTGGAGAATTTGAGTTAATTGTAGATAGTTTTTTAGTAGTAAATTTAATAACAGCCGATATTTAACTACCTTTTTTTTTTTTTTTTGCTTTTTAACATCTTTCCAGCATACAAATAGATACAAATTGGCTTAGAATTGATGATTGATTAACCTTCCTTCTTCATGTTCCTTTGGCATTACTCTTCATGGTTAGCATTGTGCCTTGTATAGGGTTAGCTGAGTTCATAACTGTCTTCCTCACCAGATGCTTAGTAGCTTCAGAACTGAGTTTCATTTGCCTTTCTATTTAAGAGCGTTATATAAAGTCTATACTTGGTAACAATTTGTTTAAATATTTGACAGCCTATAATGAAACATCATTTTACATTGTTCACAAACAAGTACAACTAGAAAAGTGAATTTTCCTTGGACATCTGTTTTAGCACCAAATGCAGCCCTCTGCCCACAACAGTTGCTTATATAGAGCTAAATATAAATATTGGTGTCTACTGTTGACTTTGTGAATGAATAGAGCAAACATTGCTATTAATTGCAACATTGCATATGAGTGTACTTTAGATATAAATTTATTAATTTCATGCTTTTTGGAATTTGGTCTCTCTTTGCCTCTAAAATTTTGCTGACTTTATTAAAGATATACTTTTAAGTAACATTCCCCACACATTCATATGCACATTTTCTATGACTTGTTTTTTCCTTGACACAGAAATACTTAAGAGAAAAACAGATAAATGTAATATAAAGCTTTATCTTAACTAAAATTTAACTGGTCTTAGGTGTTCAGTTTTTAGTGAAATGGTTACCTCGGGAGGCCTGATTCAGGCTTTTTAATCCTCAATTATACAGGTATTTGTCATCTTTGAGCAAGCATGGGGAAGGGATGAATTCTGAGATTTGGCATTAACAGTGCTCAGTGCTAGCCTTCTGTACATCAGAACTGCTGAATGGTACCTCTAGCTCCAGCCACTGCTTCAAGACCTTCTGATTCTGCCTAGGAAAGGAGCCTTCTGAGCTCCTCACAGAAACTAATTTAGTGTGGGAAGGAAAGCAGATGGAATTTATTTTGATTTAATAATCTCATTTTCCTAAGTGTACTATATTTCTCAGATATATCTCATACCAGGGTTCTCAATAACAGTAACTCAAGTGTCACAAAGTGATACCTATTGCACAATATAGGTTTTTTGGAATTGCAATTTAATGAGTACCTAACAACTTGAAGCCCATTTCCCTCCTAGCATCTTGTCTTTTGAATGGGCGCAAAACAGCTCACTGGAGTATTTTTGATATGTTGCCCACATCGGATTGCTTCTGTCATTTTCTTGATGACCTAAATTTTCCTTTGAAAAACTAACTAGTTTTATTTGAGGTCTTTAACCCTATGTCACTTGAAGAGTTAATAAACTTTATTTTTTTCCACCTTTTAGTAGTGTGCTATAAACACTGTATTATGATGTATAATTTTGCCATTCATTTAATTGTTGTGTACTTCACAAAGCAATCTAAAATCATTGAAGCAATTAATGTTTTTTAGATACAGTCAGCCTTCTAGTTAAGAAACCTGTACAAAGTATCCTAAATTGCTTACAAATGTTAAATTACTTGTTCTATGTTCAAAGTAGGTTAAATTATATCTTATAAGTCATTTGACATACTGGATAAAATTTTGGTAATACCAGTATCCTTATAGCCACATAACAATGGTATAATTTTTGCTTTTGCTAAATCAGGGTACTTTTAAAAATTATATTAAAAATAAAATGCTAATAACCTAAAATCATAAAGGCCTAATAACTATTCATTTTTTACTATAACAGCAGATTTAGCTAATAGTTACTAATATAAAGTTAAACATTTTGAATGAGAAGAAATCTTACTCTCAAGATTATCTGAGAAAGCAAATTCTTACTCATATGGCCCAAAAGTAATTGACAATTTAAAAAAACAGTTTTATAGTATGTATGAATTAGAAATGCTTTCAGCTTCAAGTTTTATGTACAATAACATAAAACAATAGGGATTTATTATTCCAAAATAAGAAGTCCTAGAAGTAGTGGTTTACTTTTTGTTTAGAGGCTCCATATTGTAAGGATTTTGTCCTCATGCTTTTTCTCGTGCTTGCTGCAAGATGGATATTCCTGCTGATCCAGATATCATATTCTAGTTCAGGGCAGGAAGAATAGGAATGGCTGTACGTCTTGAATGTTTCTCTTTTAATCAGGAAATAATAGCTTTCCCAACACCCTCCTCCTGCAAATGTCTACTGTGGACCTGCTGGCCCCTAGCACGTGGACGGCCCTGGCTTATTTAAGAGAAGCTGAGGTATCAAGAACTTTTGGCCTTTGTGATGGATAAAGCAGGGAAACAGTGGTTTGAGAATGATTTGGGGGTAACCGGTTCATAGTTTCAGCTGTTGTCTGATAATTAAAACCATGTTAACTTTAAATTGTATTTCTTCTCATTCTAACTGACTCTGCCTCATGTTTAGTTGTTGTTTTCCCCCAGGTTAGAAAATGCTAACCTTCTTACACCCAGGTTTTCACTTCTATGACTACCAAACTTCAAGTCTGAGCAAAGGCATTCATCAGAGACTGATGGTTTCTCTGGTTAAAGGCCATCTGGCCCATACCACATTTAATACTTGTCCTATACTTTTTATTACAGACATAATAACACCTGAAAGGATGATTCTCTCTACTTTAAACTACTTTAAACCTCAGGGTGTCAAAGAATCTCCATGTAGCCTGCATTTGAGAACAAATGAAAGAACAATTGAATATTAAGATTCTTTGTAAAGAAGATTTGTTTAGCTGCCTGAAAAAGCAAAATAAGCCATTGTTTCTTAGAGAGGAGCTCACTCTAAAAGATTTTAATCCTGGAAAATGGTGTTATTACTCATTCCTAAAAAGTGAAAAATATTATCAACATCCATACAGTAATTAATACCTAAATTTTGACTAATTCTTACAACGAAACATCTTTGACTTACAGTTTTGATAAACTGATTTTTTGATAAAACTGATTCCTTGAGGTTAGGAAAGTCTGAGGAAAAAGTGGAAATTAAGAAAATGGAAACAAATACATAGTTTTTCTACATAAAAAACCCTCATAATCCAAGATGTTGACCATAGAATCTTGGTTATATTATAGTTGTCTACTTTTCCATATCAACATCTTATTTTTTCATTTTTTATATTCTGTCGTGTGATTTCAGGTGAGTGGCTTTATCAAAATTCTACAGATAGAGTGATACATAAATTATTAAACTACTTTTACAATCTGTAGTATGGGATTGGGGGCCTTAGAGAGATACAACAAAATGTATAAAGTCACTTATTCCTTGGCATAATCTTTTGTCAATTCAGTTAACAAAAGAAGACATTGTGAGACACATTTATATAAAAACAAGGATATGTGACTTAGGACTGGTATTACAACGGCTACTATAGTAGCAGTCCAGAAGCAGAAGAAAATTGATCTAGTGTGGGAATTGGGACAGCTTTGAGGAGGAGGTAGGCAGTGTGGTGTGTTGGTTAAGAGCACAGCGTGGCACACTGTGGCCTTCGGGCACACTACTTTTTTGGTAATTGAAACACAGCTATGCCCATCATTTACATACTATGAAGATTGCTTTCTTGATACAACAGCAGAGTTGAGTCATTGTGACAAAGACCATATGGCCCGGAGCCTAAACTATTTCCTATCTGGCCCTTTTAAAAAATTTGTCAACTACTAGTTAAAAATGTGGGCTCTGCAGTCAAACAAAACTGGGTTCAAATTTGGTTTTGTAATCTGTAACTTGACTCAAAGGCTATGTTGATAAAATGAGATCTCACACAAAGTGCATTGCAGAATACCTGGCCTATTCATAAATGTTATTTTATTAAATGTTAGATTTTATTTTGTTATGATTTATTATTTTAAGTGAATTATAACTTTTAATTCAAATGAAAACTAAAAACTCTTTAAGTACTCCCTACTGCTCAAATAAATGTTCAGGAAACTGGGAAGGGTGTCATCTAATTGTAAACCATTTTCAAGTGTTGAAAAAAATATTGTATAGGTACAGTGTCATCAATGTAAAAGTGAAACAACTTCAGTGTATGGAAAAGTAAAGCCCAATCTTCAAAATACACTTAAGAGTAAACAGCATATTGAATATTGTAGGAAGCCATGCCAGTCAATTAAGAAAGAAGTTAAGATACTTTATTAGAATTTAGAAGAAAATGATATTTAGAAGTGAATATACTAAAGAGACATCACTACCAGTCTTATAGAAATAAAAGATTATTAGGGAACACTATGAACAATTAGATGGTATAAATTATATAACCTAGATGAAATGGGCAAATTGCTACTAAAACACAAACTACCAAAACAGAAAAAGAAATAGAAAATATGAACATATACTTAGAAATCCTCAACAAAATACTAGTAAATCAAATCTGGCAACAAATAAAAATTATATACCATGATCAAGTGGGATTTATTCCAGGAATGCAAGGTTGGTTTAACATGAAAATCCATCAGTGTAATATACCATATCAGTAGAATAAAAGGCACATGATAGTCTCAATAGACACAAAACATTTGACAAAATTCAACTCATTGTCATGATGAAAACATTCAACAAATTGGGCATAAAAAAGAATCTCCTCACCTGATAAAGAACGTATGCAAAAACCCAACAACTAACAGCATTCTTAATGGTGGAAGACTGAATATTTTACTTTAAGATCAGGAATAAGAAGGATGTTTGCTCCTACCTTCTATTCAACATTGTACTAGAGGTTCTAGCCAGCATATTCAGGCAAGAAAAAGAAATAAAAAACATCCAGATTGGAAAGGAAGAAGTAAATCTATCTTTATTCACAGATTAAATGATCTTGTATATAGATAACCCTAAAAAATCCATACACACACACACACAAACACAAAACTATTAGAACTAATAAGTTCAGCAAGGTTGCAGGATATAAGATAAAAACATCAACTGTATTTTTATATACTGGCAGTGAACATCCAAAAAATTAAGAACATCCAAAACCAAAATATTTGAATCCAATTAAAATAGCATCAAAAAAATTAAATACTTAGGAAGTACAAGACTTGTACACCAAAAACATAAAATGATGTACAAAACATCACTAAAAGAGATTAAAGAAGACCTAAAAAAATTGAAAGATCTTGTGTTTATGGATTGAAACACTCAATATTGTTGCTATTTCCCAAATTAATCTGCAGATCCAATGAATTGAAATAGATCTTTTTTGAAAAAACTGACAAGATGATCTTAAAACTTACATGAAAATGCAGTGTACCCAAACATATTTATTATTGGAGTAGCATTGAGAGTCCAAAAACAAACCCTTAAATTTATGGTCAATTGATTTTTGACAAGAGAAAGGATAGTCTTCAACAAATAATACTGAAACAACTGGACATCCACCTGCAAAAGAATGAAATTAGACCCTACCTCGCACCATGTACAGAAATTGTAACTCAAAACGGATCACAGACCTAAACATAAGAGCTAAAATTGTAAAATGCTTGGAAGAAAACATAGGAGTAAATTTCATCACCTTGCGGTTTCTTAGATATGACACCAAAAGCATAGTGACAAAAGAAAATATAAATTTGATTTCATCAAATTTAAAACTTTTGTGATTCAAAAGACACAAGAAAGTGAGAAACCATAGGAAGGGATTAAATGTTTGTAAATCAAATATTTGGGAAGAAACTTATAGCCAAAGGACCATAAAGAACTTTTTTATAATTCAAAAATAAAAGACAACCCAATTAAAATTAAGCAAAGGACTTGAATAGACATTTCTTTCTCCAAAGAAGCAAATGAAAAGATACATAATGTTGGTCACTAGGGAAAGGCAAATCAAAACCACAATGAGATACTACTTCACATCCATTAGATGGCTAAAATAAAAAAGACATACAATAACAAGTATTAGGATGTAAAGAAAATTGAACCTTTATAAATTCTTCGAGAGATTACAAAGTGGAGCAGCCACACTGAAAAACAATTTGGCTAGTACTCAAAGTATTAACCATACAGTTAGCGTGTGACCTAGCAATTCCACTCTAGGCATATGCCTAATAGGATTGAAAAAATATGTCCACACAAAAACTTGTACACAAATGTTACATAAAAGCATTATTAATAATCAAAAGGCAGTGTAAACAGGGGCACCTGGGTGGCTTAAAGCACCTCAGCAAAGCATCCAACTCGATTTCTGCTTAGGTCATGATCTCATGGTTGTGAGATCGAGCCCCATGTCAGGCTCCCTGCTGGGCATGGATCCTGCTTAAAGATTCTCTCTCCCTCTCCCTCTTCCCCTTTGAAAAAATAAAAGAGAAACAGTCCACTGCCCCTCAATGAATTTGTATAGCCATCAATGGAATATTATTTGACCATAAAAAGTAATGAAGAACTGATAGATGCTACTGCATGAATGTCTCTTGAATACAATAGTCTAAACAAAAAAAGCAAGACACAACAGGCTATGTTTTATATAAAGTATTCAGAATAGGCAAATCCATACAGATAGTGCCAAGGGACATGGGAAATATAGAGTCACTTCTTTTTTTTTTAATTTTATTTTATGATTATAGCGTTTCTTTCTGGGATGATGAAATGTTCTAAAATTAAATAGTGGTGATGGTACAGCTTAATGAATACATTAAAACCCACTAAACTGTATACCTTAAAAATGTGCATGTAAAAATGTGAATACAGTTGACCTTTGAACAGCACAGGTTTGAACTGCACAGGTCCACTTATATGTCAATTTTTTTGATAAATACAGTACTATAAATGTATTTGCCTTATGATTTTCTTAATGTTTTCTCTAGCTTTATTGAAAGAATGCAGGGTTTAAATATATAAAGTATATATTAATCAGCTGTTTTAAGTTGTCAGTAAGGCTTTTGACCAACAGTAGACTATTAGTAGTTAAGTTTTGGGGGAGTCATACACAGATTTTTCTACTGTACAGAGGTCAGAGCCCCTAACTCCCACACTGTTCACAGGCCAACTATATATTATAAAATTGGAAAAAAATATATAGGGAAGAGTTATGAAAGATTGAATTATAAGGAACCCAGACTAGCAGACAAAATAGAGAGAAATAGTCTCATTTTATACAATTTAATCTCAGAACACCAGGCAAAATTAATGAACAGAGACAAAGATCTAGCCACACTTTGTTAAAGTTGTTTTTTCATTTGTTAGTTTTTATTTTAAAATGAAGGGGAGGGTGAACCTTAAAGAACTGCAAATAAAAATAAAGGGAGTGGAAATCAGCTTGTCATCAGACTTTCCTTCTGCAGCATTTAGTAATGGAAGGTAATAGACCAATGTGTACAGAATTGCAATGGAGGAAGTTTATAATTCAAAACTGCTTATCCAGCTGGGCTATGATTCAGTGTTCATAAGAACAAAAGAACAATATGCCTCAGTTATACAAAGGCAGACACACATACCGCCACCAACAACAAAAAATGCATACTTACTTGCCAAATAATGAGAATCAAGAATTCAAGATTGGAACTATGAAATAATGAAACAAATGACATTTATATAGTTGCTGCTATTGTTTTAAAACAAGATGTTAAAATTAAATCTTATAAAATAAGATTCCTATGGTAGGAAAAGTTAATATTCTGGATCAAATACCTAAGATCACTTCAAAAACAGGAGGCTATATAAGAAAGCGAATTAAATGCCTTACTGTGTAAATCATGGATTCAGGAGACATTTTTTTCTTCACATTCATAGAAAATATATATTTCAGGACATTGGAAAGAAATGTGATCAATGCAAAAAGAAAAAGCATGACAAAATGCTAAACACATATATCATAATTACCAATAGATTTAGTCTTTTATTGAAAGGTAGAAATTACCACGCTGGATGAAAAACAAAATCAAACTATTAGTTTTTAGCGACACCTGCGTGGCTCAGTCGGTTAAGAGGCTACCTTCGGCTCAGGTCATGATCCCAGGCTCCTTGCTCAGCGGGGAACCTGCTTCTCCATCTGCCTGCCACTCCCCCTGTTTGTGCTCTCTCTCTGACAAATAAATAAAATCTTTAAAAAAAAAAAAAACTTTTTAAAAGAAACAAAGCTAGGCAAAATGATACCAGTTTAAATTCAAAAGGTGGTAAAGCACTAATAGACAAAAATTAATTTAAAAATATAAGGTGGCCATATTTTTAAAACAAGACAGAGTTCAAGGCAAGGGCTTTAATTTGGTGGAGAAAAAAGGTATTTTATATTGGTAAAGATGTAATCCATACTGAACATTTAATAGCCATGAGCCTATTTGTCCTGATTGTGTAGAATTAAAATATGGAAAAGAAAATATGGCCTTGGTATCAGATCTGGATTCAAGGGAAACAAGTAAATAAACATACAATGTAAAGAATAAAGAGAGGACAGAAATGGATTTGGGAAGAAGCAGAGGCGAGATGCTGACCCAGAAATGGCAGTAATGACGATGGAGATTCAGGGAAAATTTGGGATACACAACAGTTTTTGTCCCTGTGTTAGCTACTGTGCAGAGATTACAAAACAAGTCAGAAGTCAGCCCACAGGTAAGTTGTGTGTGTGTTTGTGTGTGTCTGTGTCCGCCTACTGTATTTCAATACCAGTTTTCCACAATCACCACCATTCCCTTTTGTCTTATATGGGGCTACTTAGGGTCATTTACCTTACGTCTCTGGCTTCTGTACGCATTTCAGTTTGTGACCCCTGGAATAAGATAAGGGGAATGGCTAAGGAAGAATGACTAAGAAAGTCATGAGGCTGAGCAATAAGAGAATAATTGTTCAAAAAATAAGAATTGCATACACTTAAAAATGGTTAAGATGGAAGAATTTTAATATTTTTATCACGTTAAAATGTAAGTTTAGAAACCTAAAGAGATAGCAACAATTATGAATCTACTGAAGCATTTAAATCTGTTTGTCTTAAGGGGATTGTATTTATTCATCTGCATTCAGTTTGGTTCATATTATAAAAAGTAATGGCTTATTGAGACATTGATACATGACTATGTAAAAATATCCCTTTGCCTTCAGAGCAAAGAAGTCAACTTTAATTAAAATTCTGTCTCATTTCCTCTTTTTTCAGTCTTAAAATTTTTGTTGTTGCTCTAGTTTATGTTCATATCACCTTCCTTTTATGTCACCCTATTTAGAAAATTTTAGTTTTTGGTTTGATACCTGCTTTCTGAGTGCCACAAAATATTACTTCTGTATTTTACCCTTATAGGAACATAACGTTCAGTTAGCTAACTAGCATGAGTAATCAATCCATCCCTGAGAATCAGTAACCATATATAACAAACCAGAGTAATTGCTATCTTTATACAAGACAAGCATTTGGTTGTAAGGCTGACAACACCACAAGTTTCTCTTTTTGTGTTTGTTTAATAGTACACCAGCTGATATTTTAAGAAATGTTTTCTTTTTCCCCATCAAAATAAGTTGTAAATGAAAACCTTTAAGATTTCATTTATCAAATGGATCCAGAATTCCTACCAAAACACCAAGTCTTAGAACCCAGGAAGTAAGCTTCACAACCCAGCCAAATTTGTTGCTGTGAAAGTTACATTTATTTGTTAGGCCCTTAAGACCTATTCAGAGCCTGTTTACTTCCAATAAACTGTTAATTAAACAGTTTACTATTTAATTTGTATGTGTAGACAGATTAACAATGATTCAGTGTAAACCCTCTCAATGATATAAATGAGAGGGGGGAAAAACTGCAAAACTAAAAAAGTGTGGTTGTCAGAAAGGCACATGTCTTGACAACTTGGTGAAGAGATTTTTCTTAAGCCAGACGGAAAATTGGAGATGTGTGAAATCGCAAGTGCTTACCCTGCTGAATGTGCTTACCAGGGAATAGGATTCCTGGGGTTCTCAACAGTCAGAATATGGTGATAGGTTGTCAATGGCATTTTCAGGCTGTCAGCCTGATTGTCAGGGTAGAACTAATGGGTAAGTGGTATATAGCATTAGTGTGTATGATTTGTTTTAATGTCTCTTGCAATATCTCAGGTAATAGAGGAGCCTCTAATGTAAGCAAAAGATTACTTTTCATATGTGAAAGGGCAACATTTTAGAACTGTATACTATCCCATGATTTAAATGGGTTTTTTCCAAATTGTGTTTGCATTAGGTCGAACTTCATGAAGTTGCCAAGATTTGACTGGTTTTGACCTACCAAAAAAAAAAAGGCAATTCACATGGTTCAACCTAATACATCAGGTATTCTAAACCTACATAGTATTGTTCCAAACTGGGAATGTGTTTTTCAAGGGAAACTGTTTCCAGGTGAGTAATAAACATGTTGTGTCCCTTTTGCCAGGCCCTGTTCTCACATGGATGATAATTTTCTCTCTTTATCCTCCCAAGTCTTACACATAATGGAATTTCCTAGAGCTTCACCATAGGCCATCTCCCGCACACCTTGCAGGAAATCTCATCCATCCTGATAGTCTGAAATGTGCTGACAACTCCCAAATATATCTCTGTCCCAGACCTGTGCTCTGAACACTAACCTTGTTTATCTAACAGCTTCCTTAACTCCCAAAGTGGATGTCATGTAGGCATCTCAGATTTATCTAACCAGAGCACAATTCCTGATGACCTTCTCTCAACCCTCTCTGTTTTTAGTTCAACCTCCTCCATCTAGAGAAGGACACCCTCACCCAACCAAGTGGTCTAGGAGAACCCTGGAAGTCATCTTTCCTTTCTGTTACCTATGGTCGGTCCAGTCTCTCTCTTAGTAAGAATGTCCAGAATGTGTCTGCTCCTTTTCTACCTACATCAGTACAGCTGTGATCTCCTTTCACGTAGATTGTTGTAATAACCACTCAATTTGTCGTTAGGCTTATACTCTGGACTCCCTATAATCCATTTTGTAAATATCAGCTTCTTAAATTGTTCTACATTTTAGGAAAATGCAGCCTCCTTGCTACCTACAAGGCCCTATATGATTTGGTCCCTACCTACTTAAGCTGGACAGCTCTTTCCCTTTTGTTTACTGATTTCTTTCAGTTCCTCGCAGTCACAAAGCTCTTTCCTGCCCTTGAGCCTTCATGTTATTCCCTCTGTTTGGAATACTGCTTCCCTCTTTAACTCTTATTTATCCTTTAGCCCTCAGTCTACGTGATCCTCACTCAGAGAGGCCTTGCCTGATCCCCTCTCCAATAGGAAGTAGGCCCCCATGAATCTTTCATATAGCACAGTATGTTTTATTCATTGCACTTAACACAATTTGCAATGAGATATTTGCATGGATATTTATTTGGTTGGCGTAAACTCCATGAGGCAGGGCCCTTGTCTACTGTGCTCACCACTGTGAGGGCCCAGAGCATAGTAGATGGTACCTGCTTAAAGTGAAAAACAGTCTATCTTGGATGTTTGTACTTGAAGAAGACTAGATTGTTCAGAAGAGGTTGTGATATGACAGTCCTCTAAAAGTATGGTACATAGTACATGGAATATGGGCTGCTCCCAAATCTCATCTTTACTTCATGTGAGTTAACACAACTATTTGAGGCCCTAAATTATAAGCTTTGAAAGCAGATACTTTGTCTCTTTTGTTCACTACTGTATCCCCAACACCTAGAAAAGTGCTTGGTAAATAGTAGATGCTTAATAAATATTTGTTGAATGAATGAACTTCTGTTTCCTCCTTTGCAAAGTTCTTGTCTCATGACAAGGGGTACAATTAAAAAACAAACATAGTTAAGTGCCTAGTACATAGCAGGTACTCCATAAAAGCCAGAAATCCTAACATCTTCAAAATATAATTCTGATTTTTTTTTTACACCACTGATTCTCTAAAGCTCTGGGCTCCCACAAAGATTGAGAACGAGGGGCAGTGAGATGGGTGCATTAACCTTTGAGGCTCTTTTCAAACTACCTAAACTTCACTCGCCTCACCTCCACTGCCTACTGCAGAGTGGCTATTCTTGAACATATTCTCTTCCTCGGGTGTGCTAAAGCAAAGGTTAAGAAACACCCGGTTCTAGGCAGAACTAGGCAGAACCAGTGTCACTGAAATATCTGATAAATGACGGCTGTATGTCAGAAAGCTGTTAATGTTGTTAGTCAAAATGTGTGTGTGTGTGTGTGTGTGTGTGTGTAAATGGAACTGCGATGATTCTATGGCAGTGCTACTGTCTTTCTCTTGGTGAGAAATACCAGAATGTGTGCTTGGTAGAGTGTTCCTCTGGATCTATTACCTTGGATTAAATTCTAAAGACAGTTGCTAGTCCATAATTTTTTCTTAGAAAGGGGGAAAAGGAGGGAAGAGAGTAGATTTCTTCCTTTCTGAAATCATGTATGAACCTTACTTCAAGCTCCTTTTTCAAGGGACCTATTTATACTTCCAATGACCGATCGGAAGAGACTCAGGTATGCCACATTTACCTTTGTTTTATCTCAGTTTAAGCATTTGTGAGCTCTGCAATCATTTTTATGTCAGTTAATTAGGCATGAAATCCAGGCAAGAGAGAGGGATGAGGGTTAGAATCACCCCAGGATGTCCACAAATCCCAGAAATTGGAGCAGTGGGAATTCATCAACCAATAGAGCCACACATCCCAGCCAGACCCCTGGCTACAGAGATGCAACTAAGACAATCAGGATAGATGAAAGTGCCTCTTAAAGCCCTCTACTGGTCTATAATTGTAAAATGTTTACAAGCATTTGGATTATTTATGCAATTGAAATATTTAGGCAATTCAAAGTGCCCTACTTCTGTGGAGCATATATTTTCATAAGTTGCTGTTTCTAGCATAAAGCTGTTCTTTCTATAGTCTATGGAGGCTGTTCAAATTTGAATATTTTAAATGTCAACATAGAATAACATTAAGGTTTATGGCCTGGCTTTAAGAAAATCCACAGTGCAAAATCTGAATTTACACATCTTTGGGACACCCTGGGAATGTCACTAATCAGATGAATCCATTAGAAGTAAAACTACTTCTGGTAGAGCTATATCAAGAGAAGTTAATTGAACACACCCTTACGATTCCCTGGAGTGGTAACAAGTTGTAGCATTTGTCATTTTCTTGCTGCCGCTCTGCAGTGCTCCCAGATTTGAACAACTAAATCCTTTCATTTCCTTCCACTTTAGGATTTCTCAGTCTTTCCTTGCTGGTCTGCACACTGCCCACCCATGGGTTTCAAGGTTAAACTGACCTTGTCCTGTCCCCAGCCTCCACCCCCAGGTTCCAGTAGTTGGGTGCCTCCTGGATTCCCTCTAGCACTTTCTCTTTCCCTGTGACTGACCACCTAACCTCATTGGCCTTCCTGAGTTACTTCTTTTCTTCCTTTCCTGCTGTTCACAAACATCTTTGATAACTTTCCTGCAGCCTCAGGCAGCACAATGAGCCATTCTGTTGTCGGAACTAATATTTTCAAGATATATTCATTCAGCAAATCTACTCCTCCACTTGTGCTTTAATCTTTCAAGTCTAACAGGTTACTAGGTCATACCTCTCACAATAAGCATTACACATATAACCCCCATCTCTGTTTCATAAGTGTATCTGTAAAGAGAAAAATGATAAATTTTAATCTATAATGTTTTTCAGGACAGTAGTTTGGAAGCACTTCCTAATTAAGAAACTAAAAGAAAGCACATGGTATTGTAATCTCTCTAAACTGACCTCGTTTTAGAGTAAGTTAAGATTTTTTTTTTATCTGCAACACACCTTCACCTCTGATTTGGAGTTGGCAAGTAACCAATCATGCTGATAGATTCAATATTTTAAAATCAATTTACATGTGAAAATAAGTTCTTGTTTTAAAGAAATTAAATGACAGCATTAGACTCCTTCACATGAGCTCATTGTTATTTTACGTTAAGATGTTAGGGAGACAGGGAACTGTAAGAAGCCTGTGGTTAGGAATGGAACCTTGTATAATGCAGACCAATATCACTGTTCATACTTGGAGTTGTAGCAAATATAAAATGTGAATTTGATGTGACATAAATTGTCTTTTTAAAAATATCTTGGTTTTCATCTGTTATTTTTCTCTGTAACCTCTGAGATTATCGTACTAGCTATTACTTGCTATTAAAATGAGTAGGTGATACTGTTTTTCTAATTTTTTAAAAAATTAAACTTCCAAGTGAGTATATCTGGCCATCAGTCATAGGATAAGTCATCTTTCTGATTTTGGAAGAGGTAGATAAGCAAATGCCCCTTGTAATTAATATGGCAGCTATAGCCATGAAAGCAATTTCTAGTCCACCACTATAATTATTTAGATTAGCTATTTGATTTCCATTAATCAAAAGAAGAAAACTAAGTAACTGCAATATGCAACCAACTCTCTGCCTCTGACTTTAAAAATGTGTATTCTGAGTCTCCACTGACTTTTCTCATGTCACAAGTCTGAGCCTCTGTGTGAAAAACAGAGTCCAGGGCTGTATGTAAATGAGATTTTCCACCCATAGGGGATCAGCTCTGTAAGATTAAGTATTTAAAAAGCTACAAAGGATTTATTAAAGAGAAAAGTGCATCTATTACTGATTAGGATATTTTGAGAGAAAGGCACATTAAACAGCAATTTTTAAATAATCAAATTAGTGAATCACAGTATCAAATGACTTTACTGCTGAAAAGAATCTTAAAGATCAAGACTAACCCTCCTTTTTTACCAATAAAGCCAAGAGCTTTTCCTGGGACCACCTGGAACATCTCAGCTTTTTGAAAGGACTTCAGTTCCACTGAACTTCAAGGTCACTAAAGACAGTATGTAATTGTTTATGGTGTTTGCACAGTGCCAGGGACATATTAAACATTCAAAGTATAAGTGTGTGATGAATTAATAAGTAACTTTATGAACAAACACGATCACCTCTCTGTTGCACAGGGATTTAATTTACACAAATCATACTCAAGACTGGCTTTATCTATTTTCAGAAAGTTTGCATTAAAGTAGCCTAAACTGGTAATAATCTCTCTCTCTTTCTGTCTCTCTCTGTCTCTCTCTCTCTCTCACCCACACATACGTACATACACACCATAAGACATAGTTATTGATCTTTAAATACTTCTTGCCAGCCTCCGTATATTCAGATGAACCAGGGATATAAATGTCCATACACACCCTTCTTGCCAATGGCCAGATGGGTAAATCACCAGCTAGAGTACAAACGTCTAGGAAATTCGGTACCCTGAACCTCTGTATCCCTATAGGTCTTTTGTCTTCATTTTTGGAGCTGGTGGTATCTGGATCCCTGTGTCCTTGATACCCCAGACATTTTTTTTCAGCTATACATTTTAATTTTTTATCATCTGCCACATCTCCAAACAAGCATGTCTTGGGGTAGATTGATTTTTAGCAAGGCATTGATTCGTGTGAGTTGAGCCATCTAAAAAGGCCATAGCAAATCTAGGACAACCTGAGAAGTAAAATAAATGATAGTGATGGACTATATAACCCATGGAATAAAATAAATACCTATGAATCCATACTGCTACAAATAAATAATTTGCATATATAAGTAAATGAGAGAAAAGGGATAGCTCTTTCTTACAGTAGAATTCCAATTAATGAATGTACAAAGAATAATGGAAGTAGAAAAATCACCATTTGACAAAAACCCTGTTAACTGTTGCAGATAAGAATAATCAGTGGATGTGAAAATTAGTGGCCAAAAACATGTTGAGAAATAGGATATTTGCAGTCTTAGTATATCTACCCACAAGATACTTTTTAAAAAAAATTGGAGGAGACTGGCGTGCCTGGGTGGCTCAGTTGGTTAAGTGTCCAGCTCTTGATTTTGGCTCAGTTCATGATCTCAGGGTCGTGAGATTGAGCCCTCATCAGGCTCTGCACTGGAAGTGGATCCTACATGGGATTCTCTCTTTCCCTCTCCCCCTGTCCTCACCGCCCCCCACTCATGTGCATGCACATGCTCTCTCTCTCTCTCTCAAAAATAAATAAATAAATAAATAAATAAATAAACAAACAAACAAACAAATAGAGGAGGAGACTAAGCAGACATGACAGCTAAATGCAGTGTGAGACCCTGGATAGAATTCAGGACCAGAAAAAGGAAATGGAATAATTGGAAAAAAATTTGAATAAGGACTATACATCAGTTAATAGTAACATATCAAAGTTAATCTCCTGGTTTTGATGATTGTGCATCAGTTGTAAGTAAGATGTTAACATTTGGGGAAACTAGGTAAACTAGGTAAAGGGTATATGGGAACTCTACTTTTTTTCAATGTCTTTATAAGTCTAAAATTATTTCAAATTAAAATTTAAAAATATTTTTTAAAATAAATAAAAAGGCCATAACCCTTTCTGACATTTGAATGGCCCTTTATAAAAGAAGCCTAAGGAATAGAGAAGTTTTTTGATCTACACTTGACATAGGAAATACATGCCAGCCATTTCAGTGATTTGCCTAAGGCTGCCCATTATGGAGCCAGGTTTCTGTTAGATCTCGTTTTTCTCGCTCTAGCCCCTTTGTTCTCATAACCGCTTCACAAAGAAGATGGAGAAGGCATTATTATTCCCACTTAATAGACTTGGAAACAGCAAGAGGAAAAGATTTGCTGCTTAGTGAGTGGTAGAGTTATAACTCAAGTTCAAGTCTTCCTACTCTTAATCCAGTTTCTTTTCATTCATATTCCATAAATATAGCTATTTCTCTCTTACTCTCATTCGACAAACATTTGTTTAGAATCTTCTAGTCAAAACCCTGTACTGAGCACTATGCATACAAAAGTGGAAATGACTTTTGGGGGACCGACTTCAATGAGGTGGTTATGAAGAAGCAATAGAAGTTAACCAGGGGGAAAGGGCTAGAAATATCATTCTAAGCAGGAACTGTAGTAACTCAGCCTCTAAAGATGGCAGCAAGTACAACAGAATTGGCCTTGAACCCCAGCATCCTCGAGGTCCCATTTATTACTTCTCTGTAAACTTTTAGTGCCCATGCACCAGTGAAAGGCCACTTACAGACTATTGAAAAGTATACTTCAGTTTCTTCATATTGACTTTGCTCTGGGGATTGTTTTAGAATCTACTTACATCCTACTTCACTGGCAAGCCTAAATTTATCTTGCTGCCTGAATATCCCTGTAGTCCAGCTGGTTATCCTCATCAATTCCTCTGTGTGGTGCCATCAATCAGATCCTACTAAAGTTATAATGGTTCTGGTAGGAGAAGAACCAGCCATCAGCTAGACAACTGAAGTCAAGAGAAGATGCACCTACCTGGCTTTGGAACTCATCATAAGCTGTCCTGACACCAGGGCAGAGGAAGGCAACTGACCAGAGAATAAGTCAGGCTTCCAATCCTCCCACACTATTCCTGGGTTGAAAATGCATAGGCTGGCAGCAGGAGAGTCTTCAGTTCTGGTAGCCTTGTTCTAAATTGTGTGTGTTGGGGGGGAGGGGGAGTGCACATGTGCGTGCACATGTGTGGTCTTAACTGCTTTAAAATCCTTAATCTGCTTAAACTGTATGGATTATTTAAGTGGAACATCTCTCCTGTATTTATCTAATCTGACCAAAGATTATACAGTTCAAAGGACCTGAATTTGCCTTTCCTTCATTGGTTTCACACATATGTTCTCATTAGCCTCTGCAGGGGATGAGTTCAACATCATGATGATTTAAGGTGTTAACATTTATGTTGTATTTACCACAATTCTGCAAATAACAGTGGCCAAGGTCAGGGAGAATAAGACCAGAGGATTAATCTCTGAATGGTGGATAGTCTTGAATCTTTGGCTTTGGAGTGCCATTGTTTTGATAGCATACAGGATATTTGCATCTGTATTTCAGCAAGATTTAATAGTAGTACAGTTCCTGATACACAATTAGTGCCAATGAACTCTTTGCTTGTACAAGAGCCCTCTTCAGCCTAACCCAGAGCGGAGGGAAAACAGTACTGCTTATATGGTTTACTTAGGTATGATTTTTGTTGTTGTTGTTCTGAGCCTGCCTTCAGGTATGTGAGTAATAGACTTTTGGGATCACAGTTTTGTTATAAGCTTATTCATTGCAAGATTAGCCACTGAGTTGCAACACATTTAAGTCTTGAAGAGTCCAAAGAACAAAGTAGAAGTACAGGGGTGGCAATTTCAGCATGTTAAACTATTCATTGGCCCAGATTAAAAATTTTGTGGGCCTCTACTTAATGACTGAGGAATTTGCCCAGATACTCTGTTTAATAAACTTAAAGTCCCAACTGTCTCAGCTTCCAAGTGTATCATTAACTGTATTAGTATAAAAACTTTAAGCCATGTTAGCCTTACAAATTTGATTGATGTGTTAGGGTGGAGGAGGGGTGAGTAATACCTGTATTATCTGACTAATGTTTGTCTTTAAATAGTGTGTTATCTTTCAACCAAAATTACTTGATCTACATTAACCCTCTAACACATATTCTACTGATGTCCTAATTTCATAAGACATTAGAGTGATTTCTGTTGCATAAATGATAGCTTTCATTGCTTTTAAAATGTGCTTAGACACACTCAATAATGTCTTCTTCAAACTTATATTGCATTGATTACATCTGGCAGTCCCATATGGTGAAACTTAGTTACAACCCTTCCAATTAAATTATGGTTGGAAGCCCACTTCTGGGGTGCAGCTCAGTGATCTACTAAATTCCTCAATGACATTCAGAACATGAAATAACTTTGAGAGAATAAATTTAACAGTACAAGTGGGAGCAGACAAGAAAGTTTTCAATCTGTATTAATTTATTTTTCAAAATTCATTACTTGCACAGTTTACTTTCCAAGCTAATTCTAACCAAAGATGAGTAACGCTGCTTTGGCAAGAGTATGTGCATAAGATATTTCCATATGTTTAAGCAGAAATACCAAGTTCAGTGCTTATATACAAGTAAGCGCAGTGAAAAATGCTCTGAAGGCAGGTTCTCTAGCACCTGCTCCCTGGCTTGTTCTCAGCTAATGACCCTGCATCCTATTTCATGGAGAAAAGGGAACCCATTAAAAATCTTCCACAGTCTCCTGCTACCACAGCTCCCCACCCAAAAGGACTGGTACCCACATACTTTGCCTTTTGCCTTGTGTCTGTAGATGAATTATCTGTGCTTCTATGCAAGGCCACCCCCTACCTCGACACAGGTGCTCATCCTCTCTCCCCTTCCACAGTGCCCTCTCCTGAATCATCAATCCCCCCTCTCTTGGAGCATTGCTACTAGGAGACGAGCATCCTGTTTTCTTTAGTACCTCAAACAAACAAGCAAACAAAGTAGACCCTCTTCTGACTAGTGTCCATCCAGTTACTGGTAGATTTCTCTGTTCTTCAAAGGGGCTGTCTTTGCTCAGGTCCTAGATCCTCTCTTCCCATTCCTCCATAGCCACCCACTCTCCTCCTTGCCCTCTCCATTCCACCTGGGTTGGCTTCTTGCTGATCTTGGGACCAAACAGACACACTCCTTCCTCAGGCATATGCTCTTGCTAAACCCTGGCCTCTGGTTCTAGTTATCAGGACCTTGAAGGGGCCCTTCACCTATGCAGTGAAGCCTTCCTCATCTTTTTTATTATGAAATAAAATAAGATGAAAATAGGGAGGCAAACCATAAGAGATGCTGAACTCTAGGAAACAAACTGAGGGTTGCTGGAGGGGAGATGGGGGGAGGGATAATTAATTCTGTGATGGGCATTAAGGAGGAACTTAATGTAATGAGCACTGGGTATTATATGCAACTGATGAATCACCAAATTCTACCTCTGAAACTAAAAAAAAAAAAAAAAAAAAAAAATCTGCAATAGGCCTCATCACCCTCTCACTCCCTTATCCTGTTTTGCTGAGTTGTCCCCACCCCTCCACCCCAGGATATTTATCACATTCTAAAATATTATATAACTTATTATATTTTCTAAATAAACTCCACTACAGGGATTTTTGAGGATTTGAGTGTTAACAGACTAAGTTGGCATAGGTCTCCTTTACAAACAAATCCAATGACCCACGACAAGGTAGGGCTGTTGAGGGAAAGCCGCCTAGGCTTTGATACCAGCCCCGAGTCTCTACTCACTATAAACAGAGTGTCTTAGGCTACCTACCCTCTCCAAGTTTCAGTTTGCTCTTCTGTGAGTAAAGATATTATACATAAGTCATTCATTCAGCAAATATTGAGGGCAGACAGACCAAGCAATGCGCTAAATAAACATAGGAGCCCAACACACATTGTAAAGGAGTAAAGGAGCTGGCTTGTGAAGTGCCTCATTTTAATTAGCTCGCCGCATATCCTCGTTGGTATCTTACCAACTTGGTTTTCACACTTGGGTATGTCAACCCCCTGAAATACCTTTTAAACACACTGGGGCCCATGTCTAGAATTTCTGATCCAAGAGGTTGGTGATGTGGCCCCTACCCTGCATCTTCCTCCTCTCCTGGGAAATTCTGATGGGGAAGTCCCCAGACCACACACTGGGAAGTGCTGATTTAGAGAAATAGTTTTATTAGCTCCCTTTTTAATATTAGGTTATAAAAACATTTTAGAGTCATGTCATTCTGAATAAATTATGCTTCCCCAGAAGCCATTTAGTCTGGGACTTTTGCCTCACATTAATGATATTAATGATCCTTAGAGGCTACACACAGGCTATCTAATCCTACGAGATTCTCAGTAACTCGCCCCTCTGAGGACATCTTTTGTTGCCTAGTAGAGTAGCTTCATTGCAAAAAAATACTTGAGGAGTTTTAAAATGCCATCCATGTTCATTACTAAAAAGTGAGGAACATCAAAGAGAAGCACAACCCAAAAAAGAAAATTGAAAAGGGAGCCTTCCTACCATAAACACTGCAGAGAGCCATCAACAGACAATGCTAACTACTGCCATTATTAAGCCATGCAGATTCAAATATGAATATAATTTCATTTCATTAACATCATTACGTTAAGGCAAGTAATTTTGAAATATGACATGTTCTGTGATAAGGTCATAAACCCACAGAACTATTCCTTAGTAAGTAATCACAAGGTAAGTTAGGTTTTATTCAATTCAGAATTATTGAAGCCTGGAAAATCTGACCTGTGGGTTAAAAAACAAAAGCACACCAATAACAATTTATTGTTTGTCTTTTAAACTACAGTCATATCACCGGTTAGTTGTGTCCCAGGAGAAATTTGTTTTACTGCACAATTGAGTTTTCCAGACAAATGAAATGTATCTTGGTAAATATCCCAACATTTTATTTCTGATGGCTTATGGTAGTTTATCAGACATGTATCAGACATCCCATATGGAGGGATGTACTGAACAGGGTAAGAATTATTTTTGAGATGGCTGAAAGGCATCCTCATGAATATCTTACACTGGGTGCTGCAGTAATACCATGATTCTCATAGGTAATGTGCCTGTAGTAAATCGTCCTTGGCTTTCAGTCTTTATGTCAGATCTGCATAGTTTTTCTTTGACTGTAGAACAATATTTTTTTGCGGCTTCTTCCTAAAGTCATTGTGCCTGTCTCCAGCAGCCTTTCTCTCTATTTTTTCTTTTTTTTTAATTTTATTTATTTGTTCATGAGAGACACAGAGAGAGAGGCAGAGGGAGAAGCAGGCCCCCCCCCCCCCCGAGGAGCAGGGAGCCCAATGCAGGACTAGATCCCAGGACCCTGGGATTATGACCTGAGCCGAAGGCAGATGCTTAACCGACTGAGCTACCCAGATGCCCTCTATTTTTTTTTTATTTTAATTGCTAAAGATGGGGAACCAAACCAAAACAAACATTTATGTTAGGATTGTATATAGAATAAAAGTAAGCTTTCAAGAGTAGGGACCAAAGTATACCCTTCTGAGTCAAGTATATAAGCTTCAAAAAAAATGTGTCTTTTTATGGATTTTTATTTTTGACTATTTTTGAAAACTTAAAGATTTTGTTTGTTCTAGTTTTCCGTTGCATTCTGGATTAGAGAGATCATCTGATGTTGTGAGCTTCGTGTGAGATAGAACCATAACACTAATCCTAGAGATTACTGGAGTGTTCTAGGATTTCTAAGAGGTTACTGTTTGTTTGCCCCATCCATTTTTTCTCCAAGTCAGATGGCCTTAGGGTCATTCTTAAATATTAAGAGTTAAGGCCTTAATATTACTTTTATCAATGTGGTATGTAACTAATGGTACCTCAGTGTAGTTTTACTTTTAAGTGATAATTATCAAAAAGTTTGACCACATTTTTATGTGTTTAAGAGCTTTTTGGTGAAAGATCTATTCATGTCCTTTGCTTAATTTCCACAGGACTTTTGTTAGTTTTATTGACTTATAGTGGTCTTGTATAAAGTAGGAAAATTATCATTTTATCTGTAATTTAAGATTTTTTAGTTTGCCACTTGCCTTTGACTTTACTCATGTTCTTGCTGTAAAGATTTTTAATTTTTGCCTATAGTCATATTAATCTTTTCTTTAATGGCTCCCAGTCTTTGTCACACTTAGGCCTTTTCTAATTCAACACTGTGTGTGTGTAATACTTCTTTAAATATTTAAACAGTACATATACATATATACATTACATATGTAGATGTAACATATACACACATATGTATGTATATATACATGTTTTATGTATGGAAAATATATGTGTATGTGTGTATACTTATATATAAATATATTTGTAAGTTCCCAGGATTTCTCCTTGGAATTCCAAAGCTTCGATTTTTACTTTTAAAGTTTGACCCATCTGGTATTTATTTCGATTTAAAGTACAAAGCACTTATCTTCTTTATTTTTTAATATGTAGATATTCTGTTCTTCCAACACCAGTTAGCACTTACTGGATGATCTCCTACTCCAATGATTGGACATGCCAAGTTTTATTATATACTAAATTATATTTCTCACCACCCTCTTCTAAATATTATAGTTTTTAAATGCATTTTAGTATCTCATCACTGTTATTTTTTCCCCAGAATTTTTTTTTTTGCTATTTCTTGCTTAATTTTTTTCTATGTGAACTTTAGAATGGCTTGTCTAATTTTTAAAGGTTGCTATTTTTATTGAAATTGCACTAAGTGTATAGAGTAATATCTTTATGATCTTGAATATTCCTATCTAAGAATAAAGTGTCCATTTCCATTTATCCTAGTCATTTCCCCATTGTCTCATTATACCATATATGATTTTTAAAGTTTGTTTGTTTCAACCAGCATCAAATAAAGGCCAGGCATTGAAATCTATTGATATGTCTCTCAAGTCTCTTTGAAGCCACTGGCTTCCTGCCTCCCCAGCTCTCACTGCCCTTTATTCCTGCATTTTATTTGTTGAAACTGAATCAGTTGTACTGTGGAGTTTCCCATGGCCTGGATCTTGCTCACTATAACACTATGGTGTTGTTTAACTTGTTCATCTGTCCTTATTTTAGAAAGAGTGTTCCATAAAAGATGAAGCATTCTAGTCTTTTTTTGTGTCTATTTTTTAACAGCATTTTGATTTTTCTTTTGTATACTTCTTCCTTATTTCTTTCTAAGTATATTCCTAGGGTTTTTAATGAGGCGACTTCAATGGAGGGCAGTTAGGCAATATTTATCGAAATTACAAGTAAGTACTTGTGCCTTTTGACCTAGCAATTTAACTTCGAGGAACTTATCCTGCAGAGATAATTGCACATCTGTGAAATGATATATTTCTGAAATTAGTCATTACCTCATTATTTGTAATAGCAAAAGATTGCAATAATCTAAATTCCCATTGGTAGGAGACTAATTGAGTAAATTATGGTGTATCCATACAGTAAAATGCTGTGAAGCTGCTAAAAATATAAATAAATAAAATAAAATGAGGAAGCTCTTTGTGTGTGATAGCAAATAGTTTTCAAGATATGTTGCTACATGAAAAAAATGAGGCTGCAAAATAGCGTGTATAGGATGTATATTATGTTATTATTTCTAGAAGAAAGAAAAGGGGAACTATATATACTGTATATACATAAGATATCTCTGGATGATAACATTGGTTGGCTCCACCAAGAGAAATTGGCTAACTGGGGGATAGGAGATAGAGGTCTTCACCATAGGCCTTTTCATAACTTTTGAATTTTGTTGTCTGTGAATGTTTTACCAATTTAGCTTTTTTTTTTATTAAAAAAGTTGAAGTATTGTAATGTACTACATAGCAAGTTAAGATCCTAATTAATATATTTTATTTAAAGCCTGTTGTAGTATTATTTGGCAAATGTAAGGTCAATACGTTAAAGGGAGTGAGATTTCATCTAAACATTATGAGCTCTCTTGCCAGCATGGGAGCCAGTCAAATACTGAGATGTCCCACATACACATACACACACAAACACAAAACTGACATACACACAAGGAATTTGAGCAGAGTCAGCCTGGTGAAGGGAATTCCTGCATTCAGTATGAGAAGCGTATCAAGTGATCTCTAAATCCCATCCAACTAGGACAGCAAGGCATAGTAAAAATAGCTTGGGGGGGGGGGGGCGGTGCCTGGGTGGCTCAGTTGTATAAGCAATCGACTTTTGATTTCTGCCCAGGCCATGATCTCAGGATCCCAAGATCAAGACCCACATTTAGCTCTGACTCAGGGCAGAGTCTGCTTGTCCTTCTCCCTCCCCCTCTGCCCCTCCCACTGCTCTCTCTCTCTCTCTCAAATAAATAAATAAAATCTTTAAAAAAATTCGCATGGGATTTGAAGCCCTCAGATAAAAGCTGAGATCCCCTTTTTACTCCTTAGTAAGCTGTGTGAACATGGTAACATTTCTTAAACTCACTAAGTTTCAGTTTCTTAATCTGCAAAATAGGGTTACCTTTCAGCTTGTTATGAGGATTAACAATAACTTGTTATTATGTATAAATGATTAGTTCATTATATGATTTTAGCTCTAGAAGTCCCTGAATTAATTGGTCTCTGGAGAGAAAACTGAGGTAAGAGGAGCTATTTTATAGGAAGAATTTCTCTTTTCATTTTGAAATTTAGATATTCCTAGCATATTCTTGAATTTTATTAACAATTCCCTAGTCTTCCAGCTCCCAGACTCTCACATGTAGACTCTCAAGCAGTACCAGAAATGAGAAAATAATAACAGCATATCCTATCCTATTTGGGTAGCCTCTCTTGAGCTTAACTCAAGTTGAGCTTTGACTCTCATTGCTTTTTTTACTGGGAACTATAACTGTATATTTAAAAGACAGATCTATAGATGTGTTTCAGTGTAAAATCTGTGAGGCTCGTATCAACCTGATGCCCATCATTCAGTCATTCTCTGCAGGGCCAATTATCTGTATGTATTTTTAAAAAAGCCAACTTGAGAGAACTATTTCATTTTATTCTAATTTACTTATAGACAAGTCATTTGTAAGAAAGACCCTGACACATATCTTGGAGTCCTAAAAATATTCTCTGAAATTTCTCTGACACACCTAGCTTTGACTTTCAATAATGCTTAAGACATGTAAGAAGCGGCCCCCCAAGTGAAAAGCCCACATCCTTGCCTGCATTTTACCATGAGGCTTCTGCGATCTTTCGGTGGTTAACTAAGGAGAGCGACACACTCTCACGGGGTGCCAGGGTAGAGAGCGCTAGTGCTCAACATAAGATCCATAAAATATCCCTCCCATTTTACCCACCCAACGACCGGAAAAGCCTCCCGCTGCTGTGTAAGGAGCTTGATAAGGGACAATTTCCTGTCAGTGAGGATTGTTAAACTTAGAAGAGGTTCAGAAGAAAATAATTATATCCAGGTCTCTCCAGATCTCTGAAAATGAGAGGGGTTGATTATTAGTTAGATTGCTTGAAACTGCTTTTTGGAGAAGTACACCATCTCCCCAAGTTTCCTTTTCTTTCTCTCTTTTTTTTTTTCCTGTCTGACATTAATACTGACTTGTTTCCTTAATTCATTTTTCTACACACTTTCTAACGCTGTTACTATATTGTAAATGTGGTTCTGAAAATTACAGAGAAATGTAACCAGAATACTTTCATGGAGCCTTTTTATATCCACTTAATGTTTTACCTGTTTGCCCACACTCTGCAATAAAAATTACAAGTTGCCTTTTCAGACACTGACAGTGATGAACAGGAAGAGGAAACCAAATTTTTTTTTTAGAAATTCCCCTATTACAATGTGTGTGGCAGGTTTATAAATAGACTTAACAGGTGGATATTTTCAGGTAACATTAATACATTAGTCAATATCAAGGTAATTTTGTATTTTTTGTTTATAGGAGTATTAAAAAACAAAGCAGTAAAATTATTTTTTGACACATTCTTTCTCACTTTCATTTTCACCATAGTAGTCCTGCAAAAGACTGTCTAAAAAATAATGTAGGTAACTTAATTTCCCCAGGGTACAGTAAGTAAGCCACAAGTATTTTTTTGTTTTTTTCTTTTAAAGAAAGAGCCACCGAAATTAGGTTGGTGTTTTGTGTCAGAGAGTTCTCTCCATCAGTTTCTAGCATTTCTAGCACAAAGTGAAAAGAATTCTAAGAAAATCATAATAAATTTTTCCAGATTTCTAAACTAGTATGCATTTTAAAAATGTGAGATATGATGCCTTTTCAAAACACTGAAATAACTGTATTAAATAAAAGGTAGCAAAACAGCATACAAAAATTCTAATCTTCAGCCTGATGCACAGTAAATTCTCACTAAATGGTTGAAGCATATGAACATGCCAATATTTGACCACTTTGAATTATAAAAATGGCAATTTCACAAAATTCAGCCTAATGTTAATATATATAATAATTCTATAATCATCTTGGTGTCAGAAACCTGAGTCTAGGGGCACCTGGGTGGGTCGGCCGGTTAAGCATCTGCCTTTGGCTCAGGTCATGATCCCAGGGACCTGGCTTGGAGCCCCATGCTGGGCTCTGCTCTCAGGGGCGAGTCTGCTTCTCCCTCTACCCCTTCCACTGCTCATGCTCTCTCACTCTCTCTCTGTCTCAAAGAAATAAAATCTTTTAAAAAAAAAAGAAGAAGAGAAAAAGAAAAAGAAGCCCATGAGCCTACACCATTTTACTAAAAGAACACTTGGGTCTTGGGAATATTAGAGTTATTAGCCAAGATAAGAAAATAGCTTTTTGTGGTCTCAACAGACACTGAGGCAAAGTGAAACTACACATTTCACCTCAGGAGAGTTTAGGGATGTCCTCAAACCCTCACACAGAATCTTATAAAATAAAGCAAGAGGTTAAAGCTAAAAGAGAAAAATAACAACAGCTGTGAGCGCTCTTAAAGCTAAGACAGTGCAGAGGGACGGAGCATTCAAAAAAGAAAGACAAGAAACACTATAAATATAACCCAAATATAATTTAATACAAAAATAAATGCCTTGTATCTGGGCTATTTTGGTGCATATGGCCAACAGCCCTAACTACTACTGTCCTTTGTTAGGGTGTCATCACATTACCATACTGTATTTACAGTTCTGACTGTGCATTATCAGGACAGGTTAAAACTGGCTTTGAACGCTCTGAAAGTCTTTCTGTGAGAGTTTTTTTTAATAATTTCTCTGGATATTTTACCTCCTTTCCCAGCCCTTCAGGATATACTCAAGCATTAGCAAATGATTGGAGGGTAAGTTAGGCTAATACTCCCTCCATTAACAAAGTAATTGAGAAGCAACCTTATATCCAAGTACTTTCAGATTTTCAGGGACATAGCCAGCTTTTAAAAACTTTATTACACAAGCAATATTTTAATATTGAGAAATTAGAAATTCCAATATTTTTAAAGCTCTGAATAAAAAGCCGGAGATCTCTTTAAAGAATATATATACCTAATACATGAAGGAAAATAGCACAAAAGCATATCTCTTGCATCATCCTGTTATCCTCTGCATCCCTAGCACCTAGTACAGGACCTGGTATGTAGTTAGTTGTCAAGAATAAGTAGTTATTGGGCGCCTGGATGGCTCAGTTGGTTAAGCGACTGCCTTCGGCTCAGGTCATGATCCCGGAGTCCCAGGATCGAGTCCTGCATCGGGCTCCCTGCTCAGCGGGGAGTCTGCATCTCCCTCTGACCCTCCCCCCTCTCATGTGCTCTCTCTCTCTCTCTCTCTCTCTCTCATTCTCTCTCTCAAATAAAATAAATAAAATCTTTTAAAAAAAAGAAGTAGTTATTGAATGAATGAATAAGTGAGTGAGTGAATTAATCTAGGTATTGTGTTCACATTTAAAGTTTATATATTTTTAGCATCTATAGTAGCTCATTAAACATCTTTTGTGTACAAAAAGTTGTTCAGTACAGATGACTCAGTTTCCTCACCTATAAAATGAGGGTCTGGTCAAGGTGTTTCCAGCAGAAACATTCTGCAGCCTCTTAAACAGCTAGGGTAAGAGCAATCAGCAGGGATTTCTTAAAGCATTAATGGGTAAGCTAAGACCATTAATGCCTGGCTTCTTCCAAAATGGCCTTGAGCCACACATGACCTTGACTGATGAGGACTTTTTAACCCATCTCTCTGAAACTACTCCCAGAATCTTGCCTTGAGGCTTGTGTATCACTTGTTTAGCTCTCCTGACAGTACTCCAAAGGAAGTCATTCATTGGCAAGGACAAAGGCTCTCTGCTGGTGCCAAACAGAATTATTCATTACCACTTTAGGGAAAAGCCCAAGTCACGTTTCCAGGAGGGCTGGGGTCTGCCAGCTCACTGATGCTTGTTGGCATCACCTTTATTTTCCCCGTAGTCACCTGCTTTAATCAAAAGCCTTCGGAATTCCAAATGGAGCCTCTTTATCAATTGAGATCTCTTGAAGAAAAGGAGTATGTTTATAAATAAAACATCTTATGTAAGGAGACATGTTTTATAGAGTTCATGCTACTAATTTTTCTGTTTTCATTTTAAACACTTGTATTAGGTCAAGAACCTATGGTTTTTTCTGTTTTTGTTTTGAACACTTGTATTTGGTCAAGAACCAATGTTATGAAGAGTAGATCTATTTGGCCTACTTCTAACTCTGCATGGTCAAATATGGTAACCACGAGCCATATATGGCTATTGAAATTAATTAAAATTAAATAAAATTAAAATACTTGTTTTTCAGTTGTATTGGACACACTACAAATACCCAATAGCCACAAGTGGCAAATGGCTACCTTATTGGACAAGTACACATATGTAATATTTATGTCATTGTGGAAAGTTCTGTTGGACTGCATTTTTCTAACTTTTTAAAGGACACAGAATAATTGAGTATTTTGGTTTTTGATTTTAGAAATTTGTTACAGCCTAACATGGGAAAATGTTTGACTAGAGACTTACTTACTCATCATCTATTTATTAAGTCAAACAATTTCCCAAGAGTTTATCTTTGTTGTGAAAGGTTCTTGAAGGTTTATAACCCTTATCTCCTACTAGTTAGAGGATGTTTGGTGCCAAAAAATCACCAAAGCTCCTTGGAAGCCTTGGGTATCAGCAAAGAAAGGAACTGTTGTGAGTCACGGTCCATCTTCATTCCAATTAGCCTCCCTCTTGTTGCTGAGGAATTCAGACTTAATATATTTATATTTACCAAAGCACTTTAAAAATTCTGGGACGTTTTAGCACATCTTCCCTTGGTTGTTTCTCAACATTTCCAGGACTGTTTAGTCCCTAAACGAGCAGACCACCATAGTCTCTTCCAGGCCTAATCTTCCTCTTGGATGCATGCAAAATACCCAAGAATTTTAGACCTCTAGCACCGCCAGCTCGGTGCTAGCTGCTATGTGATCAGTAGTTCCAAGCCACAGAGTTCTACTAAATCATTTTGGGGCACCAGTGGTATAGTACTAATTCAACCAACAATTAAGGAAAGTTCAGTGATTAAGAAAAGACTAATATTCCAAAAGACTGGAATATTAAGAAACCTTCCTTTTTTACAGTTGCATCACTTACAGATAATTATCGGATTATCCCATGAAAATAAACATTTTTTGAAAGAAAACATTTTGAAAGAAAAATTTCTAACTGTAAGGATTTTTAAAATTAGTTAAAGGATAATTATTTTTAAAAGGTTATAATCTTGACTCTCAAACAAATATAAAATGAACATCTATCAAAGATTTTATTTAGCTCATTAACTAATGATAGAATCAGTAAGCTGTTACAACCAATTCATTAAAGAATCCAAAAAGCAGATGAATATATAAACTCATGAGGAATACTGAAACACATTTGCTTAACAGATGCAGAACTGGGCAATATCCACAGGGCAATAATCAATTGCATTCAATCATACATGTACACTGTGCATTTATATAGAAGAATCATTTGCATCACTATCAATTATCTTCAACTTAGAGAACTATGAAGTTGTTCAAAGACAACGAAGGGCCCAAAACTCATAGTCAGATACCCCGGAAGGTTATGTTCTAGGTTATGTTTAATTGAAGACACCCAGTAATCATCTTGGGGCATTTTCAAGTCTTTCGTAATTCTTTCTGGTAAATTATCTATCTGTAACTTATTCTCTCCATAGTTCTGTCCCTTTGATTTACCTGGCCATTTACTCCTTGTTTAAGAGATACCTGATAAACTTTCCTTTTTGCTTGATTCAACAGAACAGGAAAAAGAACATAAAGATGTGTTTTTTTGCAAAGTGTAAGAGAGTATGGAAAGAATCACAGTGAGCTAGATAGCTGGGGGGAGAAGCAAAAGAAAGAGGAAAAGATGGACGAATCATAATTTCATAGATATCGTGATTACAGAATTAAACCTCCTTCACTCCTTTATCTCCTTGATTCTGGTCCCTTGGTTTTAAAATACATCTCAATTTACGTAGCATCTTCTTTTTAGGGAGAAAGAACATTTTAAGGAGAAAAATGTACAGTTCTTTTTAAAATATAGCACAATGGAGTATCTTTATTTATATGCTAGCTTATTATGCCCTTAATAACTAAGATTTTAAGTCTGAGCCTTCTTTTCATCCTTCTGAATCACTTCTGGCCATTGTTTATTAGCACATGACATGATACTTTTCATAATGCATTTTCTGATCAAAACTTTTAGCACCTTTGTGATTGAAAATATAATCTTAAGGCATTTCAAAGACTACTGGTGTATTCTCTCCATTTCCATTTGATTATTTGACTACTCCACCTGCACACCCCTCCACACATTTATACAGCTAATTTGAAAGTTATCAGGAAGCTATTGACAGCCTAGCACCTGAGCAATAGTTCTTCACAAAGCATGCATTGATCATTCACCTTTCCTCACTTTGAAAGCACTATGATTCATATTGAGAGATTTGGCAAATTCATCTGCCTCTAATTGTGTTGCTTGGCATCCAACAGACAGTTGTTTTGTATATATCCCAAGGACAAGAGATATATCTCCTTGCACAAATTCATATACATACATGGATCTTATATTCGGGGATCCTTTGTAAAATACTCAGTTGTTGTGTTACAAGAAAATCAGTTGGTTCATTTCTCAAGTGATAAATGTTGCATCACTTACAGTAAACTTACATCCTCCCCTCTGTTCGCTGGGGCTGTAGCCCTTTTTCTTTTCAGTGCTGCCATACAATACAGTGCTATCGAGGACAATTCTGGGTCCAAGTTTAAGCAAAAATTTGACTGTGGGAGGCAGCACCAATGAAAATAAGTCGACTGAGGAAACAAGGATAAACAAGTAGCCTAAAGTTTACACTTATCCAGGCTATGACGCTTACACAGGAAATGATCACAGTGGCACAGCTGCATCTCTGAAGATTGACTGGTTTCTTTGGACTTTGATCATAAGATTTATTCTAATTTCTGAAAAGTTAAAATTGGGGGTGGGGAGGTACACTACACATGTTGCAGTTGAGGAACTATGCTAAATTACAGCTTGCTAAAATACAGGTTGTTTCACAAGGTCATGACTCCTTTTTTTTTTCTTTAAAGATTTTATTTATTTATTTGAGAGAGTGAGAGAGCATGAGCAGGGGGAGGGGCAGAGGGAGAAGCAGGCTCCCCACTGAGCAAAAAGCCTGATGTGGGGCTCCATCCCAGGACCCTGGGATCATGACCTGAGCCGAAAGCAGACACTTAACTGACTGAGCCACCCGGGCATCCTGGTCATGACTCCTTTTTTGTGTGTGACAAATTCTTTGACAAATTTTCCAGCTTCACTGCTGCTGATCTAGATCAACCCTTTCTCTTAGTAAATCAGAGAACAAACATCTGGAGACCAGCTTGTTCCAAATTTCACCAAGTGAACTGGTACTAACCAAACTTAGAGAAGTGGCTTGTAAACACTCAGTGCCAACCCATGGGGGGGTGGGGCGAGGGGGAGAAAAAAGAAAAAGTAGTGAAACCATGAATTCAAACATATCCACTTTGAAGAACTGTCTTCTTTTCATGATGAAATGTTTATTTTTTATGTGAATGTAAGAGGCATTCTTTTTGTTAAACTTGCCCCCATTCCAATGTATTTACTTAATAAAATAAAAATTTAGCAACCTTATATTGGTTCCCTCAATTAAAAAAATAACTACATGCAAAAATCTGAGAATTAATACACCAGAGTGATTCAAGATCGTGTTCTTTGCTTTAGGCGTTTTTTTTCCTTATTTTGTATGGCTGTTTTGTTGTTGTTGTTTGAGAAAGGATCTTCCTCAGCCACTTTTTTTTCACCTTCTAAAGAATACCTTCCTTTTTTACTTAGCTCACAATTATGAAACCATCTTTTTTACATTTCAAATAATTGGACTATCCAAAAAAAAGCAACAAGTTGCATTTATGAATATCAATCTTTCTATAAATAAGATTAACTACTAAGAAAGCTTTTTTTAAAAATCTTCCTTATTGTGCCAGCTTTCCACTCTGTGATCACTCACACCTCAATTATAAGATTTAGTTCCCTGGCCTGTTTGAATGAAGTGTTTGCCAAAGCAGGATACGCACATACACATGCCCAAAACCTATCCTACCATGTAAAGGAGAGATGCAAGAGTTAATGGCAATTTATTCATAGCTCAACTACTTCTGCCTTTTCTAGCACAACAGCACAATCTACTACTATTCTGGTCCTGTAGCCCCTTGTTTTTCTGTAAAGGCATTTTATTCAGTAGCTTGAAAATAATGAATCCACAAAGTAATGCTCCATGTGAGAGTAATTCATTTTAGAATGTGTTGATTATTATGATTAATGGTGGGGCCCTGGCATTTTGTTGACTAATGTTAATACAGTAACATTTGGGTAGCACCTTTTGTGATTTTTCGAGGTGGTGCACTTGTTTGTTAATGCATCCCATGTCCAGGCATTGCCATTAGGCCAGCATTGGTGACAGTACCACTTTGTCAGACTGGAAAGATGGTCTCAGACTCAATAAGGAAACACTTTATCAAAGGGAATAAAAAATGGAAATGAGCCACTACTTGTGGACTAAGATTAAATTAGCTTCGAGAATTGAGGAGCAGCAGCTACTCTTGCTATTCCTTCCAATGCATGAGCCTGTACATCTCGAGCTACATTCATTCAACAAATATTTGGTAACTATGATACGTAATGTATTAAGTGCTTATTCTGATTATTTTAAGATAGACAAAGAGGAATGCACTTCTGTGTCTTCAAAAGCCGAGGAAACCAGCTGACTCGTGTACAGAATTATCCGTAATAGAAGGAAGCAGTGGTATGTGCTGTTGGAGAGGTAGAGATAAAATGTGCCAACATTTCAGAGGAGGGGGAAATTGCTGTTGTAACTGAAGAACCAGGAGGGTATTCATGAAGGAAATGGAAGTGGAGCAGAACCTTGAGGAGTGGTTAGGATTTGAACATATGGAACCAGGTTGAAGTAGTTCCAGAAAGAGAACTACACAAGCCAGCAACAGGAGACAGAAATTCTGGGATATGTATTGCAAAAAGGAGTCTGGCTTGAATTGGAGGATCCCTGAAGGGGAGTAGTGGGTAGAAACATGTTGGATCACAGTAAAGTGAGACTAAAGATTTGGGGCTTTACTCTATAGGCATGAGGAAGATTGTGAGGTTTTGTAAATATAGGAATACCTGTTCATAACAGTAATTCAAAACAATTCATCCGGAAACTATGCATCCATTGGATTGAGGAGGGCAATACCCTGGGCTTCAGAGAATGGATGGAAGTCATTGGTGGAGCCCTTGAGAATGCATTAAGAAGAACTGCCACAATGTCTATGGGAATGGTTATCGGATAATGGATAGAAGAAGTGTCCAGAACACAGTACGGAATAAGTGTTGACAGCACATCGAACACAAGGGAAAGGGACATGGACAGGAGTCAAAGGACTCTGATATTTAAAAAAAAAAAAAGAATGGGCTTGATTGATAAGACAAGGAGCCCAGTTTGAGTCACCTTGAATTTGAAGTGCTGACAAGAGTCAAAGACTAAAACACTCCCAAAACAATTTGCAATGCACATCAGGAATTAAGATAAAAAGAAAGCCAGAGCTAGAATTTTACTTCCTGGGGAATACTATGCACAGGGATAATAGTTGAAGTTTCTATGTTTTGAGAGAAGTTCACCAGCAGGCACGAGAAGAACAGTTCACGGAAGAGAAGAGGGCCAGGAATAGATCCCCGGAGAACACTCCCCACTTAGAAGGTAGAAGAAGGGGAAGCTTCCCTTCTCCCCAGAAAAAGTCCTCAGAAGGAGTAATCAGAGGCAGCAGAGGTGAAGGAGCTAGGGTCTAGGGGTGGGATAGGTAGATCAGAAAGGCAGGGCCAGTCTGGCAGAAGCCATGTTTTTTTCTTGCACACGACATTTTGCCTTTAAAAGAAGGAAAGATCACTTAACACTAGATAAAATGTGTGCTTCCAGAACAGAGTTCTTTAAATCTTGACTAAAGGGTTTCCTGATATAACTCGCTCCCCCATTCAGAGCCATACTGCTTCTAATTCCCCAGCAGAGCATGTAGATCGTGGCCTGCTGCCCACTACCCTGGGAAGAGCCCTTTCTCACAGACATACGGATGTTTTTTCCGGGAGTCTGCCAGAAGCCTGAAGATACATTAGTGGTTTTGAAATTGCTTTCCCCCAATAAGCTGCAGGTCCACCAAACACTGCTTCTTTCTGCATCTGGACCATCTGCTACAGACCAGGGGGTTCTTAACCTGAGGCCAGTAAATATCCTGGCCAATGAAAGTAATGTTCTGTTAGCCACATGCATGCATTTTCTGAAGAGACTGTTTACCCTTCTCCTGATTCTTAAAAGAATCTCTTTTCTTAAAAAAGAGAAGAACCACTATAATAGATTACATGTTCTTGTACAATGCTATGAGTTTCTTGAGGACAAGATCCCGTGCTTATACATTTGGGTATCTTCCTGTTACCTCTTTCAATCTTGGCTGAATGAATGGCATTTAATAGTGCTACATTAGATGAGCCAACAGGAAAAATAAAATACTCATTTTGGCTCTAGAGCCTCTTCCTTGACTTAGCAAATATTTAAACCTAGGAAACATATTCTCTAATGATAATGTTTTTTATTAGTACACTTGTAGCTTAAAACAAGTGCTTCAAACACACACTATTTCATTTACATCTTCAATAACTGTGTGGAGTTGGGCTCCCTGCTCAGCGGGGAGCCTGCTTCTCCCTCTCCCTCTGATGCTCCCCTATTTGTGCTCTCTCGCTCTCTCAAATAAATAAATAAAATCTTTCAAAAAATTGTGTGGCGTAGAAATTGGCATCTTCATCTCATGAATGAGGAAGCTAAGACTGAGAGAAGGCATGTGATTTGCCAAAGGTCATACATTATGTGTTAGCTTATTTATATCATGGCACATTCATTTGTAAATAAAAATGCTGATGAATACGATGGACTTGGCCTTGTTTTTCTAGAATGCTTGTTGGTTGGCAATAGGTTGGTTTTTGTTTTATATGAATGAAATCTTTTTGTTCACCTAAAATTTGATACTCATGTTGAAAGCAATGGTTTCCAAATAGCCATGTTACTGAATGACAGATACCACTACCATATAGTGACTTTAACTTCATGGTCTTCTACTAGATAACATTAAACAAAAGTAATGAGGCCCAGCTTTGGGTCTTTGTAGGTTATGTCAGATAGCAGTATAGTGTCATGATTAAGAGCATGGGCCTTTGAGTCTGACTTGGATTTCTGAGTTCTAGTAACCAGTGTTATATCCTAAGTATTAAATACTGGATATATCTTAAGGTCTCTTTCAAATTTAGAAGGGTACCTGCTAAATTTCCATCTGAATCTAGAGATTGAGAAAGTTCCCCTATTTTGCTTCCACCTTTTCCTGGAGTCCTCTGGAGTACAGAAGCGGGGGCGGGAGGGGGGTGAATTCCAGGGCAGCCTTGCATTGATGGCCCAAGTCCGCCCAGCTGGCAGGGCAGCTGTGTTCTCTGCCCCAGGCTTCAGTCCCACCACAGACACTGCTCTGCTGTGGTGCACTTGATCTCCCACAGGCAGCCAGCCCCCCCCCCCCCCCCCCCCCCCCCCCCCCCTCCCCGTCTCCCACAGCGGGGTTTCCCACAGCAGGGTGTCCCAGAGCAGGGGTTGTGAGAGTCCGTATTTACATACAGGCTGAGCCTTACCTTCCTAAACAAAGGAGAATGATCTAAACTTTAATACAAAAGCAGAGGGATGACAGCAGTGCTTGGAGTTTCTCAGACAAAACAAAACAAAACAAAACTGATCCCTAAAACTGAACCCTAAAATGTGAAGGGCTTGCAAACTAATAGGCAGCTCTCCTGAAGTTGGAATGAAAAATGCTACAGGAAGGAGAAGGACATTCTGACTCAAACCCCTGTCAGAAACACCTTGCTCTTAAGTAAAATGTGTATGCCTTCTGTTAACTGAGGAAAGGGGATTGTTAATGCTCCATGCTCGTTGAAATACAATTTTCCAAATGTGTTTGCTCAGTATCACTTTACATGTTGTTTTCATGATAGTTTTTTTTTTTTTTCTTGAAGGTCATGAACAAGTAAGCTACTTAATTGTCTGACTAGGCAGTTCAGCTTTTAGATGCCTGCAGTGACAAAGAGGGAGAATACAAGGAAAAAGGAAATTCTGTCCCAGCTGTGTGCTGGTCAGTGTGTGCTGTTTGTGGGGAGACAGGGCTTCTGGAACACTGGTGTGCCAGGAGGAAGAAATATTAGCCAGAGATGTCTGGCACTGACACTTTCTTTTCCAAAGAGAAAATGGTTCAAGAACAAGATAAGCCTGGTATTTAGAAATATTCATTGAAATAGAAGCATCGTGTTCTGGTATAAGCTGAAATGGTAGTATCAGCCTGAATATAAAAGGACAGGGTGGTAGAAGGCCCCACCCTGCCCAGAGATCACCACTGGGAATAACAGCCTCATAGGTAGCCACTGTGGAAGGGAAAAGAGCACAAGGAAGTGCTGAACCTGCTTCTTCTCTAGGTTACCACTTCCTGTGGGTTCTGCAGCCTGGGCTGAATAATCTAGGGCCAGTGGCAGGTGTGTGTCTGATCTTTTCCTGCCAGTTGGCAACCCAGTTGCATGTTGCATTAATTTTATAAATTATAGTGAATGAGTAGAATGACATTTTCAAATGCCTGACTTCACCAGTTCATCTTAAACCCTGTAAATATCTTTTGTGTTCCATTATAGTTTTCCTGGACCCATGTAGTTTAGTGTAAGCTAGAGTAAATTGTTTTAAAATCATGACCAAAATACATATGGTGAAGATATGAAAAATTGATACATTCGCCTCACCAAACATGGTCTAAATTTTCCATTATATATGTAGCTATACATACTCTTAACCCCCATGAAGGTGGGGACCAGGGCTACCTTGTTCCTGGAAATATCCTAACAATTTAGCAATGTTATTTGTTCATTTGACTATTAACTGCCTTTTTAAAAATAGTATCTCCCAACATATCCTTTAAAGGGGCTTTTGTTAGGAGATATTAACACTGTAAATGTTTAGAAACTTGGTTTGCTTTACAACTTTGCAAGAAATAATTCATATTTTTATTTTATTTTTTGCCTTTCACTCCATTCTCAGAGATAATTAATAATTAATATGGGGAAATTATTGTTTTTCAGGCTTGAGCTCTCCCAACATGGCTTTCCTTGTACTCTTCTCTTTGCTGGTTCTGCAAAGTCTGGCTTTAGGGGCCACTTTCCCTGATGAGACCATTGCTGAGTTGTCAGTGAATATGTATAACCATCTTCGAGCCACTGGAGAAGATGAAAATATTCTTTTCTCTCCATTGAGTGTTACCTTTGCTATGGGAATGATGGAACTTGGGGCCCAGGGGTCTACCCTAAAAGAAATCCGTCATTCAATGGGATATGACAGCCTGAAAAATGGTGAGTGTGCTTAGGTTTAATTTTTCAAGGTGGTTTGGCTTTAACTTTTCAACTCAGTTATGTTGTCTTAGGCCACAGGTAGCAATATTCACACAACCTGAGAAAGTGATCTCATTGAGATGGTATGGTTAGGAGAACCATCAGGAAACCCAAGGAAGGTATTAACTCCTTGCTGTATCCTTAGCTGAATTAATCTAAGGAAATGGTAGATTTTGTTATTATTATTTAAATAAACCTCACTGTGACAAATAAATCAAACATGGTTCTTACTGAGTTTCCAGTCTAGAGGGAGATGCATGTATCAATTAATTATCACATAAATGAAAATTTACAACTGTGATAACTGCTGTGAAGAAAAGCAACATGATTCTCTAGGAATATCAGAAATTTTTGCTTAAAACCAATTGTATCTTCATTTTTTAAGTAGCATCCAAGAATTTTTTTTGAAATGTTTTATTATTATGAAAATGCTATGTATTGGGGAAAGTTTTTAGCCAAAAGGTTTTTGTAATCATTTTGACATGGTGTATGATTTCTATTTTAATGTTTTCAATATACATGAGAATCAACTCATTAAAAAGTTAAGAACTCGATGATTTCTAAGGCATGTTTCTAGTTATAAGGCAAAAAAGTCCAGTGAAAGTAAAATTTCAAGGAATATTTTGATTTTTAAATTAGGTAATTAAGCTTAATTCTTATTCCTATTAATTATAAAATGAAAACCAATTTAATAAGAATAACCTAAGTACTTTGAAAGGAGACAACCAAAAAAATCTCTATAGATTCTACCAAGACATCAATTAAAATGAAAAATAATACCAGTTCATAATACTCAAAGTTAATTTGAAGATCTAGAAATGGCACAAATATTGGAACCTCTTAGTCATGTCGATATGGGGAATAAACTAGTGCTCTTCCCTTGGGCCCCTGTCTCATCCATCTTCCTTGCTGTTTTTTAGTGCTTTTCCAATCCCCGTGATCATTCACTGTGTCTGTTCCATTAATAAACTTATTGTTTGTCATTTTGCAGGTGACGAATTTTCCTTCTTGAAGGATTTTTCTAACATGGTAACTGCTAAAGAGAGCCAGTATGTGATGAAAATTGCCAATTCCCTCTTTGTGCAAAATGGATTTCATGTCAATGAGGAATTTTTGCAAATGCTGAAAAAATACTTTAAAGCAGAAGTAAATCATGTGGACTTCAGTCAAAATATAGCTGTGGCCAACCATATCAATAAGTGGGTGGAGAATAACACAAATAGTATGTCATTTGGTTCCTTTCTTTCTCTAGTAGCTTAGTTTTAACTCTCTTCTACTTCTGAAATTAGTTTCTCTTCAATCCAGTTGAATTTTTGAATGTTAGCATTAAGTTGAGTATCTAATAATTATTTTGTATAGATTACAGTCTTTTTAGAGGCATTGCTTATGAATAAATATTTTTGAAAGGACTTAAGTCTTTTGGCATGTGAAGAATTTAGGCACTATGATAAATCAGTCTGAAATCTGTCTCTCCAATCATGGTTTTCCTCTGCATTGTAATCTTAACTACTGTATGGAATTTTGCTTGAGATGACTTGTTTAAGAAGTTGGATACCAATTAGGATGGCAGTTCGTGGGCCTCTTAAAAATATACTTAAAATAGAATATAAGAGAGAGTTAAAAATCAGAGTTGGGCTTTTATTTTTTTTAAAGATTTTATTTATTCATTTGAGAGACAGAGAGAGCACAAGTAGGGGGAGTGGCAGAGGGAAAGGGACACACAGACTCCCCGCTGAGCGGGGAGCCTGACGTGGGCTCAATTCCAGGACCTGGAGATCATGACATGAACTGAAGGCAGATGCTTAGCCATTTTAACCATCTGAACTACCCAGGCAGGCACCCTCAAAGTTGGGATTCTAAACGACAGAACTTGATTGGTAACCAAAAAAATTGTATAGGATTTCTTAAAAAAAGAGCAGCCCATTTTAAGCCCAAATAAGTGGAGAATTAGAAAGAGATACGTTTATTTTAAAATTTATTTCTAATCTAATTTAAAATTTATTTCTAATCTGAACATTTATTTTAAAATTTATTTCTAAACTTGACTGGCTTGGTTGGTGGAGCATGTGATGCTTGATCTCAGGGTAATGAGTTTGAGCCCCACATTGGGTGTAAAAAAATAAAAAAATAAAATCTTTAAAAAATAAATAAAATTTGTTTCATCTATTCTTTAAAAATGTATTTAAACTTTCCAAATATTTCATATTTTACCATTTTACTGTCTAACTTTACCAACAAAATATTGAAATTAGAGTTTAAAAAATGAAGCCAAATTGAAAGTAGATTGCAGATGTTCATTAAATTAATTCATATTGTCAAAACTCCCCAAATAATGTCAATCTAATATATTTTATTTTGGAACAATAACAAAAAAACCTCACCACATGCCCTATGTCCTATAATCCCAAAAATTCTGAGGCACCTTTGTAAGCACCTAAATAAAATGAGAGAATACAAATTTTGGTCCTATCTTTTTCAACTACAAATTCTCTCATTAATAGAATGAGAGAATACAAATTTTGGTCCTATCTTTTTCAACTATGACATTAAAACGTAGGATAAAATAAACTTATGTTTGTATTTTAACATTCAAAGAATAAGTCAAGAATAACAATCCACTTTGAATAGACTGAATGATTACAAGCTATTTTGAAAATCTTTTTAAACATTTTTAGCTATCAACAAAGACCCAATATCTTTGAGAATAGATTTGTAAAGGAATATTTCAAATGATAGATAATAAGGCATCACTAGTTCAATTGGCTTTCACTCATCTGTTTTCACCTAGTTGAATGCAGTTGTTACATTTAGTGGAAAGATATCCAATATATATGGGGAAATTTCTGAATTGGTTGACATTTTAATCATGTACATTGTTCAAGAATAAACTCAGTAATGATTATTGAATGCTTACTCTGTGTTAAGAGTTGTACATACATCGTTACAACTAGAAAGTAGTAAAGCCTGAGATTCTGTTGTACTTGGTTCTATAGTTTCTGCAAGTATCAAGATCCTACCAGTGTTATTGCAGGTAGGTGTGTTTACAATCTGTAATTGTGTGTGTGTGTGTGTGTGTGTGTGTATAACATTTTTCCTTTGAAAGCAAGATACTTTTAATTTTTATTGTAAATTTGGTAATGGTATACAGTTTTCTGGATTACTCTATCAGATGGTAGTTTGATAATCTTTTGGTCCCCATTCACCTTCAAATTTAATATAAATTTTCATCTATTCATTTTTTCCTGAATAGGTCTGTTGAAGGATCTGGTATCCCCAAGGGATTTTGATGCTAGCACTCATTTGGCCCTCATCAATGCTATCTATTTCAAGGGGAACTGGAAGTCACAATTTAGACCTGAAAATACTAGAACCTTTTCCTTCACTAAAGATGATGAAAGTGAAGTCCAAATTCCAATGATGTATCAACAAGGGGAATTTTATTATGGTAAGACATTCTGGCTTTTATTTCTCTCTTCTTGCAGTATAATAAATTTTTAAGAAAGAACATGAAGTATTTATTACTCAAATATCTTGTCAATCTTGTTTGGGCTACAATTCAATTTCCTTGGCTCCATTTTCAAAGGCCTCTAATTAGATCTTGAGTGAACATTATATGCATTGACAGTTTTCTAATATACTTCTTAAAATTATAAAGTTGATTACACCTGCAGAGTGGCTTTATTCATGGGCAAACACCTGACCTTGTATAAGAATATTCTGAGTTACTCCAAAAAGCCATTGGCTTTGGGGTGGTTGTCAGTGACCTATATGTTCCACTTTGCTCTTGCTTGGATTCCTTACCACTTTTTAAATTACAAGCATTTCTTTAGAATTTTGCTTTCAGGGATGCCTGGGTGGCTCAGTCAGTTAAGTGTCTGCCTTTGGCTCAGGTCATGATCCCAGGGTCCTGGGACTGAGTCCCGCATTGGGCTCCTTGCTCAGCTGGGAGCCTGCTTCTCCTTCTGCCTGTAGCTCCCTCTGCTTGTGCTCTCTCTCCCTCTCTCTGACTCTCTCTCTATCTCAAATAAATAAAATCTTTAAATAAATAAATAAATAAATAAAATTTTGCTTTCAAACTGTGTATGTATGGTTAGACATAATCATTCATAGTTTCATTTATTGAAAGTCTATGATTTGTGATACAACTCGATATCTTTGGCATTATTTTCAAAGATATTTCACTGGACTTTTCAGAAGTTTAGAGTGTTAATCCTTCTTACACACTACAATGGACTGTATTCTTACACACTATATTTGAGAACCAAAATGTTTAATGGTCTAAAGGACCTAGATCAGTTATAGGAAAATACTCACAACAAAAGCATTACATTTTCTTTTTGAAAATGGGGAAATTTTGAGGTAGCAGCAGGATCATTTTTTTAAAGACTTCTTTATTTTTTTTATGGAAGGCTGGTGAATTTAGCTAAATTATTAGAACACAAAGCCCATTACCTTACTAACCTCATTACCTAATTTGGAGGTCTTAAGCACCACAGTTACTGTGGATAACTGCTGTAGAATGTAATAGATTTCATTTTGACTATGCTATCTTGGCCCAAATCTTTCATCTGTGGTAATGATAAAGTCCCAGGTATTACATAGTCAATTTTCCCCTTCTTAGAAATCAGGTGGGTATTGGCAAATATGAATTACATCTACTTGGATCTAGGGCTTTATTTTTCTAACCAGGACTTACCATTGTTTCTAAAGATATTCTTTAACGATATATTCATTTGAAGTCTCTCATTTAAAAATAAAAAGTAAGTCTAGAGAACATATTATAACAATTGTGATATAATTCTGGGGATTCTAAAATAAAATAAATTCTTTAGGACTGAAGATTCACTTGATTTCAGGACCTTTAAAAAAAAACAACAAAAAAAACCTTTTTCCTCAGATTCCTGAATTTCTTATATTCTTTTTTTTATTAAAGATTTTATTTATTTATTTGAGAGAGAGAGAATGAGAGATAGAGAGCATGAGAGGGAAGAAGGTCAGAGGGAGAAGCAGACTCCCTGCTGAGCAGGAATCTCGATGTGGGACTCGATCCTGGGACTCCAGGATCATGACCTGAGCCAAAGGCAGTCACTTAACCAACTGAGCCACCTAGGCGCCCTGAATTTCTTATATTCTATATACTATTTTGGAAGAGAGTTATAACAAACCTTTTATTTGAGCTTGAATATGGGCCTTTTATCATCTTTCTTTTTGTTTTAGGAGAATTTAGTGATGGCTCCAATGAAGCTGGTGGTATCTACCAAGTCCTAGAAATACCCTATGAAGGAGAGGAGATAAGTATGATGCTGGCATTGTCCAGACAGGAAGTTCCACTGGCCACTCTGGAGCCATTGGTCAAAGCACAGCTGATTGAAGAATGGGCAAACTCTGTGAAGAAACAAAAAGTGGAAGTGTACCTGCCCAGGTAAGAGGCTCCTGTGGGATTCCTTCTGATAGCACGGAGGGAGAGATTTCAATGTAGGTTCCGACTCAGGAAAACTCTGGCCACTGCCTTTGAATTTTAAGTCTTAGCTACTCTCTTCCCCGTACTCCCCTTCCTGTTTCCTCCCCTTCCCTCCTCTCCTTCTCTACCTTCTCCTTTTTTAAAGTAGTCTTTTGTACTCATGAGGTCCTGCCCAGAGACACAAGCTCACTTATCGATTCACTCAGTACTATTTACCAAGACCTAGTTTCAGATCCTAGTCAATATTCTTAGCTTCATTTTAGAAGATTTCTCAATAGATCGTCTCTGAATGTCATTTGCATTGGCAGTCTTCTGTATTTCATTAATATTTAAAGTTGATTATAGCTGGAGAGGAAATAATCTCCCACATTGTTGGAAGAAGCGTAAGCAAGTTACTGTACTCGGTGCCAAGATGCAACCATAAATAAGCAGGAAAAAGCTTACAATTCTTCCTGTGGATTAAATAATAAAATCTATGCAGGGCGATGTTCTTCTCAACCCTGCCTCTGGCCACTCACCACAACAAACACTTTGCAGCATGTACTATCCATGTGCTTGTTGCTAGGCTACACACAGATAGCATGGTTTTGCCTGCCTCTGGGTCTCTATGCATGTTTTTGCCTTGGCCTAAAATGCTCTTCTCATGTTTCTTTGCCTGATATTGATATTGTGTACTTCTCTGTATATTTTTAAAGAAATTCTTTTTGATAAAATGAGAAATTCAGTACAGTGTTAATGCTTCCCTTATTAAATTCCATGAATTAAGTGCAGCATGTCCAAATGCTTCAATTTTGTGAGGATGCAAAGTTATTTAGGGGTATTTTAACAGAATCCTAAATGAATGCTTAACAAGTAGCACATATTCTAATTCAACCACATTCACTAGAAAATGTGGCCTCCAGGTCCTGTCCACTGAGAAATTGAACGTGGCAGCAGAAAATTAAATTTTCATTTTCTAAGAGATCCTCTTCAATTATGAAATAGTTTATCTTGCTTGCTCATATTAATGCCTGATACTAAACTAGGCACAGTTAATTACCACATATCCATTTCTCCAGAAGTTCTATGAACTCTCCCTCTGCCTGGTTAATGCAGAGAGCAAGGCCAAGTAGCTAGATACCACAAATCTGGTTTCCCTTTTTAAGAAATTGACTGTTTTCAAATACTTATGTGTAGGTAATGATCAATAGGAAATGATCTGCCCCTTCCATTTTACAGTATGAGGATCCCCTAAATGTCCAATGAGGGTAATGATGTTTGTGACCTCATTTTAGCAAGGGTAAAAATGTTTTAATAGCCATTTCCTAGGTTTACTCAAGTGTCTGTCTTAAAATGTTTGTATAGATTTATTCGCATGGAGCTATTACTCTGAAACAGCAACTTTGCATTTCTGTAATTTGACCACATTCTTGTCCTGCTCCACAGGTACTTTTACTTTCTATTATATTAGATTTTATGCATATAGGTGTTAAATGCCTTTCTTAAAAGGTATAGGATATGTTGATGGGGGGAGAAGGGGCAACTACTTTTGTATTTTTATTAGTGTTCACCCTGGACAATAAGTCCTACATGAATCGAAATTGTATTTTTATCCAAAATACAAAACTCTATTCAGGAGAGGGTAAAATTGCTATACCTATATGATATCATAAATCCAGTGAAATACTAAAAGGTTAAGGCACAGTCATACATTTCTAAGATTTAAATGAGATTACCAGATGTTCTTCCAATTTATTCATGGTAGCAAAAACAGTTTGGCTAATATAGATAAAAAATATATGTAAGATATCTAAAAAACACTTTAGAATAATGCCTAGCACAGAGTAAGCATCATATAGTTATTATCTATTATCACTATTATTATTTATTCTCAGTGTACATTTAAAGTCCTAGTATTCACCTTATGTTAATCTATGGGTAGCTTTGTATACACTTTCTTCCAGTAAGGTTTTTTAAAAACCTTGTTCTGATGAACATTACCCTCTTCGTTGTATAAGTTGCAAGAGGATTGTTTTAAAATGAAAATCAAATTTTTTTCTTTAAATTTTTTATTGTTATGTTAATCACCATACATTACGTCATTAGTTTTTGATGTAGTCTTCCATGATTCATTGTTTGTTCATAACACCCAGCGCTCCACGCAGAACGTGCCCTCTTTAACACCCATCACCAGGCTAACCCATCCCCCACCTCCCTCCCCTCTAGAACCCTCAGTTTGTTTTTCAGAGTCCATCGTCTCTCATGGTTCCTCTCCCCCTCCGATTTACTCCCCTTCATTCTTCCCCTCCTGCTATCTTCTTCTTTTTTTTTTTTCTTAACATATGAGCGCTGTGAATTGTGCAAGACTGTTGAATCACAGATCTGTACCTCTGAAAGTCAAATATCTTAATAGTTGGAATGCAGAGGTACCTGGCTGCCGTATCTTTCCACTCTGACTTTTGTAGTCTCAGATTTGTCATTTGTGATCAGAGTGCTAGAAATCAACGGATATAAAGTGGTTTTCTATTTTGTAAACAGAGACCATCCTGTTATTTTGAAATGATTGTCTTAGAAATAAAGCACTTTAGTTTCATGTTTATAAAAGAAAACTAATACATAAGCCATCTGATTTTGTTCTTTAACATGAGTGCTTTTTATTAGGTTTTTCTACAGAAGGTGTCTTGATTAGTTTCTTAATTGCTTACAAGTTGAATAAATCTCCTTATATATAAAATATATTTATACTTTTCTAACACTTGCTCTCCACACCTGAGTCTCTGATGCTTCTGCCCTCAACATACCTCTTCAACTTACTCAGATAGAAAGTTGCAAATGCACGATTACATTGTTAAAATAGGCTTGCCTTTTGGGTTTAAAAAAGCAGTGTTGTGGCTTTTTATTTTTAAATTCAGTGGGCGAAATGTAAAATCTACCTATAGTTTGTTTGGTTGTTTTTAAATAGCCATTGTTAGAATTGTAGTTAGTGGTGGGGCACTTTGCGGTCAGACAGACCTTAGCTCATATCCTCATTCTACCACTCGCTAGCTGTGTGACTAGGGCAAGTTGCTTAGCTTGTCTGAACTTCAGTTTGTTCTTCTGTAGAATAGAGATAACAATACATAATCTCACAGGATTCTGTGACATTATCATAGGGATGATTAAATGAAATACCATATGTAAAAAGATTTGTATAGTGTCTGGGATATAGTGAGCCCTCAGATATGGGAGATGATAATGATTATTTATATGCATATTAGTTTATATTAAGAGGAAAAAGTAAATGGATAATAGCTATTTCCCATAATTTGATAAGGAAACAAAGACGGGAAATGGATAAGTGGAAGTTGCTCACATCCTATCTTCAACTTTGAACAAACACTGTCTCTCTTTCCTTTTTTTTTTTTTTTTTTTTTTTTTTGGTTTGGTCACCTAGATATTTTTCACTTCAACCTATGTGTATTGTCCTATGCCAGATACTACAGATATTGAAATAAAAAAAGATACTGTATTTGACTAATTTATAGCTAAAGCAGCAGAGATGAACAGCTATTTAATCAAATTACTCCACCACTACTAAAACGCAAATATAAAACACCTTAACATCTATAATAACGTGAATGTTATACATAACTGCAATATTGTGAGTGTTATCAATACAATCTGCCCTTTATTACATGCCTCCTACATAGTGGCACCATCCTAAGACTTCTAGGAACCTTTGGGGCACCTGGATGGCTCAGTTAATGGAGCTTGCAACTCTTGATCTCATGGTTGTGAGTTTGAACCCCATGTTGGATGTAGAGATTACTTAAAAATAAAATCTTTTTTTTTTAAAAGACTTCTAGAGGGGTCCCTGGGTGGCTCAGTGGGTTAAGTGTCTGCCTTCTGCTCAGGTCATGATCCCAGGGTCCTTAGATCAAGACCCACATCAGGCTCTCTGCTCAGCAGGGAGCCTGTTTCCAGCCTGTTCCTCCCTTTCCTGCCACTCTCTCTCTATCTCTCAGTCAAATAAATAAATAAAATCTTAAAAAAAAAAGACTTCTAGAAACCTTATTTAATCCCTTCAACAATACCATGCGGCAGGTATTATTAATGTCACGTTCTACATGCCAAATCCGGAACTTGCCCAAATTCAATCTGGCTAAATTACCATCCTCACCTGAAACAGCAAACCTCAGAAATGTGAAACAAACCAGGTTGCTCTTAAGAAATACAAAGAATCTTCTACTGATCTCTCCCTTCACTTTCCTATTTTAGGTGGATCAGGACATACAGAATACGACCTGGATCCATGCCCCTGCTCTGCCACTTATTAGCCATATGACTTCGGTCAAGTTATCTCATCTTTCTCTTCCTTGGTTTCTTCTTCTATTAACTGAGGATAATAATAATACTGACCTCCAAGGATTTTAGGGATATTTAAATTAATCTGTTATAGTCTTGAAATAGTTTTTGTTAGGTCAATCAATCAATCAATCAATAATAAATGTAAAGCACACACGCAAAACACCTTAATCAAGCCATTGAATGTATTCTTTGAGACATTCCCTACTTCCCTGCTCATCCCCCTTGTCTACTTTCACAAACGACATCTGCTTTTTGTAGAAAACAAAAGAAACTGCTAAGTCCAAGTAAAAGTGTAGGATACAGATAAAATTCAGGACTTGGTTTAATATGTTTGCTATACATTTAGTTCTCTATTTGTCATATTTTCCATAAACATGAACCTGCTAAAACTATTTTCCCCTGACTATTCCTCTTGATGTCTGAGTCTTGTTTATAGCAACCATTCCCTTGCCATTCTTCTTAAAACCAGACATCAGAAATGATGCTAATGGAATGTTTTGTGACTGTCACAAACTTAGCTTTTTTAAGAATACAGTCCATTGCCTAAAAACTTACACTTATGATCTTTATTGATCAAGAAGCAACATCAGAGGAAAAAAAGGAAACATGGAAACATTTACTTCTAGTTGTTCTCACTTTTTATAAAAAAGTAATAACCTTTGCTTTAAAAAAACTGCATTTGTGTGTTAATGCAGCCATGTTTACTCCATATTTTTTCGCTAAAAGATGGGTGATACAATTCACTGGTTTGGTAAAGACTCTATATTAGGACCAATGAGGCTCTCTGCGGAAACCATTTTTTAAGATTAATATTCTGCCCATGACCACTGTACTTATTTTCATTTCAGTTTTAAGTAATGCTTTATTTCTTCTTGCAAATGTGATGCACATTTATGTATAATTCATAAAGCCCATTAGAACAAAAAATACAAATTTGTTATTCTTTTGCTTAAAAAAGAATCTCTAATATAATTGTAAAAGTGTACAGCATTTAAGATGCAATCTTTAATTCACTTTTGTTGATGAACATCTTTTTTGTGATGGTACCAAGGAAACAGGCTTAGGTTCTGCAGGTTAAAATAACCAGGAAGATATATATTGTTAACACAATAGCTTTTGTGTTTCCTTTCTCTGAGTGTATGGAGTTGAAATGTAAGATGTATCCATTATACAGCAATTGGATACAGCATTGGCTCTCCCTTTCCACAGGGAGTTGAGTAAGGACACTAAGAAAAGAATGAAATGCCTTGGATAAATGTTTGATTAGACATTGACAGCTTAAAAAATCCAATCTATTACTAGGTCACACGATTTTGAAGGCAACTCATTTACAGGTTTGACATCCTTGACCTCAAAACACTTATTTCACCCTATATATTACAGTTTTGCATCCACATCAAATAGTTTTCCTACTTAATAATTTAATATTATTCTGATACATTATTCTTTTTGCTGTCTCCTCTTTTTATAAGCACATCGAATACCACTTGCAGTCAAAAGCCAGTTTTAGTATAATTTACCATTAAAATCAACATAGCCAACACTTTATTCTTGTCCCAGGTAACGGGATGCTGTAACTAAAAACTTTTAAAATGCCGTAACTAAATGCTTTTCCCCCGTGTGTTCTCCAGGTTCACAGTGGAACAAGAAATTGATTTAAAAGATGTTTTGAAGGCTCTTGGAATAACTGAAGTTTTCATCAAAAATGCAAATTTGACAGCTTTGTCTGGTAGGAAATAAACATCAATTTTTAAAAAATGTTATATTTCATGAAAGATTTTAAAAATGATGATGTTCTCAAGCAACTTAAAGATTTAAGAGTCGAAATTGTGCGGGGTTGGGGGGGGGATATAGAGGCCGCTTTCAGGCAACAGGCTTGACTAATAAAAACTTGATCAAGGCAAAAGGGCCCACAGTGACCACCTGGCTGAATGTAGACAGGCGCATCAGGTGGCCCACCTCAAAGTATCCATAGGCCCTACCTAACCAATGGGCTACTTGCAACCAGGCACAGTTACCAAAAAAGGGAAAATGCCATACATCTTCATACCTCCTCCCCTTCCTCCTTCAGAAGCAGCCCCCGCCCACTGCCTCCTGGCAAGCAGCCTCCCCTCTGCTGTCCTTCCTGCTGCCCCCTTATGGAACAGTCACTAAACTTCTAGCTCCTTTTAAGAAAATAAATAAATAAAAATTTTAAAAAAAATGATGTCGAACCCTCTATCTGCTATGGAGTTCTGAGGTAAAATAAAGTTATCATTTGCCAGATAAATATAACAAATAGATTTACCTTCTATACACAAAGCTATAAATAACAGTGAGAACAGCAAGTTTATATTATTCTGGTCCATGTCTTATCTTCAACAGTAGATATTCTCCAGAAGACCTCTCTTACACATCTTTAGATTCCCCATCCTATCTGACACAATGCCTTAAGATAATCAATAAACATGTTGATTTAATACCTCAATATGTCCAGTTATAGTAAATTATATGGGAAAGAAAGAAGGAAGAGAGGATAAATGCATGCCTGCTGTGAGAACCACTTTTTAAAAGAATATCTAGTGAGATGATATAAAGATTATCTCAAGTCCTCAATAAGAAAAGAGTGGTTTTGAAGAAGTAGCTTCAAAATATACCGGGCACAATGAATCATGGAACACTACATCAAAAACTAATGATGTAATGTATGGTGATTAACATAACAATAAAAAATTAACAAAACAAAACAAAATATACCTGGCATATTGGGTGTTGAGTAATTTATTTTTAAAATCCTGGAGGGGGGGGTACCCAGTTGAATTATTGGATTCAGATGCCCTAATTTGTTCAGGGTAAAAATCATTAACATATTAGCAACATTAAATACTTAGAACATGTAAAATCCTTTTGGAAGTATTTTAAGCATCTAACCCCAAGACATTTATCATTGAAATAAGGTACCTGTGAGTTTAAGACTTAGCTTATATAATGATGTTCTATCATTTCTATAGAATATGGAAAAAAAAACAATCTATTTTCTGATGAGATCAAGATAAAAAAGAACTCAGTGTGTAAGTCCTCTATATATGCAATTTATTGGACCCAACTCTCCAACCAGACAGAGCTGAGGCATAGAAGTTTCTTTAGCAGTTCACATGCTATGGGAGAGAATTTAGTTTTCCTCTCCTGAAGTAAGAGCCTATAGAAAATCAAGCCGACCGAATAATAGTTTCTAAACCTGGAATATGAGGACCCACAGATTGAGTTCAGTGAAGTGGGTGCTCTACCCCTGAAATTGCATATAAGTGTGCACTCACGTGCATGTGTGTGCGTGTGCACGCCTTCACATGCACACATGAAAGAAAAGAGAGTGGAGATAGGTTCATAGCTTTCAGGAAATTCTCAAGGAGTTTATAATCAAAAAATGCCTTGCCCTCTCAGATTTAGAATTGGACAGATTGTTTTCCAAGAAGAACTCAGCAATGAGATGATGTTCATGCGGTATCACCACAACTTTTACCCCTTAATTAGAGAACTTACATCTCAAAACACTAGTAGAATTTTTCCGTCTACTATATAAATGTTCCTATCCACTAGAGAAATGCAAATTTTGCCTGAGTAAAGGTTTTCAGGGCTCACATCCAAAATCCTAGGGCTCTGAACTTTTCAGTGGGGTTATCAAGGAGGTAGGACCTGTGGATATTCAAAAGCTAATGGGTACTTTTGTGCTTGAGTCAGAAATATATTCATGGCTCAAGCATAGTGTAATTTAAAGTTCTTATGTTCCCTTCCTCAGGAATTGAGAGAATCTGTCTACCATACTGGCCAAATTCCAGCTGGATAATTACATTCCACTTTCTTACCGTGGCTCTATTTTCTGTTTTATTAGAGATTCCTCACCGTCTCACCCAAACATCTAGGCAGTTATTTCCCCTGCATAGAGTATCTGCAGCTTCTCAGTCCTGAGGAAGTCGTGCCGTGGTGGTAAATCAATTATTGTGGTCAGTGTAGCTTAAAATTTTTGACATATGTGGGAGGTTTATGACGTAATATTTAATTGCCTTTAGTATGTCCAGAGACAATAAAGAATAAATACGTGTTATGAATGCAGATGGTTTGGAAATTTGAAATACCACTCGGATCGTTCAGATTTCATATAGTCCATGTGTGAAGGCTCTGTTTGTTTGACCAGACCTCAGTCAGAACTGAATCCTTCTCAGAGTGCTTACAGCTGCATTCCTGGGGCCTGGCACCTGGCTGACACCTAGTTGGCACACAGTCAATGTCCACTGAGGGAGCAAAACGAGGGAGGGAAGGAGACAAGCGGTTTCTTCATGGCCACCTTCTACATTACATTTCTTGAAACATTGAACTCCTTAAAACATCAGTAAGAAATCCAGGATTGGCCATCCTCAACCACCACCCAATTCAAGTCTTCAGGATAACTTGATGAAAGGTCTAAAGTCAACTTCTCAAGCTTTCAGTGGGAACTCTTTCATTCTCAACTCCCTAGTTTTGCCAAGACCTTGGTAGCCTTGGGATGTCAGCCCACCCCAAACAATACTTCCTTTTTCTCCCTCTCCCTCCCTCCCTCCCTCTCTCCCTTACTCTTTCAATCACTCTCTCTCTCTCTCTCTCACACACACACACACACATATGCACATACACGTTAATTTATGAATCATTCATTCAAAAACTAGTGACACAACAATAAAACTTGCCTCTCTGCTTTCGCTAGATTTGAAAGTATTTATTCCCTGCATCGTTCATTTGGGCACCATATGCTCTGCCCCACATGGTTGGTGTCCTTTTCACGTGTTTAGGTTTTTGCCTCTCCAAATGATGTGAAAACCCCACTGATTAAAGTGTCTATGATGCTTGGTAACCCCTACGAGTACCCAGGAAAGTTATTAGCATGTATTTGATTATTACTTTCTACCTTAATGAATTTCATGGGGAGAATTTCATGGTATCTCAGATATACATTAATTACATTCAATGCCCTGTCTCTTCCTTTCATTTAATAACTCTTCATGAGTCAGTTGGTGTGAGCACAGGACTAGGTCATAAAAATGAAGAAATGACCAAGATATCATACTTGCTCTAAAGGAAGATACAGACTTGTGGGGAGAAAGACATAAACAGTTGGATTTAATAAAAAGAAGCAGGATAGAAATGCCTTATTGGAGCACTGTGTTCAGGACACACCAGGACAATTGTGTCCTCCAGGGAACATTTGGCAATAGTTGGAGACCTTTTGGGTTGTCACAACTGCGGAGGGCTCCTGGCACGTATCCGATAAAGGCTGGGGATGCTTCTACATTCCTGTGACCTACACTGCACAGGACACACCCCACAACAAAAAATAATCCAGCCCCAAATGTCAATAGTGATGAACCAAGAAACCCCATACTAGAGAAAACATTGTGGAGGCAGAGAGGGAAAAGAAAGTCAATGGGCAGAATGAGAGCGTATTGGTTCAAAAGATGGAGGGGGAGAATATAGGTATGCATTTAAGCTTTCAAATGCATTGAACATTTTTGAATAATGTCTTAGAAAATGATAGCAATGGTTACCTCTAGAACACAGAACAGAGGCCCCCAGATGAGAGAGGAGATTTTGTTTCATCTATCACTGTGCACTGTTTGGGATTTTGCCTTGTGCAAGTACTACTTCTTCAATTAAAACTCTTACTTAAAAACTGGGAAAATTTTTAAAAAAATCACATAGTAGAATTCGTAAATTCAAAAGCACCCAGGAAACAATTCAGTACTCTTGTGACAGTACTCATTCTTAAATTATGCAATGAAATTTTATCTTTCTTTAAAAATAGGAAATATGAGTTAGCAGTGGAAAAACAACCCTGCTCCACATTTTTTTGCTTCTGGAAAAATTGAGTGACTTGAGAGTCCTTTGCTAAGACCTCTTGAATCCACTGTTTCATTCTCTATCCCATGGCATCCACCTTTATTTCAGATTCTCACTACTGCTGCCCCAGAAGATTTCAATAGCCTCCTAAACGGTTTCCAATCTCTTTTCTGTCTAATCTGTCTTCGCTACCACTGCCAGGATTAATCACCTTAAAACCTGCTCTCAGATCATCCCTGTTCCCGTTCAAAGCCTCCCTTCAATCTGTGTGCACTGTCCGCTACTCCACAGGGCGTTCAGACCTCAGCTCGCTCCAGCCTTAACTCTGGCTGATTCCTTGCACACAGCTTTTGCTGCACCTCACGTCTCCCTAGGGCCCCAGCTTTATAAAATCTCTCCCACCCGAAATATCTCCTGAATGGATCTTCAGTGCAAATATCCCCAGTTTCATCAAGCCACAGGATTACACCAATCAGAAGTAATAACTCCTTCATAGGAGTTATCTGACCTCATATTATCATTATTTATGCATCGGATATCTTCTGCCAGAATTTAAACCTCTCCAAGATTGATCCTTATGTGTGTTCAGGAAGCACACGTTTCTGTGCTTTCTGCCTAGTACTCACTGAATGAAGAAATGAATAAGATGAGATGCTCTGTATTTATTGTGCTTATTTTTGGTCATCTCAATTTGATGTCCATGACTTTTTATGCTAAATTCCGTTAACATAAAACACAGCAAAGACTTACACAATAAACATGGAATCTAGAGAGTGCTGAGAATCATTTTCTTCTCAGGCTCGATTTAAAATGTTCATCTAGTTGCAGCGAGGATCCTGTTATAGAGTAGGGCTATTTTTGTAATGGAAATGAATGACTGTCAGCATTTGGATTAATAGATAATCCTCTTGGAAGGTGGAAGGGGAAGGAGAAAGAGAGTACTAAATCCTTCAGCACAAGGTATGAGCTTTAATAAAGGAGCCAATAAAGTAAAGGAATTAAGAGGACACAGCAAAAGCCACGTTCAGGTCAGGCTCAAGTGTTAGATTTATGCCGGAATGACTCTTCCATCCTGCCTTTGTTCTGCTTCTCCTTGCACCTGTAAGCCAGAGGACTGTATTTCTCTTCCAGAGCCGTACCTCCATTTCCCCTCTCCCTTCTCGCCTGGACTATTGTAACAGCTAGCAAACTTCATGTTCCTGCCCCTAGCTGTTTGCTCATCTGATTCACTCTTTATAGCCCCTGGCACAGGTATCTTCTAAAATCAAAGCAGAGGTGCCCTGTTACTTCTGGAGGAAGCCCAGGCTCTCCAGCCTCAGAGTCCAAGCTTTTAAAATTGAGTGCATTCCCTACAACTCCCCACCTCCTTATGATGTAACCAGGCTCCAGATGGACCTTCAAGTCATTGCTGCTTGCTTGTCTCACTTCGCAAGTACAATCCTCTGCTTGGAATGCCCTCCCCTGACTCTCTGACTTTCCCTTTTCTACTTATCCTTCAAGAACCAGACCACATGGCACCGCCTCTGAGAAGCTCTCCCTGATACCTCTCCCTTCCAAATGGTTTACTTTCCCACCTCCGGACTGTCATAGTGCAAAGTGCTATCACAGGTTCTACCTTTTCCTTAGATTGTTTGTTCACATACCTGTCTCTGATCTCAGAGCTCCTCAGAAGCCAGGGCTGTGTCATACATAGACGACTTTCTGTCCTCAGAGCCCCAAGTGGTGTGGAGAGTGGGACAGATGCTGGGTGGGTGCGTGTGGTAGGAAGGGCTGCTGGGCCTGCCTTGCTCCAAGTGTGGAGTCTTCCCTCAAACCTCTGGCCCTCCTCACTATCCTCGCTCCAGCCACACAGGCCTTCTTTTGGGTCCTTGAACACACCTGGCTTGTATCTGCCTCTATACTAGCTTTTCCCTCTGCTGGAAACTACCTTCAGGTATTCCTGTGGCAGGCTCCTTTGTATTCCTTAGGTCTCAGCCAAGTTGACCTTCTCAGATATGCCTTTCCCAACACCTCGAGTCAAGTAGCTCCTCTTGCCTGCCCTTGTCACCAGCCAACACATCACCTCGTCTTGCTTCTTCATAACACTTAACCAGACCCTGAAATTGTGGCCATTTCTCCATTTGCTTTTTTATTGCCATTGTTACTTAATGTTTGCTTTCCTCCTCTTAGGAAGGAACTGTTTAGTTCACCATAGTAAATCCAGTGTATCAGTAATGTCTGGCACACAGGAGGTGCTTAGTACCCAAATGAATGAATGAATGAATGAATGAATGAATGAATCACTAGTCTATCACAACATTTCTCCAGAGAAACAAACAAACAAACCCACACGATTCCTACCTTGAAGGAGCTCAAATTCTACAACCTTTCTAAAGTTCACGGGTGGGGCTGATGCTAAAAATATTTTAGCAACTCAAGTACAGAGCCTCTTTTGGTATTCTTGGGTTCTGTTATGGAACTCTCTTCATTTTGTTATTTTAAGCATGGCCTTGGTGACGCAGAAATCTATTTCAATTGGCTGTGTTTAGGAACAGTGCCGCAGAGGAAGCGGGGGCCACGCACTTGTGTGGTGGCTGCCCTGCCAGCCACGTTATATGAATCACAGATACTTGGAGCCTTTGGTGCCCCGCACATATCACATATGAACAGAGGGCTTGATAAATATTTGCTCAGTGACTGAATGAATGCCTTCGTATTTTGCCCTGCTTTCTTCAGAAGAGCTTGAATTATTGCCCAGCTCTTCTCTGGGAAACCTAGGGTTTACTGGCCCCGTTCCGATCTTATTCTTTGTGAAAAGCCCGGCTCCTCACTGCCCAGAGGAAAGTAGGACCCATTATTTGGCAGCAATGTCTGCTGTGGCCAGAAGGGGAAGACTGCTTGGGGCCAGTGCATGGATTTTTTTTTTTTTTTTTTTTAGTTTTGCCTTTTCTTTATTTTCTTTTTTAGAGAACAATGAACTTTCTCTAATCGATAAGATGGGCTCATCAGTGTAAATTTCCTTAATTCCCCTCCTATTCTGGTTCATCAAATATCTGAGTGCCTACTTGGTGCCTGACAGTGTGCACAGAATTGCAGGGAGGAGATAAATTGGACCGACAGGGTCCAGGCCCTTAAGGAGTAGGTGAACGGCCCAGCAGGGAAGATGGCCTTGATTGGCACATAGTTACATCAGGATGAGTAATATTGTGGGACAAGTATAGGAAGCTCTGTATGACATGATCGGGTGGCAGAAGACCCATTCTTGTTTAAACCACTTTCAGCTTATATTTGAATGTGACTGCTTGAAGTTTGTCCCAAGAGAAAAAATTTCATTTTCTTTTTTTCCCCTCAGGATTTGTGATGTGATTTATTTGTCACATTTTCTCCTACTGGTATATCTAAAGGGGTGGTGGTTTTCTACATCTTAAGAGTCCTGAGGTCTCACTTCATCTGCAGATATTTGCTGTCCATTGTGTAGCAGTTAATCACCCCTGGGTGTTGGAATGTTGGATTCAATCTTTATTTCGCTGTCTTTGAAATACAGATGATGACCGGTCTGTTGGGTCCCACTCCCTTAGCTCTTCTACTCGATTGGATTTTTAAGTTTTTAGCCTGTGTGGCCTTTGTATTCTTTCCCTCCTTAGTGCTGTTGTCCATCCATTTCCTAGAGTATCTACTTTGGATTAGTGTCATATGTTTTATTTATTACAAGAGTAAACTTTATAGCCACACTTGTGAACAGAATTGTGGTCATGGTGCCCATAGAGGGACAACCTCCAGAGTCTTACATTAGGAAATAGCTAGTCCCTTTCATTCAACAATTCCTAAATTCCTGTTTATGCTAGGTTAAATACTGGAAACTTCTATTACCAGGAAACTCTCTTTTCTTAGGTTAGTTCAGTCATGAGGCCCACCAAGTGCCAGAAACCAGGGACATGAAGGGCAATGGCACAATCCTTTCCTTCAGGAATTTGACAGTCCAGGAAGAGAGAGATATAGATGCAAATATGATATAGCATAAAGGCTGTATGAGAATCAGAGCCTGGGTTCAGTAGGAGAGAATGGTACGTTCTACCTTGGTGGAGAACAGCAATCAGAAGAGAGCAGAAAAGGCCTGCTAGGGCTTGAAGCTGAGCTTCAGAAGTAGATTAGGTCGACTGTAGTGTTGAGGGAGTTTGTGGGGAAGCAAAGACACAGAAGTGAGCGAGGGTGGTATGCTTAGGGATTGCAGTTCAAATCACCTAGAGCATAGGGGGTGGGATGAAGCATGCTAAATGAGTGACGCAGGGACAACCTCACAGAGACCCTCACGTTGCACCCTAGGTCTGCAGGTACACAGTATATGGAAGGCATGGTGGGAGGCAGAGCCAGCACGAGAGGGAAGATAGGGTTTTAAGAAGGGTTGGAGTGGCATAAACTGGCTTGTGTCTGATGAGATCATCCCAGAGGAAAGCTTGATGTGAAATGGAGGCAGTTAGAGCCATTCTCAACTGCTATGCCGTTATACACTCTGACGTCTCTTGGAAACTCATTTTAAAAAAGTATTTGCATACGTTGCTGGGTTTGACGTCCTGATTTAAAAAAAAAAGAAAAAAAAACCTTTTATCTCCATATTAATAGGTGAGCTTGGCCTATGATTTTCTTTTCTTAGACTGCCCTGGTTTGATTTTAATATCAAGGTAAGACTATCCATAGATGACTTAGATTGCTTTTATTCTCTTTCTAGAGTTGAAAATGGATTTGTAATAGAAAATCCTATCTTTTCCTTGAAGGATTGGTTAAATCACCTAGAAAACCATCTAGGCTTGGATTTTTTTTTTTTTAAGACAGGGGGCCAAGGGGAGGGCCAGAGGGGGAGAGAGAGAGAGAGAGAAAGAGAGAGAGAGAGAATCCCAAGCAGGCCTGGTGCAGAGCCCAACGCGGGGCTCGATCTCACAACCATGAGATCATGACCTGAGCTGAAATCCAGAGTCAGACACTTAAACCACTGAGCCACTCAGGTGCCCCTAGGCTCACATTCTTTAATTTTGAGGAGGGAGGAAATTTTCGTCTACTCATTCAACTACTTTAATGGTTACTGGATTATTCAGATATTCTATTTTTTTCTTCATTCAATTTTATAATTTATACATTTCTATAAAATTGTCCGGTTGATGACATATCTCTTTATTTTCAAAATTATCTGCATAAAGAAGCACAAGAACCTTTTGGGGAGATGGAAATATTCTGTATCTTATTTGTGGAGGTGGGTTCACAGATTGTCAAAAGTTACCAAGGACACCTGGTGGCTCAGTCAGTTAAATGTCTGCCTTTGGCTCAGGTCATGATCCAAGGGTCCTGGGATCAAGTCCCCGTTGGGCTCCCTGCTCAGCTCTCCTTGCTGCTCCCCCTGCTTGTGTTCCCTCTCTCTGTCAAGTAAATAAATACAATCTTAAAAAAAAAAAAAAAACAAATTGTGGTGTGGCCTGTAAAATATATTTTTGTTTTCCTGTATTGTAATTTTTGTATTGTAAATACATGCATCTCATAGTAAATAGGTTATACCTCATAAGTTGTTTCACATTTATCTGCAGGAAATTATACAAAGTATTTTTTGTGATTTTTAAAAATTCTCTCTGCATCTTTAGACATGTTCTCTTTTGCCTTAATATCGTTTATTTGGGTAATCTCTCTTCTTCATGAATCTTGTTGAAGTTTTGTCCATTTCATAATCTTTTAAAGAACTAGCTCTGTGGGAAGAATGCTCAGCATCCTTGCTTTCTTGATCTATCTGCCATGGTGCCTTGGCACCTCCTCCTCAGCCTCTCACCATTTTGTGGGGGCCAATGAGGGCACATAGGAGGTTAGATGACTAGAGGAAGAGGGTACATTTGTGGCAGAAACCAGCATTGAAGGGATGAGATTCCTTCTTTCAAGGTGTCTAGTGCAGTCAACAGATCAGGCTCAGAGCTGGGAGGCGGTTTTCCTGTGCAAATTGACATGGCCAAAAATATCATTCTATCTTTGAAAACTCCCCTCAGATATTTAAAGAGGGCTTAGCTGGCAAAGTGGACACTCATTACCCTTTAAGCACTACATTCTGTCACTTTTGCATTCAGGGCCATAATACTGGCTCTTGGTGCATGACCCCACCTTCCCTGGCAGACTGAACAAGATGGGTAGCTGAATCTGAAAATAACATAGCATCAGTTAACTACTAAATAGCTAAAATATATTTTACTGTCTTGGAATTCATGTATTTGTTTTGCCAGCTAAATATATCTGACTAGTTACTTAAGGCAATTTATATTGTTCTTTTTATTTGTTGAAAAAAAAACTAGTCTTCTGGATTTGAGGGAGCTAATTATACTTAATTGTTTAATATGAAAGCTCTATTGCTTTTTATTTTTCTTCTAGTCATCAAATGCATTCTAGAAGAAAATATCATAATATGCGAGACAGACTATTTCAAAATGCAATGCTTATATCTTAATAGTAAATATAAGCTGAGGAAGTAATATCCCTATTAGAAGTATATTCAGAGTTGCCACTCAGTTGTCTTGGGGCTTTATTCAAAATAAGCAGGTGTTGTGCAACAGATGTACCAAAAACGTTGTTGAACATTATTCCCTATCAGTATAAGATAATTACGTGTTTTTGTAAACTTGAAAGGAAAATGTATGTTGTGGATAGGACTTGGTTACTGACAAAGTCTTACTAAGTAGCCTAATGAGAAATGCACTGTGCTTTTACTGAATGGTGCATCGGCAACAAGGTTATCTTAAGTTTGAATTTGACCTCCTGGAATGGAAAATGGGGGCTGGGGGTGGTGGCAGAAACTTGAGCAATCTTGTATCTTGCTTCCTTATGCTATTTTTATTTTTATGTAGTTGAACTATCTTTTCTTCATTTTGTTTCAATCTTGAGGACAAAAGTTGGAAACTCAACACTGAAAGTTATTGCATAGTTTGCTTGGGCTGCCATAACATAGTCCCCCCCAGAATGGGGGGCTTGGAAACAGATGTTTGTTTTCTCACGATTCTGGGGGCTGGACATCTGAGATCAAGATGTCTTCAGGCTTGGTATCTTCCCAGGCCTCTCTCCCTTGGCTTGTAGATGTCTGTATTAACGTTCTCCAGATAAATAGGACCAACAGGATGTGTGTGTGTGTGTGTGTGTGTGTGTGTGTGTGTGTGTGTGTATGTGTGTGGAGAGAGAGAGAGATATCTATACAGAGAAAGAGACGGAAAGGCTGAGAGGTTTACTTTAAGGAAGTGGCTGGCACACTTGTGACTTTAGAAATTTAAAATCTGCAGGGTGGGCTGCCAAGCTGGAGATTGAGGAAGAGTCCAAAGGCAGTCAAATAGCACAATTCCTTTTTGCTTAGAGGTCTGTCTTTGTTCTAAAGCCTTCAGCTGGGGGCACCTGGGTGGCTCAGTTGGTTAAGCAGCTGCCTTCGGCTCAAGTCATGATCCCAGGGTTTTGGGATTGAGCCCCACATGGGGCTCCCTGCTCAGCGGGGCGTCTGCTTCTCCCTCTCCTTGCTGCTCCCCCTGCTTGTGTTCTCTCTCCGTCTGTCAAACAAATAAATAAAATCTTGAAAAGAAAAAAAAAGCCTTCAACTCATTGGATAAGGCCCTCATCTGTTCTACTCAAAGTCCACCAATTTAAATGTTAGTCTCATCCAAAAAAAGATTTTTGCAAAAAACATCCAGAATAATAGTTTCACCAAATATCTGGGTACAGATATCCTGGCCCAGCCAGGTTGACACATAAAATTAGCCATCAGGTATGGTCTTCCCTCTCTCTCTGTGTCAAATTTCCTCTTCTTATAAGGACATCAGTCATATTGGATTAGGCCCGTCCTAATGACCTCATTTTAACCTAAGACTCTATCTCTAAATACAGTCATATTCTGAAGTCTTGGGGGCTAGAACTTCAACACATGAATTTTGAGAGAACACAATTCAGCCCATAATAGCCATTCATTTAAAAGTAAACATACATAGAAAGACAACTCTAAGGGAAAAGAGCCTTCCTAACACTGAAAATGTGTTCTTTCCTCTGACTTTAGGATAAAGCATGTTTGTGAATCCTCAGATAAGCCAATTAACTGGAATGGAAAGTAACTCTTTTATACTCACATTTCTACAATCTAGAAGTCAATTTTTTCTTTGCCAAGAATATTTCTATTATCACAGTAATTAGAGATTAGATTTTTAAAATGTCTTATTCTGATTATATGTGGATTTCTACCTTGTTTTAATTTTGTGCTTTAAAATTTCAGATTAGAGTGCAGTGTGTGAAATGTTTTTATCTTGAGTTATGAACTAATTTGAAGTTGCTATTAAAAACAGAGTCACATTTCTGCTTTCTCTGGCAATATAAGAAATAAACAATGGGAAAATTACCAATAAAAATGAAGGGAAACATTAACAAGAGAATATAAAATAAGGACAAATCAGAAAACACATCTTCAAGGCTTCTCTGAAATCATAATATAATCTGACAACATTATCGCTTTTTATATCAGTACCTTAAGTCACTTATATTTTCCAAAGCTGTTTAAATAAAGGGTAAAATGCTCCTCTATTTCTGATACTGAAGAAATGCTTCTTTTCTCTTTTTTTTTTCTTTTGCAGATAACAAGGAGATTTTCCTTTCCAAAGCAATTCACAAGTCCTTCATCGAGGTTAATGAAGAAGGCTCAGAAGCTGCTGCGACCTCAGGTGCCAAATTATAATTTTCTACAATCTTCTCACCTTTTTTTGATTTGTATTTTTAAAACAATCTTGGATGGGGAGTAGGGGTCATTTTTAGAACCAAGCTTAAAAAAAAAAAAAAAAACTGACTCTGCTCTAACTTAGAAATCAAGCTAATGCTGAACCAGCTAGAATTTTCTAAATAGAATATGAAGCATGCACTTAACTGCAGTGCCCCGATACAGAGTAACTCCCACATCTAATGAGAGGCAGGAGGACATTGGTGGCTCTGTAGAATAGATTTCTCTACTGTGCTGCCTGTTTAAATATTTTAAATATTTTCTTGTCGCCCATTTAAACATTCTTCTTCTTACCTAATTACTTGTAGAAACTAGTTCTTTTTTTTAAGATTTTATTTATTTGAGATAGAGAGAGAGAGAACACAAGGGGGGAGAGGGGCAAACAGAGAGGAAGAAGCAGACTCCCCCCCGAGCAGGGAGCCCAACGGGGCTCGATCCCAGGACCCTGAGATCATGATCTGAGCCGAAAGCAAACACTTCACTGACTGAGCCACCCAGGCACCCCTGGAAACTAATTCTTAATTTGGTCAAAAGTTTTGATTTTTTAAAAGCATGTACATAAACAGGATGTAATAAATAATTTTAACTGAATAATGCTGATAAAATAATTTTAAATAAATAATTCTAAAATTTTGACTAAATCATGTGTTCAAAGCAAAATGTTAAATGTCCTTGATTATTTTGAATCTTTTGATTTCCCCAGTTAAAGGAGAATGATTTTTTCCGATGATTTTTTTCCCATTTTTTTTTTTTTGGATTTGTTTCAATCTCATGTTCAACTGCTATGTTCAAATTTTAGTAGGATTTTTCCTTCCTCTGGTAAAATGTAAACTATCATTTTTTTAACTTCTGCATAAATTTGTCCACTAAAAGGATATCACCAGTTAAAATAGTGTTTTCAGGAGGAAATAGAAACACAGTGGTCTTGGGGCATCATGAAAGCTTAAAATCTTACGTAATTTAATCTTGACCTTTTCGTGACAATGAATCACCCTGCAGCAAGTATAAAATGATTATCCCATAATAAGGATCTCAGGGAAATGCAGTTTCCCAGCTGTAGGAAACATCATGCTTCTCTTACTGCTGAATTTGCCCTTTCATCACAGCCATTCTGGTCACTTACTCGAAGTCTGGTGACTTGCTATGTAAAAATCCCCATTTTACGCAAAAGGAAATAATGATTTGGGAATATAAGGAAACTTGGTTTTTTGTTTGGGGTGTTTGTTAATTCTCTCCCTTTCCTTAGCTCAAAGGTCATTTTAGTAAAAACATATGTATTTATCTGAAACTGAGAATAAAAATTTTGGAAGAGGCAGAATAAATTTTTCTAGTATTTTTGGTGGAATGGAGGTAGGATACCGTGTGTGTGTGTGTGTGTGTGTGTGTGTGTGTGTGTGTGTGTGTGTGTTTAAAGATCAAGTAGAAGTGTTACCACCTTTATAATTTTTTCTCTTAAAGTCTTTAAAATTTTGTTTCCTGTAAATTGTTCTCTTTGCATTAAATGTAGATGGTTTTGGAGATATTACTCATTAGTCTCTGCACATCCACAGACATGTAATTAATTTCTCCCTGCACTATAGGAATGATTGCAATTAGTAGGATGGCTGTGCTGTACCCTCAAGTTATTGTCGACCATCCATTTTTCTTTCTTATCAGGAACAGGAGAACAGGTAAGTCTGTTATGAGAACAGAACTTTATTTATAGGCCAAAAAGAGATAACTTTTTAAAATTGAGAGCATTTTTTCCACATTACTTATCAATTTCTAATGTTCAAATGATTTTTTAAAAAGAGAATTATTTATATTTTTATTTTTAGAATACTGCTAAATGTAAGCAAGAAGGAAAGTAAATATCCCATTTTTTTTGTTCACACCCTGTTTTGTTCACTTCCATCAATGCAGGTACAGTCCTATTCATGGGACGAGTCATGCATCCTGAAACAATGAACACAAGTGGACATGATTTTGAGGAACTTTAAATCATTTCATATGCAAAATAGTAACCTAACACATTATGTTTGCAACTGGTATATTTAAGATTTGTGTTTTACAGTATATCTTATGATAATATTTAAAAATAGTTCCAGATAAAACAATGTATGTGAATCATAAGCCAACTTGTCAAGGAATGTTCTCAGTATTATTGAGGTGATAGTCCCGTGGTGTCATTGTGTCTGCTGTGCCGGTATTTAAAATAAAAGTGCATATTGTTAACATGAACAACTCTGTTTTCATTTTACAAATTGTAGTATAAGGATAATTCTAGGTAAAATTTGGAAATGGTGATGTTTTGGGACATCTGAAGTCTTTCATAATCAGGCAGCAGCAAAGCAGTGAAGTCAATTTAGCACCATTACGCTTACCGTGATAAAGCAGTAACAGGTCAGATGAAAAGCACTCCCCCAGATTTCTAATTGTTATTTCTCCGAAGATGGTATATAGTGTAGCATGCAAGAATGTAAACTGATCATCTTCTGTGGGCTCTGTGATAAAACTTGACAAAAAAAAATAGGACTGTGCAAACCCCTAGATTATGGCTATAACCTATTTACTGTCTTTCAAAACTCCCTGGGCTTCAGCGGCCTGATATAGATTAGAAACCTGCTATATCACCATGTTTGGGTACTGCTAGTAAAATCCAAATTACAACAAAGTTCCCCAAAGTCCCCAAATAAACCATATGAGCAAATTAATAATAAAAATATGCCATTCAATAGGTCGCCAGAAAATTAATGAGAAAAACCATACTAGTGCAGATACTGGAAAGTGGCAGGTCAGGGGCTGAATGCTGCCCTCAGAGAGGTTCTTGTTTGTCCTTGTGGAAGCTTTTTGTGTTTTGAACTTGAATGTCTGCAATTAGGGTATCACGGTCCTGGTTTCTCCCATTGGTCCCCTGATGGCTCTTGGATGCATTTGTGTTTGGGACCCCTAGAGAGTATAGTAAATACTTTGCAGAATTTATTTGTCTTTTTTCCTAATACAAGAAGTAGTCAATTCCAGTGGGGTCCCACTTCTCAAGGTCTCCAGTAAATGACTTATCCTTTGGCTGAGATAATGATATTCCTTGGGCCTAGGAGATGGGTGGGGGAAGTTGCTGAGGGAGAATGATTTCATCAGGTTCCGTGAACAGAACCAGGCCCATTTGACACATTTTTGATTCTATGATTAATGGTTGCAGAAAAAGTTTGAAACATTTTCAGAACTTAACAGAGACAATTTTCATGTGACTCTCTTGTGTGTTAGGTATTTTGCTATGATTTGGAGCTGTCAACAAGAACTGATACTATCACTAACTTTAATTCTGTTCAGGGGAGTAATTGTTTGGGGAAACCAGGCTTGACCCCAGACCTACTGAATCCTAAACTCGGGGGAAAAACTTGAAAATCTATGTTTTTAACAAGTTCCCTTGGTGATTTTGTTACACACTAAATCTTAAATATCACAAAAATAAAGGATACAAAAAAATAAAAAAAATAAAGGATACACATGGAATGCTTACTTATATAGTAGTTGTTTAGATGTGGTTAATTTATAGAAAATTAGACCAATCAATAAAGTATTGTAAAGTTATCAGAGCTTCCTAAACTTTATGTGTAAGAGAGTAACCTGGGGGATCTTATTAAAAATGCAGATCCTCATTTAGTAGGTCTGGGGTGGGACCTGAAATTCTGTATTTCTCACAAGCTCCCAGGTGATGTGATTGCTATTGGCACATGGACTCAGGTTGGTATCAAAACTCCACATAACATAAGGTTTGCATGTTTGATACTTTTATATGTAGAAATAGAAAAGCTGTATAATATTCATGCAACTTGGAGAGATTTGGGGGTGGGGTAGTAGTCTACATGAAAAATGCAATGCACTTATACAAAAAGAGAAAAAAATGGTTTTATTCTAAAGCTTCTTTTTTCATGTATGTACTATGGAAAAATGCAGACTTCCTCTGCATATTAGAACACTTGAGATATATTCTTTAAAAATATAGAGACATTTATAGGCAATGTGCACAAAAAATTTTATGAATACCCAAGGACACAATACTTAACATTGAATCTTTTACAGCTTATGTTTTCAGAAGACTTATAGTTTATTCATAAAGCTGAGGTTATTGTAGAACAGTGCTCTTGTTTTCATTTATAATGTACACAGATTGGGCTAACTGTTGTTGATTCAGTATTGATATTCAGAGTTTGTGATATTCTTCGTTACCGTATCACTACTTGTTAAGCATTACATACATTGCTATATCTGTATGTCCATCAGCCAACTAAATGAGTTACCTATAAGGAAGAGTAAACATCATTAGATGAGCATATGAATTTTAAAATGCCCCAAATGCAATTTTTATTAGCAGATATAAGATTAAACTCTATCATCCAGAATGTTTACCTTAACATATTTCAATACAATTTAGATCTCCCTTAAATTAGAATGGATTCTGCCTTGTTATTAGCATGTCTGTGGAATGCATAAAAATAGAATACTTGATAGTACCAGGTTTTTCCTATTGTTTGACTTTGTTTATATATTTTTTAATATCTTCTGTTCTATTAAAAAGGTAACATCTCATAGTTCAGTTCCACTTCCTTTAAAAAGTGTAGTTGATCACACACATGCACACACACATTGTACACAGCTTATGGAAATCTCTTTCTCTCTGAATATATATTTTGGGAAGAAATCAAGAACAATTATAAATCTTTTGCTTTTATTTTAAATCTTTCCACCTTTATTGAGGTATAATTGACAAAATTGTGTATATTTCAAGTATACAATGAGATTTCATATACATATACAGTGTGAAATAATTACCACAAATTGATAAACACATTTACTCTCTTAGCAAATTTCAAGCAAACAATATAGTATTCTTAACTACCATCACTATGCTGTACCTTAGAATCCCAGAACTTTTTCATCTTGTAATTTGTTCATCTTTGGCCAATGTCTGTCCATTTCCCCCACCCCCCAGCCCCTGGCAATATCCAGTCTATGAGTTCTACTATTTTTTTCTTTTTAAGATTCCACATTATGAATGAGCTCATACAATCTTTGTCTTTCTTTATTTGGCTTATTTCACTCAGCCATAGTGTCCTGCAGATTCATCCATGTTGTTGCAAATGGCAGGATTTCCTTCCTTTTTATGGCTGAATAATATTTTATTTGTATATATATATATGTATATGTACATATATTACAAAGGAATATATATGTTACATTTTCTTTATTCATACATCAATGGGCACTTAGGTTGTTTCCATATCGTGGCTATTATGAATAATGCTGCAATAAACATGGGAAAACAGATATTTCTTCAAGATACTGATTCTCTTTCCTTTGGAGATATTTTAGATATTAACCCTTTATCATATATGTGATTTGCATGTATTTTCTCCCATTCTGTAGGTTGCCTTTTCATTTTGTTGATGATTTCCTTTGCTATGCTAAAGCTTTTTAATTTGATGGAGTCCCACATGTCATTTTTGCTTTTGCTGCCTGTGTTTTTGTTGTCACAACCAAAAAATTATTGCCAATATCAAGGAGCTCTTTCACCATGCTTTCTTCTAAGAGTGCAAACATGGAGAATATGATACTTAGCCCAGCCGCTTTGTTTCAAGTCTGCCAACAAAGTTATTCTTGAAGGAATGTTGAAGCCTCGACATGCACATAAAAATAGCTTATGGAAAAAAAAAAATCTGTCTCCTGAAGACAAAGAGAGAGTTTTCCACAGAAGAATCAGTTTGTTTTTTATTAATTACTTTGGTTCAAAGTATAGGAGATAGTTTAACATTAATAAGCTAAGTGCTAACAGTGCATCCTGTTCATACTGGTTTCTGATTTTGGTGAGACAAAGATTCAGATATTTGTGAAAAGGATGTTTAATTAATGAAAATAAAACCAGTGCAAATAAAACATGTACTTTCCTTTGTCCAAATACACCCTTTATTATACATTAAGTATAGATGAACCTTTCCTCTATTTGAAAATTGCAGAGTTTTTTGTTTGGGGAGAAATAAAGTGGGTATGTGTGACATATGCCATGTTCCAGAAAATGTTTCTTGAGCAGTCATCACAGCTTCCAGCTGATGTAGCAGTTTTTTTTTCTTCCTCAAATAGGAGACAATGTTTCATCTCTCTCCTTTTCTGAAAGTTTTGTGATAATTCATGGATACATAAATCTGACATTTGTTCACACAATTGCTCTTTGCTCTGTCTGTTATTCGAAGAAAATTGCTGATGGAGAGATTATCTTTTTCTTTATGATTGAGCGACCCCCCTCCTCTTCGGGTGTTTTCTGCTTAAATATTTATAACCAGATAGCTACGGAAGAAACACAGACTGTGATATGGGAGAGAACCAAGTTTAAACACCAGATCTGCCACTTACTAGATATCTGTCCTTGGAACAAGTTGTATAATCTATACTTTCAAATAATAACATCTACTTCATAGAATTGTACTAAGGATTAAATGCTATAATATGCATGAGGAATATAGTATTTGACACATATTAGTCACTCAAGGAATGCTATTAGCATTAACAGTCTCGTATTGCAGATCTCGTAAGGCACATAACTTCTCACATTTTAACACTTACGAAAATGGAGCAATTGATAGTGTCTCACAATGGCCGGTAAAGGTGGCAGCCATGACATAGATGGCACTGCTTATGCATGTAGTAATCTTGTTGCATGACGATCATCTAACAGTAATCCCTTGGCTTTTCAGTTAGCAAACTATTTGAGAACAAATCATAATGACTATTTGACAGAGCATCGTAAATCCTGGTTATTGTCTAAAAACCTTTCATTGATTTTTTTCTGTAAGATAAAGTGCCAGTTTCAAAATTGGTAGAATAGTTGTCGAAAGCTTAGAAGAAAGTCTAGAGACAGAAATTGCAGTCTGGGCACGATTGTGTCACCAATGCTTTTAGGGGCATAGAGGACAACAGTGTGGGCAAACACGGACATCAAGGACTGCACGGAAAGTGACTTGGATCCTTGGATCTGTACTCTGTGTTTTAGAAACATTGTATTTTGCTTTACTTTGCATTGATTTTGCATATTTTCATTTAAAAATGTACATAACTATGACACATAATAAAATTTATTTAAATAAGTCTAAAAGATACTTAATGTTTTGAATGAGTTTAAAATAAATGTTTATTCTCCTCAATGTGCCACAGTTTGAATGATTTTTTTTTCTTTCTTAGTAGTACATAAAACAAAGGAGTGTCTTACAAGACAAACAAGACAGTTTGTCTTCTAAAAAAACTACATTTCTTAATGTAGCTTAATAACATTCTCACTTTACATACTGTACATGCTCATTAGAGGCAGTCCATGAGGAGGCTGATAACGATCAGATTTAAATTGCAGAGGTTTCATTTTGCCCTGCAAAAATTTTTTCTCTTTCAATATGTCTTGACTTGGATGAAATAGCACATTATTCACGTCAACACTTGTGAAAGAATCACATTTATTAAAGTACATAGCAGGTGGAAATGTCACCTATAATTTCCAAAAGAGTGCCTTTATCAGCTATTAGAAGGGTTATTTAGAAGTTCAAATTCAAAAAGAGGTGAGGGGGTAAGTGAGGGAGGAAAGCAAGAAGTAGAAAAGCAAATATTCACAAGCTACCTGCAAATGGTACCTGCTTTCAGCAAAATGACTCTACAGTACCTGGAGTGGGTAAACTTGGTCATTAAAAAATTATCCGAAAGAAGATTGTTTCTGGTCTTCATCACATAGAGGTGAACATTAATAACCGAAACATGTCTGTGTTATGAGGGCAGGGGGAGAGTTGGGAATGTTGGATCCAGTTTGTCTTCTAAAAAAACTACATTTCTTAATGTAGCTTAATAACATTCTCACTTTACATACTGTACATGCTCATTAGAGGCAGTCCATGAGGAGGCTGATAACTATCAGATTTAAATTGCAGAGGTTTCATTTTGCCCTGCAAAAATTTTTTCTCTTTCAATACAAGTCTTTTCTCCAATAAGATTGTTTTAATTAGCTGGTCTAACAATTTGCAAAAGCTATGATCACACCACACTTCCTTGGAAGCAGACTTTTAATTTTTAATTTCATTGTCTTTGCATGGATTACACTGAAGCCAATTTCTGGGTGTTTCCTATCTCCTAATGATGCCAATGAAAGAAAGTTTAAAATAAATACTAGATGTTGATCTTTGAAATAAAATATCATTCCAATTGAAATTATTCAAAAATATTTACTTGAAGCAAATGAAGTGAAATGTATTTTGTTCATTTGGCTTCTACTTCAAGTAGTGGTTTCTGAATTTTTTCACCAGTATAAATGACATTCATAGCGCTAAAATTCTTTGGCAAGAACTAAAGTGTTACTTACTTACCTGAGCAAGTTTTAAAAGGGAAAATGATATGCCACAAGATGTCACTGTAATCCTAATAAATGGATAAGGGTAATAATCGTTTTTATTTCAATGTTTAAATAAGTTAGGTGAAAAACCCTCACAATTGACACAACACAGTTGCTTACATTACAGTCTATCTTTGCAGATCTACACATAACTGTAAAAAGTGCACCCTGGGGTGAACCCTTGACATTAAATGGCAAGTCTCATAGAACAGAATAAGAAACTTCCTCTCTTTTGAAAAAGAAAATCACCTTCATTTCATGACACAATTTCGTCTAGCCAATTTCTGATCCAGATTTGAAGTGGAATGATACTTTGGACTTTTTGGAAATAAAAACTCCAGGTTAAAGATCCAGCAGAAGCTCATTAGACACATTCTGTGATGTCTTTGATGTCTATGAAAGTTTCCATTGCCAGCCAGAATGGAGATAAAATTGTGAGAAAAACACAGCTTGGGCCATTAAAAAAAAAAAAAAAAAAAGGAAAAGAAAAATCCTGCTTGGTAATGGGTAATGTTCTTGAGACACAAATAGTAAATGAACTACCCATTCTTGTTAATTTCCTCATTGAAAGTCTTCTTCTGATTCCTGTCCTATAGTCAAAGCACACAGATGAAAGGGGCATCTATTAACCTACTTCAACTATAGTGACAAAATCATGGGGAAAAGTGTTTTTTAGTTGGTTCTTTCAAGATTGCTTTTACCATTACTGGTAGAGAATAACATACCATTTACGAAAGGAAGCTCTTCCATGTCTCTGAATATGTAAAATAATGTCATATTCAGAGTTCTTAGGTGATAGTTACAATTGCCAGGCATACATGGATTTGGAGGCAATTTTTTTTTAAGTTGTCCCTTAATTTTTTAAAAAAAGAATGTCTCCGTGAAAACGTTTCAAAAAGGATATCGTTATAACTAGGTACGTAAAAGCCTTTGCTATCTGTAACTTTGGTGATCAGTTTTCCTGTTACTAAAGTTTTTCCATACGTATTCACTTAAGAATTGTTAATTTAACATACACTAAAGATACAAAGATGAATTAGACATAAAGCCAACAGACTCTCAAAGACATAGAGCCAACAGACTCTTAAAGCCTTGAAACCTAGCTGAAGAAAGTAACTACATTAACAGATGACATGGATAGAAGCTCGTATTGGGTGCAGCTGGGGCATACATGACGTGATGAGTTCTTCAGAACATGGGCTAAAGAGGTCTAGTTCTATATAAATCCCAAAGAGGAGGCAACAAAGATCTTCAGGTGGTTATTTTTTCACTTGATATGCTGATTCATTTTCTCTGTGCTGAAAGAAAACCTGAGAAAATACATGGCTTCAGTTTTCTTTTCAGCTAGATAAATTTACTTAACTAATCAAACCAATCATTTTCTAATTTGCATGCCATTGCTAACATGAAAGAAATGTAAGAAATTATTCACTTGAAGATAGAAAACATTTCTAAAGAGGTGTTTTCTGAAGTAATGCTGCTGTGGCTGCATATTCATATTGAATTCTATATTTGTTTGCTTTTGCACATACCTTACTGCAAAAAAAGGTGCTTACCCAGTGCTTATTCACTTGTCTGTGAGAAAGGAAAAGATTTAACGAATCACTTTGATGGCTAATAAAGATACAGTAAAGCCTATGAACTTATCTGGTCAGCTAGAAGTTCTCTCCCCATTAGTAAAGCATTTTTAGGTTCTCCCTGCCATGTAGTCTCTAGAGTTAGCAAAATGACTTCTCACCTGCGATAGGGCACAGTTAGAACTATCTGTGGGGAACCTCAGTACAGGCATCGATGGCCCTGATGTTTACTCCCAGGTAAGGGAGATTATTCTAGTGCTGGCACAGAAAGAATTTTTATGGCCAGAACTTGGACATCTAAGCTTTTACTGGGCACTGACCTGGCTGGGAATGGACAGAAACAAGTTTACATCCTAATGCTCTTCCAGTCTTCAGTAGATCTCCACCTATGAATGTCACTAGGACCACCACCTCTTGGACAACTTCTACAAGGGACGTATGGAATACTGTGCCCAACCACCCCCATCTGGTGTTGTTCATATCCTTTGCACAGCTTCTTTGTTATTTGGAGCACAAACTCACACACTGGCAACCCAAACGAGTCCAAGTCTTTCTTATCCACCCTGAAACCCCAGAACCTAGATAGACATTTTTCCAAAGAAGACATACAAATGGCCAACAGGTCAAAAAAATTACTCAACATCACTAATCATCAGGGAAATACAAATCAAATCCACAGTGAAACATCATCTTATACCTATCAGAAGGGCTTTCAGAAAAAATACAAGAAATAGCAAGTATTAGCAAGGATGTAGAGGAAAGGGAATCCATGTACACTGTTGGTGGGAATTTAAATTGGTGCAGCCATTATGGAAAACAGTATGGAGATTCCTCAAAAAATTAAAAATAGATTACCATATGATCCAGCAATCCCACTTCTGAATATATATCCAAAAGAAATAAAATCACTACCTCAATGAGCCATCTGCACCTGCATGTCCACTGCAGCATTATTTACAATGGCCAAGACATGGAAACAAACTAAGGGTCCACAATGGATGAATGGATAAGGAAGATGCGGTATATATACACAATGGAATGTTATTTAGCCACAAAAAAGGAAAGTTTGCCATTTGCAATAACATGGATGGACCTTGAAGGCATCATGCTAAGTGAGATAAGTCAGAGAAAGACTAATACTGTATGATCTCATATGTAGAATCTAGAAAAAGTGAACTTACAGAAGCAGAGAATGGACTGGTGGTTGTCAGAGGCCAGATGTGGAGAGTGGGGGAAATGGGGGAAGGTGGTCCAAATGTACAAACAAGCAAATAAAACAAACAACAGTTGATAGGAAGGGAAAAGACAGACCCAGCCCTGTGGCAAAAAAAAAAAAAAAGCCTTTCACCACTAGTTCCTTTTTCTCCTGGGCACACAGCATATCCTAGCTTACCCTGCAGTTGTGTGCAGCCAAGTAACTAAATTCTGGCCAAAGGTATGTGAGTGGACATAGGTATGTCATTATATTATCCTCTACCTCTTTCTCTCCCCTGACCTGTTGGCTAGATGTAGAATATCTGGAGAGGGGCTCAGGCCCTAAGAGCTAGAAGAACTCCAAGAGGGAAGGAGTCTGGTTTCCTGAGTTACCACTTGCAGAAAAGGTATCCAAAAGAGCCATGAGACCAAGAATACTCATTTAACCAGTGCATAACCACTGCAACTTGTATAGCAAAGTAGCTCGAGTCGAGTCTGTTTATTATGGCAGTTAGCCTACTGTGGCTTCTCTGAGCATGTATATGACCAATTTCTTCTCGTAAGTATGCTGTATGCCTTTTCACTTTTTTCCACCTTTTTCCCTTGACATTTTACTAAAATAATACACTGTAATACACTTTTCCTAGGTAACAGTGTGGTCCCCAATAGCAGACACATTTATTCTAAATTAATGCTTGATCTCTATAAGGTTGCACTCACCAAACATGGCTAAATAAGGCAGGACCTTACTTTCAGGAGGGATTTTCAAATGCTGGCCCCTTAATCAGCCCCCTTGCACAGGCCCAGTGGGTCAACTACCAGGTATTGATTAGATTTTTGCCACTACTCCACTTCTGACTGTAAGAACCAAATACTTGTAGCAGCCTTTTGTTTCCTGGACCAGTCGGCCCCAGGACATTGCATTTTTTTTTTCCTGATTGTCTCTTTCTGAGCAGCTCAGAACTACACTGAAAAAGAGACCTCACTGCTGGATCACCTCCCACCCCCTCAGGCTGTGGCCACAAGGGCTACTGACTATCTTGAACCTCATCATCTCTTAGGAGGTCTGATCCGCTAAGAAAAGCAACCAGGCAGTAGAATGGGCTATCCTATTAATGAATGCTTACTGATTTATTAATTCTTAACAAATCACTTCCTATTCACTATCAGGCTCTACAGGGGCACAGAGAAGCAAGTGAGCTTGGCTCAGCCCCAAACCTCAAGAGAGCTTACACTGTTGTAGAAAGAGCCGAGAGAGAGGACATGTACACAGGCAGTTATGATTGTGTGCAGGGTGTGTGATATTTGTCAGAATTAATTGACCTGTGCAAATGTGAGACTTGTGCATTTTGTTGTAAGTAACATAATACATTCAAAAAAGTACTGTTTAAAAGGAGCCTATTAGACTCCTTTAAAAAAAAACATTTTTTTTAAATAACATTTGCGATTAGCCTCCCCCTCCCTCTGCTACAAGGAACACTTCCTTTAGATTTGTTTTCATACTGCATTTATTTAAATATTTACCTGTTATTTCTGATGTGTAGTTTGGGCCTTTATTTTCCCTTGAAAATCAAGATGTTTACCAATCCTTCATAAACTAACCTACTTCGGGGGTATTTATGGCATTCTCCCTTCACAGGCATCACACAAATTAAAACAGTGCTAAAATACTGGGAAAATATAACAGGCTATGGAAGCTCTAAATGATAACAGAGCAGATGAGCGAAAACTTGCAAGCAATTTAGCAGTTTTGTGTGCACTTTCCCCCAGAGAGATAAACTGAGTTCAAGCTATCAATATACAAAATCAGCTCTGAGAATAAATTTCAAAATCAGAACCCCTAAAGCCCTGAAACCCAAAATGTCAAGCAAAAACAAACAAATACAAGCAATAGTCTAAAACAAAACTCTGTGCCCCAAATACTATAAGGACATAAACAGAATAATTTTTCATGAGAGTATAGGAAAATAACAGGTCATCAAATATGATCTTTGAGCCATATATTTAAAAATAGTTTTCAAAAATAAGTTTTTCTATTTTTTAGGTGCTAAAATCGTGATACACTCAGTAAATACTACGAGTAACATATCAAGTAGTAATGTATTTCATGTTATGAATGTGTATGTTTCCAAGGCAGACCTTAAATTTTTGAAAGTGGGGAGAAATATAATCAGCCATTCCTTCAGTGGTGACCTTGCAGTTTCAACTCTAACCAAGACCACTTTTTATTTCACTATGTTAAATTAAAGAAAACATTGCTACAATTTGACATAAGTCATAGATGGGCACTGCAAACACAATGGAAAATTAACCTGTGTACATCTCAGGAACAGAATGGTTCCTTTTGTGTATTTGCACCTAAAGACTTCCCAGGATGCATAGTTTACTCTAAGGCAATGGAGGTACCAATGTTTTCTGCTAGGAGCGACCCTTAGGCACCCAACCATGATTTATTTGCTCTTAACCTTTCATTTTACAGTCGAGGAAGCAGAGACCCAAAGAAAGTGTAGCTCTTGCCCAACATAACCATCATTATCAACTTCGTCATCATCCTGAATTTACCGTGCCCTCTCTATGTACTGGCCACTGAGCTGTACACACGTTGTACCATGTCATCCTCTTAACAATCCTAGATGTTAGGGGCGCCTGGGTGGCTCAGTCGGTTAAGCATCTGCCTTCGGCTCAGATCATAATCCCAAAGTCCTGAGACCGAACCCCCCGCTCAGCGGGGAGTCTGCTTCTTCCTCTCCCTCTGCTGCTCCCCCTGCTTGTGCTCTCTCTGTATCTGTCTCTCTCTCTGTCAAATAATAAATAAATATCTTTAAAAAAAAAAACAATCCTAGATGTTATTTTCACCCTATTTATGAATGAGCAAACGAATGTTCGAAGCAGTTGCATACCATGCTCAGGGGCACACAGCTAAAATATAAGTACTGGAGGCTCCTTCTTCAGAGCCCACATTCTTAACCAGTGCACCAAACCGCTTATTGGTTGTGGTGTCATGGTTAGAACCCAGGGCTCAGGACTATCAAGCAATCAGTACAGTTACGACACAATGTGTCCCATTTTAGGCACTCAGAGATATTATGGAGCAAATGAATAAATGAAAATTAAACGCACAAAACATAATGCTATGTCTTCACAAATTTGCCTGTAGCAAATTTTCTTCAATACATTTGAAAGAGTGGCTCCATCCATACAGTTAGTTAGACATGCTTTTTTCCTTTCAAAATTACCTCTCCATTTTAATCACTATTTTAACAGAAGATAAAAGATACTTCAGAGAGGGTAAGTGTGCATTAAAACTGCCAAGAATTGTGACCTGAGATATGGCTAAGACATATGAGTGTATACTGAAGAAAATAAGAATGTAAACAACAAAGAAATAATTAATGATAAAATTGAAACTATTCGTTTTGTAAGGAATTAACATACCATCAACTTTTTGAAATTTCCAATAAAAGGATGGCCTATATAGTATATAGTGGTATGTATATATACATACCTATATTCCCTAAGGGAGGGTTGATGTTTATGTCAATATACTGTCATCGGATACTTCTTTACTAGAGCTTTAATGTCATCTAGCAGGTATTGAATAAAAAGGCCAGCAAGGCAGACACGAATCCATTTTAATCTATCACAATCTTATGTTTCAGATTTCTAGGAAAATACAAATTTAAAATATATATTCTGCCCACACCCCTTATTACAAAACACACTGCTTATTTCCACATTTTGACACCAACATGTCCTGGAATTTTTTTTCAAGCCAAAAATCAATATATTCAATATCAATTCATTCAATAAATATTTCCTGGCTGTCCGTTATGTACCAGGCCCCTAGGATAGAGGAGTGAGCATTAGTCCTATTTTTGCATTCAGAAAAATAAGTAGCTCTATGTCAACTTGGTGGGGAATTGTACATTAAAATTCAGTTGACCTTTAAAAAAGGCTTAAACTATCTCTTTTTTGCCAGATGTGTGATTGCCTAGGAAACTTCTATAACAGAGTCTAAAATGGGTTTTTGTTTTTTCTTTTAAATTCTGCCTAGTATTTCAGATAGTAAAGGGTTTTTTAAAATTAAAGATGAAAAAATTTTAAGTTATTATGAATTTAAATAGAGTTCATCTCTATAGGAGAATTCATCCATAGGTATTTGCATTTTCATGGAAAAATCAGGTAATTCCTATAAGATATTGCAGCCAAATGTATTTTTTGAATCCATCATACAATGTTTTTCACCACTGCTCAATAATCTTTCTTTTTTAAGATTTTTATTTTTTATTTTTTGACAGAGAGAGACACAGTGAGAGAGGGAACACAAGCAGGGGGAGTGGGAGAGGGAGAAGCAGGCTTCCCGCGGAGGAGGGAGCCCGATGCGGGGCTCGATCCCAGGACCCTGGGATCATGATCTGAGCCCAAGGCAGATGCTTAACGACTGAGCCAATCAGACACCCCCACTGCTGAATAATTTTAATAATTTCTGTGATTTTTTAAAAGTAATATCCACTTATTGTATAAAACATGAACTAAGTGTTCATCAAAACAGGAATAGATGAGTCAATTATCACAGATTCATACAATAGAACAATATGTATTAGCTAAAGAAAATAAGCCAGAGTTTCAGGGATTAATGTGCAAAAAAAATTAAACACACAGTATTGAGCAAAATATATGTATATAGTATGATACCATTTCTTTCTTTTTTTCTTTCTTGTCCTAGTCTTTTAGTTGTTAAACAGTAATCTTTAACAATAAATGCAGAAGGAAAGCAACAAACAAAAGCAGGGGATTTGCATAGTGGGTGGGAAATGATTGTAAGCCTTGGCAAACCGGAGAAGTTCCTGTTTTGTTCTGTGGGGCCAGAAGTCTACAATGTGGTGTGCTCATCTTTCTTCTCCCCCACAAAGGTCTCAAACAGCTTAGAGGGGAGGCTGAATTCGATGACTGGTCCTAATTTTTGCTCTTCAACCATTTTTCTTGATCTTGTTCTCTGTACATTCTAGACTGTTCAATGGATTTGTAATAAACTTCCAAGATGAAGGGACATTCTTGCTTATGTTTGCCTGAAATCTTGGTTTGTGTTCATCTTACTAAACAATGTGCTCCAAAAACGCTCACAAGTGCAACTACTAAAACTCCTTTAAACATCTTCTTTGCCAGTGGTTCCATAGTGTGGGCTATCAGGTAACCAACAGGCAGGTGAGTGGGTGGGAAGGGAGAAATGTTACACTGTTTACAATCCTGTACCTGAGGCGCTTACATCTGATACCATTTCTATAAAATTCTAAGCCATTTCTAACAATACCATATAGTACTAAATGGATGTACATAGGAAAAATATGAAAACCTGTGTGGATTGATAACAAATTTAGGATAGTGGAGATGGAGAGAAAAGACTAGAAATGAGATCAAAGGCATCCAAGGGAGGAAGATAGCAAATCTATCTGTACTACAGACCAATAATTACCCTCTAGGTTGAACTTAGAGGTGATACTAGGGTCCCAGTGCTGAAAGCCTTTTGTCCAGTGTCAGAAAGTGCTTGTTCCCTATCATTTAATTTTTTCAAGTTGTTTAAGGTAGGAAAGTAACTCCCGACCTTATTTTCTTGTGGTTTGAAGTGCAAATCTTATTTAATTCTCAAAAATAACAAAAAGGTGGGCGGGGGGAGAAAGGGAAGAGAAGTGGAGAGGAGAGGAGAGGAGAGGAGAGGAGAGGAGAGGAGAGAAGAATAACCTTTGAAATTGGCAGAGAAAAATGTTATTAAGACCTGGCACATTGACTTTCCAGTTCTGAAATGCTTATTATATTATCCTTTATACTCTTCTATATATTTGAACTATGTCACAATTCAAAAAAGTAAATTATTAAAAATAGAAATAAGAGATCGCTTAAAAAAATTCTGACAAGCCAAAAGGAGAGAAGAAATTTTCATTATTCTATCACCATAATTTTACCATCCAGAAATAGCCACTTCTACATTTTGGTGTGTATTCTATAGCCCTCTGTGTGGGAAATGGGACAATACTTTTTGTTACCATTTAAAACAATTATATTGTAAATATATTTTCAGAATATTAAATATTCATTCTTACATCTTTCCTGAATGACATTTCATTGTATTTCTATAAAATGTTTTATTTAATCAATCCTTCCTTCCAGGAAATACAGGCCATTTCAGTTTTAATAATTTTAAATAATGTTTTAGTGAATGTTCTTCTACATGTATTTTCTATACCTAGCCATGATAATTTCCTTAAAATATAGTTTATAAGTAGTTTCTGGGCCAAAACTATACACAGTTTTTTTAGATTTAAGGCATATTTTGAAATTGCTCTCCCAAAAGATACTATGTTATATCGACATATGAGAGAGCCCATGTTCAGAGTAGCATTTATTTTAAAAATCTTTAATAGTTACATAAAATTGAATTTTTTTTATTATTGGAAATTTCCTTTTCACACCTTTGCCTATATCTTAGCCAGATATTTATCTTTTTTCTTATACTTCAATAAGATTTTTATATTAAATGTATTCACCTTTTCTTATACATTGTGAATATTTTCCCTATGTTGTGTTTGCCTTTCCTTTCAGTTCAGAGTATTTTTACTGTCTTGAAATGTATAAGTTAAATCTATCAATATTTTCCTTTATGTTTTCTGCTTATATGTATAGTCATTTATGTAATCTTTAGCATTTCTGTTTCACTTTCTATTTGGATATTCAACACATATGGAGTTTATTTTAGTATATTTGAGCATATGGTGCTAGGAATCTTATTCTATTTTATTATAGATTATTACAAATAGTTGATCAGCTGTCTCAAAGACATTCATTGACTAGTCAGGCTTAACCTGCTAGCTTGAATTTTTTTCAATACTTAATTCTCATATATCCTGTCGGTGAATTTTCTATTTTCTTGCTATAGGCAAATAAAATGTTATTTTTTCACAAAAAGATATATTTCCAGTACATTTTTTTCTGGTAATTTTCTATTTAATAAAGTTTTATTGGTGCAGGACACAAAGTTGACACATAGAACAATATCGTACGGTACAATACAGTGATTCAACAATTCTACACATGACTGTACTCATCAAGGTGAGTGTGTTCTTAAGGGTTTTGAAAGAACTTTAAGTTTTCCTACAGTTAACATTCTGTTAAAATTTTTAATGCAATTGATATAACTTGCTTTTTCTTATTTTCACTGCTCTTGGAATTCTAGTCTACTCGTGCCTAGAGAAGACAAAAAATATTGAGGCATGATCTATTGATTCCTGACATTTAGAATCATTATAATCAAAATGAAAATCCCAGGAAACTGAATTTATAATCACAACAGTTACAATATATCAGGCAAAAACTTAGACAATACTGACTCTTCATTGGCTAAAATGTTAATAACAGGAAACTGCAAAGCTAGGACATATTTTCCTTGATTTAAGCTACTGTGTATTATCATCCAACTGATTGAAATCTCAGTTTTATACCTCTATATATTGTTCCTTCTTTGGGTCAGTGGAAAGGATGAAAATTCAAAGGATATGATCCAAACTTTTTTGTTTAAAGATTTTATTTATTTATTTGACAGAGAGAGACAGCGAGAGAGGGAACAAACACAAGCAAGGGGAGTGGGAGAGGGAGAAGCAGGCTTCCCGCCCAGCAGGGAGCCCGATGCGGGGCTCGATCCCAGGACCCTGGGATCATGACCTGAGCTGAAGGTGGACGCTTAACGACTGAGCCACCCAGGCGCCCTGATCCAAACTTTCTTATTCTTATCCTCATTCTCACCTGCGGGCAATAAGTATTTGCATTTTTTGATATTCTCCCTTCTCAAATTACATGAAATTCTACAGTTATCACCATAGAAGAGGGGAGATACATAGGGTATTCCTTCATTGGACAAGCCTCCCTGAGCTTTAAGATCTACATCTGTTGTATTTTTTAATTAATTGAGCTATAAATGTGTACAATTTAATTGTGATAGAAATTTATGGATGACTTGGCTGAATCATCATGTTTCAAAGAAGATGGTTCAGCCCTTTTCTTTCTAGGTCTCCAGAAAACTCAACAATATTTTTGCATTATAGGAATTTTAAATACACATAAATATAGAGAGAATAGGAACAATGGACAACCATACGTCCATCACTGAATTTTAGTAATCATCGACATTTTGCTGGTTTTGTCTCAGTAGCCTTTGATATGATGACATCACCTTCCTTCTCTCCTGATAACACACTATCCTGGTTTGCCTCTTATCCCTCTGGCAGCTCCTTCTCAGTCTCTTCCTCTTTTCTTTAAACTACCAGTTTCCCCGTGAACCCAACCACTCCCATTGCTCCATTTACCACATAGGAGCAACTCCTACCTTCGTATGTCCTGCTCAGATTTCTTTTCCAGGGAACATTAAACTCAACGCCACCAAATGTGAACACATTGTCTTTCATATTCTCCTTAGCACATCTCCTCTTTGGTATCTCAAGAAGTGATGTCTCCATCCAATTATTCCTACCAGAAAGAGAGATGTGATCCTTGATAATTTTCTCTTCTACAGTAAATTGCCAAATTAGTCAATTTAGTCTCAGAAACTCTTTTCAAATATGTCTACTTCTTTCCATCTGCACTGTCATCATGATGATCAGCACTGTCTGATGAAATACAATGTAATCCACACATACAAGTCACACATATACTTTTAAATTTCCTGGTAGCCAAATTAAAAAAGTAAAAGGAAACAGGTGAAGTTAAATTTAATAAGACATGTTATTTGGCTCAATTTATATCCCAAATATTGTCATTTAACAGGTAATCAATATAAAATATTGCTAATAAGATATTAATATTCCTTTTTTCTTACTGTGTCTTTGAAATCTGTTGTGTATTTTATACTTCTCAGCACATTATAATTTGGACAAACCACATTTCAGGCCCTCAGTAGCCACATGTGGCTAGTGCTGACCACACTGGATAGAGTGGCTTTAGTCCAAGCTGTGACCATCTCTTTTTGTGGTGTTTGTTAATGGGCTTCACACATGCCCACTTGGTTTCCTTTCAGTTCATTCTTCATGGGCAGACAGTGTACTTTTTTTTCAATGCAAATCTGTCTTATGATTGCAAGCTAAAATCCTTCAGTGACTTCCCATTTATTCTTTTTATTCTTTTAGCTAAAGTCTGAAATGCCCAACATAACCTCTAACTCCCTCTTTGATCTGAACACATTTGATATCTCCAATCCGTGTAATGTACAAAGCTTCTTCCCATTCACAGACTTTATACAACCTTGAAATATTTTTGCTCCTATCATCCTTAATTCTTAGCCGAAGTGCCACTTATTTACAGAAATCTTCCTTGACACCCCTTTTCTCTTGCTTCTCCCAGAATAAGCTAGGATTCCAATTACATAGTCTTACTATGAACAGTAATTTTACTTCATGACAGAAATTATTTGTGTTATTATTTGTTCAACAAAGGCCTCCCATTTGGGACTAATAGTTACTCTTGTACATTTATCTCCCCACCAAGAATAGTGCTTAGTACTGAATAAATATAAGTTGAATGTAAAATTTGTAAATATAAATGTAAATTTGACCCTCTTAGCATTATTCATGTGAGAAAAAGCTGAGGTTACCAAGATGGGCTTAGACCAACCATTATTCACAACCCTGGCTAGGGGAAGGACTCTTATTCCTTGAGCACAAAGCTACCTCATCCTTGAACAAAATTAATGTTCTGTGAACAAGAAAAAGAGGAAGAGGTGGCTACTGGGTAAGCTATCAGTGCTGTCTACCAGAATTTCTAATTTATCGTTGTGATAGACTGCTCACCTACTTTGGCTTACATCAGCCTGGGAAAAGCAAGGCAGAACCATCTGGAGATAAATTTGTGGATGGAGGAGTTTTGTTTTGTTTTTAACTATAAAAATAAAGAGGAAGAAACACACTGTATTAGTCAGGGTTCTGCAGAGAAACAGAACCAATAGGATATATATAGATATATACCTAGATACATCTATATATATGAGGATATTTATTATAGGAATTGGCTTATGAGATTATGGAGGCCGAGAAGTCCCACAGTCTGCTGTCTGCAAGCTGGAGAACCAAGAAAGCTGATATAATTCAGTTCAAGTCCAAAGGCCTGAGAATGAAGAGCTGCTATGTCCAAGGACAAGAGAAGGTGGACATCCCAGCTCAAGAACAGAGAGTATTTCCCCTTTCTCTGCTTTTTTTTTGTTGTTGTTCTGTTAGAGCCCTCAACACTGGTGAAGGGAGATTTCTTTACTCCATCTACTGATTCAGATACTAATCCTTTTGGAAATACCTTCACAGACATGCCCCAAAACAATGTTTTACCAGCTATCTGGGCATCCCTTTGTCCACTCAGGTTGACACATAAAATTGACCATCACATGCATTATTAACCAACATTCACATTTTCCTGCGTCATCACACTTGGTCCTCCCAATCATTCTGGAAACCTCATTAAGTTGCTGTTATTACCATCATGCATAACTTACAAAGGAGAAATCTCAGATCAGAAAGGTTAAGTGACTTGTCCAAGGGTACTCAGAAATCACATGTAATGACTTGGAGAGGGACACAGGTGTTCTTATTCCCAAATCCAAACTCTTTTTCCTACACCGGGGTTTCTCAGTATGAACCTCACCTGGGAACATGTTAGGAAAGCAAATTCTTGGGCCCCACTCCAGACGTAATGAATCAGAAACTCTGGGAGTCCAGCCTAGGAACCTGTGTTTAAGAAGATTTCCAGGTAACTCTGATGCTCCTAAAGTATGAGAACCACACATTACATGCTATACCCACACTACTTTCCCCTAAGTTGGTCAATTTTTTTTCTAGTTGTTTTATGATTTGGCAGAAAAGGAAAAATCCTGCCTTTGTACTCAGGTATATCATAAGAAGTCAAAGTTGTCTTTACCCTACTTCCAGACTCAAAGGGTTCTTGAATTTATGGATCCATCAGTTGAACCCCATTTTCAAGGTTACATTCTTGAATCAAATGAGTGGTAGCCAGTTACTCCCTTTATACAGCCTGAGTTGTATTTCTATGTGAGCAAGCAAAGCGAGGGAAAGTCTGCATCTCATAGAACTTATTTCCTTTTATTTAACAATAAATTACAGTGAACTCTCTCCTCTGCCAAAATGAAAGCACTTTGTCCTCTATTTCCCATATACTTCTGTAACCCACCTTTTTACCATGGAACTTGCAGTATTTCTCCTTCTTAAGAAAACAAAAACCTACAAATATTTCAGTGACTAATAATGATCTCTGACAAAGATGCCCTAATTCTAGCACAAGATGAATTTGTCTTCTTCCAACTTTGCCCCTGTCTTTTGCTACATTATCAGCACTACAATGATTCTAACCCATAAATCAGGGGCTTATGCCCTACATACTGACTATTCTCCACATTTCTGGCATATTTGTGAGAATAAAAGAAATTGCCAACCCAAGGTCAATTTCAGTCCCAACTGATATATTGGCAAAGTCTGTCTCTCTCTCCCAGTTTTGGAGCCCTGGTATTCTCTGTCTCATTATGGTCTGCCTGACCATAATGGTTATATACAGGCTTTTCCTGCTGCTTAGCTTTCTCAAAGTTCTACACTATCACGCTTTGCCATATTATCTCCCCAATAGCACATCTTACATTTGTAATCTATTAAAATGTACCTCCACACACACAAAAAGCATTGTGCTGACTTTGAAGTCAGGTCAACCTTATATAGCTGAGTAACCTTGAGAAATGTGTTTACTTCTTCAGTTCAGTTTCTCATCTATGAGATGAGTATATGCAGTGGTTCTCAAGTTCTAGGGTATGTTAGAATTACCTGGAGAGTTTGTAAAAAGAAAAAACAGAGTTCTGGGCTTTCCACAGAGTTTCTGATTCAGTAGGTCTAGTGAAGGACCTGAGAATTTGCATTTCTGAAAAAGGTCCCAGATTATGATGCTGCTGCTTCTCTAGAGACCACACTTTGAGAACCACTGAAATAATGTTATTAGGATGAGAAATACTAATTGTAAAGTGCCCAATTTGAAGTAACCACTTAATGAATGTTAGTCTCTTGTCCTCCACTTCTATTCTACATGTCCTCAAAGCAAAGGAAACAGATGATAAAAATGAATTAATGACATTGGATTTGAATGGGATTGAGTTAAATGCAATTATCTCTGGGCATAGCCTTCTGGAAACAAACCAAAAGAGATATTTCTGTGAGAATAAACTAAAAGAGGTATTTTAGGTAAATGAATCTTTAGAAGCTATTGATAAATATTGGCAAAGGCATCAGACAAAGGACACTTCTACACATCGTCATTAGAAAAATAACAAAACATATAATGTTAGAGGACAATTTGGTAGTACCTACCAAAATGTGAAAGACAGATAAATTTTGGACCAGCATTTCACTTCTATAAATATGTCCTTCAGAAATACATACAGATGCACAGTAATATAGTACAACATATTTGCATAGCAGCTAAACTCAAATATATAAGAAATGTAATTTCTTTTTGCTGTAATGCAGCTTGATTTGTACTTCAAGCCCATTGTACCAGGTGGTAAAAATAAATCTCATTTATTTCAGGATTTGTTTCCTGACATTTTTCTGGAGTTTCTGCTGAGAAGCAGGGGGCATGAACAGAGCAGAGGCATCGGGGTATGTGCAGATAGTTGGTCTTATGTCATTATCCATCCACCAGTCATCTCCTGGCTTGGCCATCATTCTGTTGGTACTAAACAGATTACTGCTACCTTATTGCATGATTTCCTCCTTGTAGTCCCATCTTGCCCACTGCTTCTACTACCCACATACCATGCCAGGTGCTGTGGAGGTTGAGACCCTCACTTTTTTGATGCCACTTTCAGATGCTTGGGATCATTCTGATGTTTCTGTGTCTTATAAATTCTGAGGTTGTCTAGGGCTCCAATCAACCAGTATCTTCTTATTCTAGTCCTACATATTGAGTAAATCAATAAAATTTAATGGCCAATTTTGAAAGTGTCACAGATTGCCATTTGAAACCTTGTATTACTTTAGTTTTTATCAAATACTGAAGAAAGGGGTGATGGTGAAAAATCTTGTTTTCAAGACAAGTCCCAGATGTAAGCCACTCCTTAATCAGTGACTCAGTGATTATAACTTAGCAAGATGCAAGTCTGTGTTAGCTATATATAGCTCTATTTTTGTATGCATTGAAATGAGCCTCTGATGGTCAAAATAGTTTTGTATTTTCAAAACGATAGCAGCTGTTTATCCTTAATTTTGAGAATAATTTGGGGAGTTATGTACTTTACTTTTTACCCAAAAGACAGGAATGACTTCACTGTTTAGATACAGAAAGAAATATGTTAAATCGTTCAACCAATGCTACTTGGAATAGACTTCTTTAAAGCATATTTTGATTGTGTAACTGTTCTGAACTAAACTTGGCTTGCGAAGTCTCTGGATGTTACATAACTTCTGAAAAATACAAAAGTAAGAAAGAAAGAATTAAATAAAAGACAATAAGTTTGAGGCATTTCAGCATACATTTTTTTCTAAGTAGCCATAAAGTGCCAGATGTTGTAATACAAAGATAGAACACAGTTCCTTTCAATGACTCGGGCTAGGTGGGGAGAAAATCAAGTAATAGAAACAGAATTCCATCAAACAGTAAATACAAAGTACAAAGCCAGATAGCATAAATTCTATCTTAAGAAAGGCTTCACAGTGAAGGTAATATTTAATCTGTGGTGGAAGAGGGAAAGAAGCATATTCAAAAAGAAGGGACAGAATTTGCCAAGACAAAAATATCCTGTTCATTAGCTCTGTGTTAGGAGGAAGAACGTCTGATTTACCTACTGTATCCTTAATGCCTAGAAGAGTGACTGATGCATAAGAGGTAATCAATATATATTTGTTGAATGAGTGAAAACATGATTTCAAGTAAAAGGTAAGTAGTTCCAGCTTGTTCTATCTGATTAAACCACAGAAAGATTGAGGTTAACAGATAAGAGAGGCAAGAAAGATAGGTAAAGACCAAATGCCACAACTTTGATCTTTTAAGGAATTAGGATTTTGTCTTGAAGACAATGGGAAACCATTAATAGCATTTGAATAGGACAGTGACATGGGTGAGTATGCAATAGCATGTTGGGACCAGGGTTAAGTGCTTGGGAACAGGACTCATAGGTGAAGACCAGTGTAAAGTACTGTCTCATATTATAAAATGAACAGTCAACAGGCTTTACGCCTGACCTCCCTTGACTATCACCCTACTTCCCCCAAACACATACAAGCAGCACTGGGAAAAATGAAAAGAGGGAGTGTAACCTTTCTTGGTGATGAGGAATGCCCCTCTCTTGGCCAGGATGCCTGGACAACCCTATAGCTTCTACTCCCTCCTCTAACCTCCATGCCCCTTTGCAGGAAGCCATGAGAATCAAAGTGGTCCTCTTATTCTTTCTAAGGGCCACACGACTTGGGGATGATGATCCTCCTCCCTCCCTTTGGCTTTTCTTCACAGGCAAATTATAGAACAGTCCTTTTGGCTAAGCAAACTTTCAAGGCAAGCTTCTTGCTTTCATACATTTCTAGACTCGAAGGAGAGACCAGCCTCCATGTTCCAGTTCAACAGTCACCTTCAGGGTATACCCATCAAACTTTCCCAATGATTCATCATGCTCTCCACTGTACTCTGATGCTCCACTAGAGTGCTCCCCAGATCCCATAACTGATCAAGCATCCAACCAGGGATAAAAGTAAAATGCATTGCTCCATCTCTTTCAAGGACCCTCAAGCTCTTATTCCCAATCCTGAACCACTAAACTTCACCCCTTGACTTGTGGGGGTGGATAGACTGTGAACACAAGGAGGTGGGGAAAGCTTCTGTCTATAAACATTGTTCTTGGGAGTCATTGTTTGGTTGAATCTGGGATTGTACGAGGAATAGTTCTCCCACCTTTTAGAGGGTAATTTAGCCCAATTTCTGACTGTTCTCTTTGGAATGTGAGGCCAATTAGCACTTCTTGTCTTTATCTATAGGTCCTAGAAATCAATTTTGGGGCAACAGGAAAAGTTGCATTCAACACTGGTTCCCAATAGGAATATAATGTAAGCCACATATGCAATTCTAAATTTTCCTAGTAGCCATATTAAAAAAGATAAAATGAAATAATTGAAGTTAATTTTATAATATACTTCAAACCAATGTATTCGAAAATATATCTCAACATGTGATCAATACAAAAAATTATTAATGAGGTCATTTTCATTCCTTTCTTCATACTGTCTTCAAAATCTAGTCTTTATTTTATAATTACAGAATATCTCAATTTGATCTAGACTCATGCCAAGTGCCTAGAAGCCATTTTAGACAAAGTGATTTATGTTATTATAGATTATCTTGTGACAAAAGCTAACAAGGGTTCTTTACAACATGAATAGAATAAATCCAACTTCCTATTATACATATATTTGTGGCTTAGACAATTGAGTGAAAGGGAAGATGCCTAACGCAAGTCTCCTTCTTTCTCTACAGGCTTGGAAATACCACCTCCTAGTATGTCCTTACTTACTAAACAATTATTTAGAAACTCAGTTGTTTTAAAATATCTGGGGTGCCTGAGTGGCTCAGTCAGTTAAGCATCTGCCTTCAGCTCAGGTCATTATCCAGGGGTCCTGGGATCAAGCCCTGTATCGGGCTCTCTGCTCAGTGGGAAGCCTGTTTCTCCCTCTCTTTCTGCCTGCTGCTCTCCCTGCTTTTTTTCTCTCTCTCACTCTCTCTCTCTCTCAAAAAAAAAAAAAAAATTCTGAAAGGACTATTTTTTCTAACTCAGGTTACTGCCTAATTAGAGGCAAATTTTCAGAATAACTTCTCTTTAAACTTCGTATCACAACTTTTACAAAAATCGATGAAATTTGTTATCTCTTAAAACACAAATCAAGCTTTTCTTCCACAAAGACAGCTCAGTGTCATCCTTCACAGATGGACGGGTCTACTTCCAATGGCCTGGTATCTGAACACAGGCTAGATATGCCCCATCTGCTTTGTTTCCGATTTATTTCTTCAGACTGAGCAAGAAAAGAGTCAAGAATCAAGAGTAAAACTGCAGTCATTACCTTTTAAACTTTTTTATTTATTTTTGTTGTTGTTGGTTTGGCAAGTTGCCTCATTCTACAGAGACTTTACGAGGTGCTTATGTCTAACTTTTGAAGGTGAGAACTGTGATCTAATCTGTATTCCGTGTGTTGCTTAGTACATTGGGGGGGGTACAATAAATATTAAACAGGACGACTTTATTGAATCACTCTACACCATACACTTCCCAGTTCATCCATTGTACCAGCCTCCAGTACAGAAACATTATGGATAGATGGGTGGCTGGATAGGTTCATAAGTAAATTTATTTGATAATTTGCTGCCAAAATTTTGCTACCTATAATGAAATCATATTTCTTGGTCTTCTCCCATGAATCACAAAAACAGTCTCACATTAATACAAAGCCTAAATTTGAACAAATATATAGTAAGCTCTCTATCTCTGAAAAATTTAAAGCAGAGGTTAAAGCCCAATAAAATCCATTTCCATCAACTCATAAAACCAGAACCTCCAAAATGACCTTCTGGCACCTCAAAATCAAAACATTTTAATGATATCAGGATATATGGAAGTCATAATATTGACTCCAAATTATCCAAAATTGAATTATATTCAGCACAGTTTTAATGCAAAAAATATTTTATTTCTTCAGAGCAACTAATTTTTTAAACTCATTGATTTTAAAGCATTTTATAGAACACCTATTATGCTCCAGGCATTGTTTCCAGGCTCTGAAAAACATAAAAAAATCCTGCTTTACTGGAGTGTGTATTCTATTGGGATATTTAACTCAATAGGTGCTCAATCAAAATACTTAAAACATTTAATCTAATCCAATAGTTTTATTTAATTCATGTAATTAACGATTTTAATTCATTCCCACTTAACAGAAAATCCACAAGGTAGGTGGTAGGACAACAGTCAAGAGTATTTGGTACAAAATTTTATGTTCTTTTCACAAAACTGTGACAAGTACTTGTCTTTCTATTCAACTTGTCCAGGATTAAGTTAGGAATGCTGCAAGGTCTCTTACAACTCTAAGACATTTCCCCCACTAGGTTCTGTAATAAAATATTGTAATCCAAATAAATCTCAAGAAAATCAGGTTTCAATTTGAAAATGAAGATCATAAGGCTAAAAATAATACTGAAAATACAACCCATTCCTAAAGAATTCTTCCAAGGAAAGCTTATGAAAAACTTGAGCATAAAAATGCAGTATAATCATGTCCTTATAGATCTGATTAAGGTGATAGAAATTATATTGTACACTGGAACCATTCCATTTTATATTCAAATATATTAGCCTCTACTCTTCCAGGATTGTTCTGAAATGTGTTTCTCGGGCTAATATTTGATTATCTGCCTATGAATCATATATGTGCATATTATGAATTCCTTTTGACCTCCTCAAATAATATGACTTTCTCTCTTCCCCCGAAAGCCTCCCACAGTCAAACTGCTTCACCCTGCTCTTGAATGCTTATTACAAATATATTTGTGTCTTAAAAGTTTAGCTTAAAAGGTGGTAGAGAGGGAAGGCGATGTAGGAGACAAAAAAGTTTTGGGAGAGGCAATCTCTTAAATAATTAGAGACCATTCAATTATTTAGAAAATCACTTGTTTTAAAAATTCTAAGAGAAATGTTGTTGCAGATTGACTGTCTTATTTAAATAAAGGCTAGTTTCTAAAATTTTTCTTTGAATGTTGTATCACAGTTTTAAGAAAATTAAATAAATCTATTATCTCTTAAACCACCAATCAAGTTTTGCTGACTGAGGAAAATCAAGGCATCCCACTTGCAAATGAAAGGGTACTCTCAATACCACAACATTCTGAGCCCCTGGATTTTCTTAATTCTACTCCATATAATAACCGATTTCTGAATTTTTTATTTCTTAAAAAATTTGTTGGTATCTCAAAATCAAAATGATGCCTTCCAGTTGCCTTTCTGAATTTTTGATTTCATACATTCCAATAGCATTTATTAAATTGTTTTCTCTGCCAGGTACTATTTCACAGGGATGCAAAAATGAATGTCATACTATCTGCTCTCAATTTATTCATAGTCTAGAAAAGAGAAATACGAGAAAAAATGGAGTTAAGTGAAGTGATAGAGATATGCATACTTTAATGAAAGTATCATGAAAGGATCTCTAGCCTAGACTAAGGACTCAGTGGGAAGGTTTCCTGGTGAACACGATGCTCGAGAGAATCTGAAAGTGATTGGGATTCCTTAGTGAAACATGTAGGCAAGTTGCCTCTGCTCTTTCCTGAAATTTATACTCATCATGAAACTCATTCGTATATTCCATATGCTTCATATCTCCCACTCTATATAGTGAGTTCTATAAATCAAGACCCATATCTGGCACAAATTTCTCTCTCACACAGGGTCTAGAATAATGTGAGACATAAACTCTCAATCAAGCAGTCCTATTCTGCAATACATAGGTGATTTGGGATTAAGAGAGGTATAAGCCCAGGGAAAAGGTTTATATTAATTACATCAGAAATACATCTTGCAGGACCTAACATTTTTCTCATATTGAAGCAGATATAGATATTTGAAGCCTTTTAAGAAATAACTGAGTAACTCCCAATTTTCATTTGCTTACTGCATCAAAGAGCATGAGGTAACCCTAAGGGAGTCATTTCCATTTTGTTCAGCATGCACTTTTGTCAAACCTCACATCAGAACAGGGTAGACAATATAAGCGAATACTTAAGGGTGCTAAAGAGGGTAACTTTTCATACCATATATCAAAATGATAGCACTGAAAATTGATGCAAGACAAAGCAATTTCAACCCAAAGAGACTGATTAAACTGTATCTTCCTTATCCCTCTGCTCTCACCTCCTCGGTAAGTCCCAAAATTCACAGAAGGATGCCAACACATGTATTTGTATTTGAGTACAAATGCACGCACATGCACGCACATACACACAATTCTGGTAAATTATGGCTATAGCAATGATTTCTGATTAATATAGTAGAATCAAAAAGCTTCTTTATTACTTGTCTATATTTTCTTTTTCTTTCTTTTTTTTAATGGATGTGGATGACATCGATCATCAGATCTACTGTGCTATCAAAATCCTCACCTCAGCTTTCCTCATTCTCTGTGTGTGTGATGTGTGTCCTGGTATGGCCTACAGGTTCTCTCTATTCCCAGCCCCATGACTTGGACCCTGGTCTCTAACCAGTGTATTTGTCATGCGTAGGATATCCTCATGACAAATTGAAGCTAGAATAGGAAAAGGATGCATGAAATCAGAAATGCTGGGAAAGGCATTATGTAGTTTATTTGCACACAAGCGCTGGCTGATATCGTCTTTATGTCAGGGTTCATACGCACTGAAAAGCTTGGCTTTGTCTATGTGGAATGTCCAAGTCACATATGCTGTGTGTAGTGTTCTCAGACTCCTAAAGCAAGCACATTTTTTTCTTCTTGGACCTTCAAGCTACCTAGTACAGCCATTATACAATATTTAGTTTCCTCTATTTTGTGGATGTTATTCTAGACTGTAACATCCTTGGAGAGAAGCCATGTTTTTCCCTTTTGTAATTCTCCAGAGATGAGACCACAGCTGGTTAAACAGAACACCCTATTCATTTCTTCAGTATCTTGGTAAGAAAGCTGAGTGCCCTGGGGAATTAAAAAATGCCACATTTAAAAAGACACTTTTCAAATTCTTTTTAAAAATTGCCTCAGGAAACATGCATATATAATAGGTATTTAGAAACATTGCTTATGATGAATATACTATTTATCAATCTATACTTCATTACAAACAAAATGATGAAAGTATATGCTATTATTGTTGAAATCATTCATAGAAATGTGATAGACTGTGTCTCAATCGAACATAGGAACATAAGAAAACAAACAAAATTGCCTCTTCTTGATCAGTTAATTTCTTAATCAAGAAACCCATAAATCCTGGCTTGCTTACAAAGGATTATTTCCTTTGGAAGAAGAGAGAGGGACACATCGCATATCTGACAGGTCATCGTCTTGTAGCAAACACGAGTATGGAGTGGAAGGTGGTACTTCCTAATGAATTTAAAATATGATGCCAAAACACTTTCTAAGGTGAGCACTAACTAGTTCAGGGCTCTGAAAAGGATACACTCACCAGGAGCAAGCCCTTTGCTGTCCAATTGAGTAGCATTCACATTACATTCTTTAAACAGCAGAGCCCCAGAGAACCTTGAGGACTATGAAGTGAGAGTCAGACTCCAGGCTCCGGGGGGGGGGGGGGGAGAAACAAGCCATGTGTGCCAACAGTGATTCTCACTCATGCATACAGAGCCAGCATTAAAGAGTTTTTCAGGAAGTAAACCAGCAAAAAAGATCTGGCAACCACACACCACTCAAAGATCTCAGCTTTAAAACAATTTCATAGTTTTCCTTGGCCTGATTCTAACTTTGGCAGAAAGGAGATGGTCTGGTAGGGCATTGCCTTTCAAATCTGCATGCCCACGCAAGTCCCCTGGGGGTCTTGTCTCCCAGGGCATGTTAATACTCCAGGACTTGAAACCAAGTAGCAGGCTCCTGGATTACTGCAGAGCCCTGAATGATACACTGAATCTGTTGAGTTTCAAAGGGTTGGGAAACCTCTGTCCCACCTCAGAGTTGGTTGTTTAAACTAGTGGAAGGTGGCACCAGGTGGGGTATGCACAGCCTCTGAGGTGACGGTAAGCTCCAGACCTCACCTAGGGCTCTGCCCTGTTGGTAGATACCTGGCATTTGCTCAGGCCCCATTTGATGCATGTGATGCGCAAAGAGGGGGTAGCCCTATTCCTTCTGTGGCCGGAGGCTCAGAGCTTTCAGGACCACAGCTCAGAGAGTGGAGGCCAATGTCATACCTGCCCACATGGCACTGTGACCCTAAAAGACTTTGTCTTCATTCAGGGAGAGCAAGGGAGAAAGCAGGAGGAAATGCTACCCCTTGTTTTATGGCTTCCCAGACATTCCTGAAAACATTGTGTTCTTTCCTCCTGTCCCCATCTCTGTCAGCCTGCTGAGAACCATCCAGACCCCTAAGGGTGCATCCAGCTGTCAGTGAGTAGATGATCCCCAAGAATGAAAGTGCCTGGAGCTCTTCCTAAATGACCTGATAGCCAAATCCCTGTAGCATCTGGCCCTTCTTGACTCACCTGAGGCTCCACCTTCAGGTGAACCTTCTCTCAGATTCTTGTCGACCAACCTGCAAGGCTGACAGGACAGAAAGTCTCGAGCAGAACTGGGAAGGAGGCTGAGGCTGCCAGTTGTTCAGGAGTAGCCAATGTGGGGTGTTGTCCTAAGAGTTCCCACACTTGACTGAGATGCCTCCTCCCTATTCCTGGCTAGGACCCCCCCCCCCCCCCCCCGACCCTAACAGGACGAGAGCGGCCTTGACTCATGCTCCTGCCTGGGACAGGGAAATTGTCAAAAACAGCCTGAATTCTTACCAGGGCTCCTCATGAATTCTGTGTAGTATGACCTTAAATATACTAGGCAAGCCAGAAGCCTAAAATAGTTCATCTCTTAGAATTTGGTCTTCTCTTTGAGTTGAATTCTTAACTGGTAAGTTTCAGGTTTTCTTTGTTGATAAAAAAAAAGATCAAGGCCAAAATTCCATAGATTTTGAAGTGAAATGCTCATAGAATTAATTTGCTATTAATAGCCATCTGAGTACTACTCTGATGTAATAGTTATTTCAAAGAGTCCTTTGGTTATTTATTCATGATTTTGCTGTTGACTCCTATTTTATTGGATTGCCTGGAGACTATGGCCCCAGTGGCTCTCTATGAGATGAAATATATATTTCACAGTTGTACACGCTCTGATAACATAAGACAATAATGCACATTCTCAAATACAATGCTTCAAATATGTATATATGTGTGTGTGTGTGTAAATACTCAAAAAGGAGTCTGCTGAACTTATTTTTAATGCATTGCATCTTTACTTGATTAAATTATCTTTATTTTTCCAGAGGATTTTGTTTTACATATTTTGATGCTGTGTGTCTGATGAATAAAGATATTGACCTTATTTTGGACTGCAGCTTTTATCATGATATAATAACCCCTTTGTCTCATTTAATGCATTTGTTGCATACTTCGCTTTATCTGATATATCAATATTGTCAGTCCTTCTTACTTCTTTATCTGCATTTGCATTATGATTCTGGCACATCCTTTTCAACCTTCATCTTCATTTTATTTCAGGTGGGTTTCTTATAGACAATACACATTGTAAGTATTTTGTAATCCAATTTGATATTCATTGTTCCACGATAGGGAGATGTAGTTCATTTGAATTTATTGTGAAGATTAATATTTAGGTTTTGTTCTCATCGTATGTAATATTTACTATTTATTAGTTTTTCTTTTTTTAAAAAAATATTTTATTTATTTATTTGACAGAGAGAGATAGCAAAAGAGAGAGCACAAGCAGGGGGAGCAGCAGAGGGTGAGGGAGAAGCAGGCTCCCCGCTGAGCAATGGGCTCCATCCCAAGACCCCGGGATCATGACCTGAGCCAAAGGCTGGCGCTTAACCAACTGAGCCACCCAGGTGCCCGTAGTTTTTTTATTTTTACCTCTCCCTATGTTCTTGCTCATCATAGTAAGCTTTTTACTAGTCCTGTTAAGTTTCTCTTCTATTGTCTCACCTTTAAATTATTATTTTTTGATGCCCCTAAACATTTACTTACTATTCTAATAAAATTATAATCTCTGTGTCTTTATTAATACATAAAAATAAGTAGCTGTAGCCACCAAGATATTTAATTTGCCATCACCTCCTGTCCCCTCCCATCCCCTCCCACCCCTTTGGAGAGGAGACATTTTCACTTGCTCCTGTCCCTTCATCCTGAGCAAACTCCCCATCCTTGCCAACAGCCATTCTTGGGTTTTGCGGCAATAGTTTTATATTTTTAATGTTTCATATCCTGGCTAACTTTTCTGAGACAGGATTTTCTTCTGTTTAGGAATAAGTACTTAAAATTTAAATATATTCTAGTCATATCATCTTATTCCTTTATTTTATCTCTGTATTTTAAAATCCATGGCATCTCACGGTTCAACATTAGGATATCCATCATTATGATTCATTAAGTAAATAAATTAAAGATGGAACATCATATTGCCTTTTTATGCTTTTGGTTTTAGTAATATCCTTCCACATTCATAATCCAGATACCGAGATAAACAGGATTTTATGCACCAAGGCCTTCCCCTCATTGCTCTTCCAAACTGAAAAAAACATTGTTGTCATTTAAGCCAACAGTTAAACTTTACTACAAAATATTTTGATACCCTTTCCTGCTAAAGTAACCTGCGAGTCACATGGTGATGCTCAAATCCCATTCGGGAATTCAACAAGCGAGCAGATTCTACAACATGAAATCCTATGAGATTTGGGAAGTGCATTTGTCCAAGCCCTCCATCGGGGTTGACATTAAATACTTCACAAACACTATACCTTCCAGGAATTCATTTTCTTTATTGAATGTAGAACTGTGAAATCTTTAAGAAATAGCTGACTCATTATTTCTTGACTATCTCCTGCTAGTTAAAGCAGGACTATAAAATAGCTCAAGGGAAGCCCTGAGAAAGTTGCTTTCATTAGCCTGCATCTGTCCAAATCACATATGAAAGAATGTGGACAAATATAAATGAAAATTGAATTTTGCAGAAGAGGTTGAAGAATTTCCCCAGGATAAATTAAATATAAAAACTGAAATTTGATGTAAGTCGTGAGCTCAGTCCTACTTAGACAGATGGACTGCAGCAATTTTGTGGACATTTTCCCTTTCTTCTCTTTTTACTTTCCCAGACTTCTACAGATTTGCTAGGAAGAAAAAAAAGATGAATAGATTTTAGCGATGCTAAAGGTGTACAAATAAATTTCTTCATTAATGGTAAGGATGTAGATTGGTACAGATTTTCAGGAAGACATTTTGAATGTATATCCTTGTTTTTTTTAAGTACATATACTTTTTATAACCTAATTTCTTTAAAATTTATCTTAAAACATTTAAGCAATTGTGCAAACCTATATGAGTAAAAGTGGCTTCATTCATTGTTCTCATAGAAAAAGACTGAAAAACATCCCATAAACATCTATTAAGGGCCTCATTAAATAATTTACTGTACACCCATACATTCAGCAATTAGAAATGGTCACTTATATATTGACATTGAATAATGCCCATGATACATTAATCGAAAAGTATAGACATATAGAGAAATATGCCTATGTCTAAATAAAGAATATTTGCATATCTGCTTATGAAGACTACTTGGAAAAATACCTGGAAAGCAATGGTCTAAAACTTTATTGGTGGTGTTTATTTGCAGTAGTGGAAAATATGTTGATCATATCAGCTATTCTGTGGATATTTCCATATGAATGGCTGCCAGTATTTCTTCCTCCTGCTGCTTCTTTTCTTCTTCATTACTTCCATCTTCTCATTTTTCTCCTTTGACTGAGGTTGGTCAATGAACTCATTTGAAATGAATAAGACATTCATATTCCAATGAAAGAGAGAAGGGATAAAAACAAACAGGAAAAGATGGGAAAGGCATCTTACAGTTTATAAAAATGTGGATACCATCAACTTATTCTTTTAGAAATAAAAGAGAAAGAAAAGAAAAAAGTCACTGACTGTATTGAATGCTAAAGTTTTAAATTAATTTCTATTTGAAGTAGCAAAAAGACAGGCATGTCTGCTATCTCTACCAATTATGCAACACTTTCTGGTGATATTATGTATTTTTTTGTATTGAAAAATAAAATCCAAGGGATGACTAGGTGGCTCAGTCAGTTAAGCATCTGCCTTCAGCTCAAGGTTCTGGGACGGAGCCCCACATGGGGCTCCTTGGTTAGCAGGGAGCCTGCTTCTCCCTCTCCCTCTGCTGCTCCCCCAGTTTGTACTCTCTCTTTCTCTCTCTGACAAATAAATAAATAAGTAATCAATAATCCAGTAAGATTTTAAGCCAACATATTATATTCAAAACTAGATTTTATATTGATGTGGTTCACATTTTAAATACATTTCATTTCTAAAATCCTCAAAAAATAAAATGATATAAATGACAAATTATGAAACAGTGCTATATTTAGTAGGAACATTTAACTCTAGTAATGGTGGGGCAGGGGTGGGGGGGGGGGGAGCTCCCAGAAGCAGAAAGCTGCATTAAACTTACTGTAAATATTTTTACACATTTTAAGTGTAATCTCTCTTCCTTCACTTTTCTAGCTGCACATATGATTTAGGCACACACAAAGTAAAGTGTGGTGCTCAGAGTAAAACTTCTGGCACTTTCCTAAATCTCTGTCTGCATTTGTTCTTATCCATTTATATGTAAATTCTTCATTTTACTTGTATCTTCCTTTCTACTAAACTAACATTCAGGAGGTAAGATCAAGTGCTGCTTTTTTTGGTTTGTGTTTTTTTGTTTTGTTTTTGTTTTTTTTAAAGAGAAAAGAGAGGGAAACTTTCAAATTTTGTGTTTTTTTGTTTTTTTTTTGTTTTTTTAAAGATTTTATTTATTTTTTTATGAGAGACACACAGAGAGAGAGAGAGAGAGGCAGAGGGAGAAGCAGTCTCCCAAGGAGCAGGGAGCCCAATGCGGGACTCAATCCCAGGACTCTGGGATCATGACCTGAGCCGAAGGCAGACGCTTAACCATCTGAGCCACCCAGGCGCCCTGGAAACTTTCAAATTTATTCTATAAGGCCAACATTACCCTGATACCAAAACCAGAGAAAGACTCCACTAAAAAAAGGCAACTACAGGCTAGTATCCCTAATGAACATGGATGCAAAAATTCTCAATAAAATACTAGCAAACTGAATCCAATAGTACATTAAAAGAATCATTCACCAGGAACACGTGGGATTTATTCCTGGGCTGCAGGGGCGGTTCAATATTTGCAAATCAATCAACATGATATAGCACATTAATAAAAGAAAGGATAAGAGCCATGTGATCCTCTCAATAGATGCAGAAAAAGTACAGCATCCATTCTTGATAAGGACACTCACCAAAGTAGGGAGAGAGAATATTCCCCAAAATCATAAAGGCCATATATAAAAACTCCACAGCTAATATCATCCTCAGTGGGAAAAACTGAGCATTTCCTCTACAGTCAGGAACACGACAGGGATGTCCACTCTCACCACTGTTATTTAACATAGTACTGGAAGTCTTAGCCTCAGCAATCAGACAACAAAAAGAAATAAAAGGCATCCAAATCAGCAAGGAAGAAGTCAAACTTTCATCATCTGCAGATGACATGATACTCTACGTAGAAAACCCAAAAGACTTCCCCCCAAAATCGCTAGAACTGACACATGAATTCAGTAAATTTGTAGGATACAAAATCAACATACAGAAATCCGTTGCAGTTCTATACACTAATAATGAAGCAGCAGAAAGAGAAATCAAGGAATCAATCCCATTTACAATGGCACCAAAAACCATAAGATAACCTAGGAATGAATCTATTACTAAAGAGGTAAAAGACCTGTATTCTGGGGATTCCTGGGTGGCTCAGTCAGTTAGGTATTTCTCTTTGGTTCGGGTTGTGATCCCGGGGTGCAGGGATCGAGTCCTGCATCGGGCTCCATGCTCAGCAGGGAGCCTGTTTCTCCCTCTGCCTGGTGCTCCCCCTGCTTGTGCTCTCTCTCTCTCTTCCCCTCTCTCTCTGACAAAGAAATAAATAAAAATCTTAAGAAAAAAAGATCTATACTCTGAAAACTATAAAACACTGATGAAAGGAATTGAAGATGACACAAAGAAATGGAAAAACATTCCATGCTCATGGAATGAAAGAACAAACATTGTTAAAATGTCTATACTACCCAAAGCAATGTACACATTTAATGCAATCCCTATCAAAATAACACCAGCATTTTTCAAAGAGCTAGAACAAACAATCCTAAATTTTGTATGGAACCACAAAAGGCCCTGAATAGCCAAAGCAATCTTGAAAAAGAAAAGCAAAGCTGGAGGTATCACAATTCCAGACTTCAAGTTATATTACAAAGCTGTAGAACTCAAGAAATTTGTACTAGCACAAAAATATACACATAGATCAATAGAACAGAATAGAAAACCCAGAAAGGAACCCATAACTATATGGTCAATTAATCTTTGACAAAACAGGAAAGACTATCCAATGGGAAAAATACCATCTCTTCAACAAATGGTGTTGGGAAAACTGATCAGCAACATGCAGCAGAATGAAACTGGATCATTTTCTTACATCATACACAAAAATAAATTCAAAATGGATGAAAGACATGTAATATCTAAATGTGAGGCAGGAAACCATCAAAATCCTAGAGAACACAGGCAGTAACCCCTTTGACATCAGCCATAGCAACTTTTTACTAGATGTGTCTCCCGAGGCAAGGGAAACAAATGCAAAAATGAACTATTGGGACTTCATCAAAATAAAAAGCTTCTGCACAGCGAATGAAACAACAAAACTAAAAGGCAACCTACGGAATGGGAGACGATATTTGCAAATGACATATCTGGTAAAGGGTTAGTATCCAAAATCTATAAACAACTTATAAAACTCAACACCCAAAAAACAAATAAAGCAATTTTTAAAAATGGGCAGAAGACATGAATAGACATTTTTCCAAAGAAGACAACCAGATGGCTAACAGACACATGAAAAGATGCTCAACATCACTCATTGTGAGGGAACTACAAATCAAAACTACAATGAGATATCACCTCACAACTCACAAGGTGTTGGTGAGAATGTGGAGTAAGGGGAACCCCCTTGTACTGTTGGTGGGAAAGCAAACTGATGTAGCCACTCTAAGAAACAGTATAGAGATTTCTCAAAAGTTAAAAATAGAACCACCCTAGGATCCAGCAATTGCACTACTAGGTGTTTGCCCAAAGAATACAAAAATACTAATTCGAAGGGATACATGTTCCCCGATGTTTATAGCAACATTATCTACAGTAGCCAAATTATGGAAAGAGCCCAAATGTCCATCAACTGATGAAGGGATAAAGAAGATGATATATCACACACACACACACACACACACACACACACACACACACACACACACAGTGGAATATTAGCCATAAGAATGAAATTTTGGGGCACCTGGGTGGCTCAGTCGGTTGAGTGTCCAACTCTTGATTTTGGCTCAGGTCATTATCTCAAGGTCATGAGATCAAGCCCTCCCTCAGGCTCCATGCTGGTGTGGATCCTACTTAAGATTCTCTCTCTCTCTCTCTTTCCCTCTGCCTGTCCCCCCCACTTCTAAAAAAAAAATGAATGAAATTTTGCCATTTGCAACAACATGGATGGAGCTAGAGAGTATTATGCTAAGCAAAATAAGTAAGTCAGAGAAAGAGAATACCGCATGATTTCACTCATCTTTGAAATTTAAGAAACAGAACAAATGAGCATAGGGGAAAAAAAGAGAGAGAGGCAAACCAAAAAACAGACTCTTAACTATAGAGAACAAGCTGATGGTTACTAGAGGGGAAGTGGGTGGGCAGATGGGTGAAATAGGTGATGGGGATTAAGGAGCTGGGCACTGGGCGCTGTATGGAAGTGTTGGATCACTAAATCATACACCTGAAACTAATATTACACTGTATCTTAACTAACTGGAATTTAAACAGAAACTTAAAAAAAATCAAATTTGGCTAAGGAAATGTAAAAAAAAAAGTTTTATTTTTGAGATTAATAAATTAAAATATTAGTTAAAAAACAAACTTTTTTTAAGCTTCATTGATTAAACACAGTCTCTTCAGCCATAGAACAGGTTAATGATGAGTACACCAAATATTAAATGGAAAAAAAAATGCTTCATATAACCAGCTAGTTTGAGAAAAAGTGCTAGGCTCTCAATAATATGATAGATCCTTAAAAAATTCATGGGGCCGGGTGCCTGGGTGGCTCGGATGGTTAGGTGTCTGCCTTCGGCTCAGGTCATGATCCCAGGGTCCTGGGATCGAGTCCCACATCAGGCTCCCTGCTCCTTGGGAGCCTGCTTCTCCCTCTGCCTCTCTCTCTCTCTCTCTCTCTCTGTCTCTCATGAATAAATAAATAAATAAACAAACAAACAAACAAATAAATAAATAAATAAATAATTCATGGGGCCAAAAAAATGGAACCTCTTTCAAATGTATTCTCTCAGCATATATTTCAACTAGCATTTTGGAAGTTTGCTGTTTTATGGATATAAGGTCCTCCTCCCCCTTCCTGCTTCATAGCAGAGAGTCTCCTCTCCCCAACCAGAGTCTCACGAGCCCCCGCAGAATCTCACAAAGTCCGCCTCTTCCCTGAGGTCAGGAGACAGTTGTTGGTCATTTGGCCATTTGAAGGAACTGAACAAGGTGGTAGCCAAGCTCTAGATCTCACCCTCACTGTGTTCTTAAAAGCAAATATTTAGTAAATGACAAAGCTGTGTTTTGAGTTCTGGTCTGTGGTGATTGTACAGCATAGAATTACTCAAACACATTATTTTAGCAATCAAGACAAGGCAATTTGATATAGGATTTCTTGTCACGAGAGGACAGAAATATTTCTGGTGCCTGTAGCAACGCGATATTGAATGTATCCACCCATATTAAACTTGAACAAATTTTCTGAATCATGCATGCTTTCCTAAATTGTTTTTCAATATAGTCAGGGTAAAACAGATGATGCTCAATTATGGTAAAGCTTTAAAAATTTGGAATTTAAGAGATTTTGAATTCATAAACACAAAAAATATTGTAATAAAGGCAATTAAAAGTAACTGTTAATTAGTTATTCTAGGTTAAAAAGACTTATTTAAATTTTTAAGTACCTTTTTCCCTAAGCCTACATTTTATTATTATTTTCTTTGGAAAACTATAGTAATGACGGACTCGTCTCAAGCATCTTTGCCTTTCTGACATGGATTCTACCATTCCTTTGCCATTATTTCAGTAAGGATGAATACAATGAGCCAATGGGGGCGGGGAGAGCAACAAATCTAACTTAAGAGTTGAATCCCTAATGCAAAATAAAGATATTCTTGAGACTTGGTTCAAAACAAATGTTTTTTAAAGTTTCAACTGTGTTTTTTGCCTCAGTCTTGTTGGTCCTGTCAGCCAGTGGTTTCTCACTTACCAGTCAGAGCTAAAAACCTCCTTGTCAGTGCAGGCAGGACCTACAATACATCATCTGTCTTTGAAGTAGAACAAACATCCTTTACTAACACAACCAGGCCAAAATGAAAAAGAATACATTATAGCAGACAGAGGGTTTTCAATAAAGATGTTTTTATAACAACTATTCATTCAAACCCAAAAAGGAGCTGCAGTATTCTCTTATCCAAATGACAAATACCTTTCCCACTAAATCATGTCCTTCCAAAATTAGGAGACTATTTTAGAGACTTTGAATTGCTTGACATTGAAGAGAAAGCAAATTACAATGAAACCTCTTATTTATATAATTGTTCATTCAATCTGCATTTTTTCCTGAATTTCACACTTTTAGACATCCATATGATGCTAGTGGTGAACATAATGATTAAGAATTCTGTTGGTGATGGCTTTCCATGCTCCACTTTAACCATCACAAGAACTCATAGGATGCTAATACTTAGTTCACAGGGATTGTGGGAATAAAATCATACAGCTAACATGCTTACAACAGAGAGTGGCAAAATAAATCTTAGCTAAGTTTTTAATCATAATTTGAAGGTGTGATTTGTGTTACTTTGTTATAAATAATTGGAAAATATTTTATTTGCTGGGAAACACACCTTGAGTACTCAAAGTTTTCTGCATAGACAGCTAGGTACTTGGGACTGCTTTTTGAGATAGAGCTCGCATGCTTCAGTCTCATAGACAGCGGTCTTTATACAAATGTGTTAAAATTGGGAAAACAAACTTCAAGCAACACTCCCTCTGAAGATCCAGTTTACACTGATGAGGAAGCAGTGATCATCTGTCCTGTTGAGAGGGGATGCCCAGAGAGAGCACATTCCTGAATGTCTGCTGCTAATACTTCAATAGTGTTGATGTGAAAATAGGACTAGCAAATTGATTTCCATTTTCATTAACCCAGTCTTTACAATTCACCACAGATTCTAGACATGTACTTCGAAATTGTTTTAGCAGACAGTTCTTCTTATATGTGCTACATACACAACAATACTTTGATATCAGAAACTTCTACTACATGAGAAAATATTTTCAACCCGAAATCCAGTGTAAATGGTCTAACAAAGAATTACTTTTTCAATAATAGACACTATGGTATGATCCTTTGCCCCCACTTTTGCACTAGCAACTGCACTATATTTTATTGTTGTCTATATCATCTGGGGGCACAAAAAGGTTGAACAGTAAAGTCCTGAGACATGCCAGCCAAGGAGAGGCTAATGATGTTACATGTGAAGGGTCATGGCATTCTCTTTTCTGTTCAATGAGGGAAATCTGCTTTTGAAGTGGGAGAGCGAGGATCTTGTCTCATGGAATGGAAGAACGAATCTCGTGGACAAAGGAGAGTGAGTAAATCAATTAAGAGTTTTTTATTATTATTATTATTAAGCAAGGATACAGGAAAAGCTCTCAGGAGTGAGAGGGGTCCCGAAGGGGTTGCCAATGTGGGCCTCCACTGACAGTTTTTATTTAGAGTTGACCAGGGAATTTGTGGTCTTATCATTCTTGTGATGTCTTGGTTTGAGCAAGGACTACTGGATAACACCTTCAATGGCTTACTTCTTCTTTGGGGTCTGGTTACAATGCAACTGCCATTAAAAGACCCCACCTTGGATGCCCAGGGCAAGGGGGGTCTGGTTTGTTCCCTTGTCTCTGGTTTCCTTACACCCCTGCATCTTTGGGATTTCTGTGAGCCTGATGACGTAGCCCGTACTCCCTACCTAGCTCCACCTGTCCCTTACTCAGTGAGACCCTTCAGATATGTATCGGTGGGTCATAGGCTTGGGGGATGATTGCCAACATGTATCTTGGCGGGGGTAGAGATAAAGGAAGTTTCCAAGGGAATTTGTATAAGTTAAAGTAGACTTAGGATCCTGGGGGTCAGGCCAAGATTGCCTTTTGCCCTTAGCACAGTGTCAACACTTAGGTAGCTGAGTCCCTAGGGGAATGTCACTCCACCTGTTTCAAAGACCTGCTAGTGGGCTGTAAGTAGTAAGGAAATTTAATAATTTTTCTTCTGCCTTTGTTTCCCACATCACTTTCAATTCAAACCCCAGTAAAAAAGCTATTCTTCCGGACCAACTAAGCTAAATAACCCATCACAGCCGCACAGAAGACAATGGGCAAAGACCAAGAGGAAGCTGGCAAGAGAAAGGCAATATGACCTGCAGGGAGAGACTGTCAGAGTGGCAGCGTCAGGCATGCACAGAGAAAAGACTTGTCCTGTTAGCCAAAGCTCTTACCCCTAGGCCTGTTTTGCAAAAACAGATCGGGAGTAAAGCAGAACTTCCTTAGCAGTACTCTGCTGCCTTCTTGGCAGTTACTGTGTGGCAACTCACTGTGCAGACAAAGATGGCAGGAAGGTCATGGCCCTGAAAATAAATAGAGTGTCTATAGAGAAAAGGTGTCATGGGATTTGGAGAACATATGAAGGAAGAGGAGCCCAGCCTGTGTTGAACAGAGGTCAATGTATTAATTGGATATACCTAGAAAAATATTTTCACTAGTTCTTTTGTGAAGGGGCACCAAAACCCAACTGTCAGTCGCATATACTTGTATGGATGCAGGCTATTACTTACAGTAAAACAAAAGTATCATTCTCAAGCTATGTTGTGAGTTCAATCATTTAAAAAAAATTGTTTTCTTAGCACTTGATTATAATCTTCAATTATCTGATTTATTTATAATATATGCTTCCCGGTTGTCTCTCTCCTGCACTGGAATGTAATTATAGACTGGGACAGGGGCCTTCTCTGTTTTGTTCACCTTGATATCCCTAGAACGAAGAACAGTGCCTGGAAGAGGCACTCAATCAGTATTTGTACTACTAAATGTACCAGGTGCTATTTTAAGTCCTTTAAACCCCACATCAACGATATGATCTAGGATTGATTATCTTTCCCATTTTACAGAGGAGTGAATTAAGGAATAGAAAAGTGGAGCAAGTTGCCCAGCTTTAGATGCTAGTAAGAGGCAGAACCAGGATTGGAACCCAGGCAGTCAGTCTCTACCACTCACACTCCAACTCCTCTAGGAGTTAGGTATCTATTCATATGTATATATATTCATTGCACAAATAAGGGAAAAATGCTTTCTGCCTGGGCACATAATATATGAAATTTTAACTACATCCCTTCCAATATAATCCAGACTTCTTCTGACCATAGACAAAGTAATTGCCCATAATGGACATAATGATTATCCCATCATACAACTTGTACTGCCTCAGTTTTCTTTGCAACCTCAATTATATTGCTTTTTTATTATCATGGTTTTACAAAACTTTATGACTGGAAATGTACCACATTCATAATGAGTTGTGCCTCATATATGCTAGACATTCAGGCATTCTCATGAATAATCATGATTTTTTTATGCAGCCAGATAGCCCCTGGTTTGTGATTCTCCATCTTTTACATGGTATCACCTTTTGTGACGAGTTCATTTCATAATGTTTGCTGAATTAATTCAGTCAGTTATTATTTTTTTCTATAAACTAGAATGTGGGAGACATTTCAACAGATCTTGAAAAAAAAAACCAAAACAGAATATTTGAAATTGGGAGTACCGGAGAAAATCCACGGTGTCTGTACATCCTGGACATAAATCTCATCAACAGTGACATATTTTCCTTCCTTGAGCAAGTCATACAGTCAAAGTTACGCTACCATTAAAACTGTTTGAAAATTTAAGCACTCAGACAGTTTGGTGGATGCTTCAACAAATTTGCTGAACTGTTACCAACCAGTTACAGAACAGTCACCGTTTAAAATAATCTCAACATTATTATTGCATGGAAGGTCAAGTAATTATGCAGTCAGACAATGCCAGGCGTGCCAGCTAACTCCACCCCTTCCTCAAAGATAGTTTCTGGTGGACTAGCCCATCTCAGGGCATTGTTGGAAAAACACTGAAGTAGACAGATTCTAAATTCTTTTCAGTGCTAAGATGCTATAGTGATCTGAGAAGATCACAAACTCGGAATGGTAGATAACAGAGATTATGCTTAAAGAATATCATACTTTAGTTCATTAATAATCCACTTACATAAATAAGTTGCTCATTTAATACAAATAGATTTTAGGGACAAATTCATGCTTTTGTGAAGGGACTTCAGTACACATTGGAAATATTTAATTCAGTGGTTTCATTCCTGTCTGATGTGAGTAAATTATAAAATCTGTTTAGCCTCACAATTTAATTAGTATGTTCCAGACTCCATCACTCTCTAGGTGGGTAGCCTTGGTCCAAGTAGTCACCACTCTAAGCCATAGTGTCCTCAAGTACAAAATGGGAAATAAAATCATACCAATTCATAGGCTATTAATAAATGATGCCTGTACCCTGCCTGATACATAGCAAGTGTTCACCAAATGTTCATTAATAGAAGTACTAGTAGTGGTAGCTACCAATATTTTAGAAGACCAGCAACTTGGTTTTCCAAGAATTCTGTTAATGAAAATTGTTCTGTTATCTTTTTCAGTCACATTTCTATACAAGGATACGAGGATGTATATCCAAGGAGGTAACATCCATCTTTAAAACTTTAAAATTAGTGAGTCAGAAGAAACACTTAAGTCAAGAGTTTGTCTGAACAGAGAACCTCTGAGGTAGATGAAACTAAATGTATTTTTGTTGTTGTTTAAATAGATTTTAGTCAAGTGAAAGAAATGAAGCTCTCAAAAGACAGCCCAGTTTGGCAGTAAGCAAACTTTGGGGACAGCTGAGTAGAAGGAGAGTCAGCAACTAACTTCCTCATTATGTGGAAGAAAACTAAAAGCCCATCCAGAGCTGGTGGGCAAGAGTAGGGGGTGGAGGAAAGAACAGAGAAGAGTCTAATAAGAGGCTGTCACTATTCACCACTTTTGCCCCGAATACCTTTGAAATACAGAGTTGTAGGAACGAGGAGAAAGAGAAAAGTCACATTTATTCCCCTCTTGAGATTCAGTTAGAGGAAAACGTGCAGACTGCCCTAATCCCAAGGTTGGGCTCACAAGATGGTGAGTTTCCCTCAGTTCTAAGGCTTTCATGAAACAGGGCAGAAGTTCTAGCCAGTTCCTGCTGCTAGAAAGAAACATGAGGCAATAGCAGCCTAAACCCCAGAGACTCTGACAGTGAACCTGAGCGTAGCTTCTGAGAGTGTTCAGTGTTAAATTGGAAGAGGAAGAGTTTAGGGAATTCATAATTAAGTAAATATTGAGAAAGAATAAACTGGGTTAGGTACATTTTGTCCCTAGATTTTATGTTTGCCCAACCCTCAAATGAGATTTTCTTTCATATTAATAACAAAAATGAACATAATCTGTTTTGTGCACCTTCTATATTCCAGGCATAGTGTTAACCACTTTATTACATTTTACCTTACGTGATACTCTCAACCTGATTGGATAGGTAAAATTATTAGCTCCATTTTCCTGGCCAAGAAACCAAAGTTTAGAGAGTTTAATCAACTTGCCCAAATTCACACAGCTGGTGACTGGCACAAATGGGATTTGTATCTATTTGATGCCAAGTGAACAGAACCCTCCTACATTTTGCAATAACTTTTCATTTCATTTTGTTTTATTATCCTTGAAATGTATGTTCATTGTGAGAGACAAAGCAGAAAATAAAGATAAGCAAAATAAATATACCTCTAAAGAATTTAATTTGCTTAAGAAATGTTCATTTCGAAATCCTCCTTAGCAGTTTTGCACACTTCTCTTCCTACAGAGGGCTAACTTCCTGAGGACTTTCTCTTGTCCATCCATGGTTCCTGGGACAGTTCTTTGCACGTAATGAGCACTCAAATGTATGCAGACCACATATGACCAAGAGAAAGCTGTTTGTTCGGGCTACCATGCCAGCAGGAAACATCTCACGGTGATGCTTCCTAATTGCAGTTCCCAGAGTTATTCCCAGTTTAGTGGTAATCTTGCCCAGCCAGCCCAATTATCTAATATTGCACGTTGTGATGTTATAATAGCATCCCAGTTGCTAGTGAAAATTCGGTTAAGAGTGAATATCATGGAATTGCTCACTCCATTTTTTTTTTTTTTACTCTGAAAACATCTTTCAGCAGTAACTTACCCATGAATAAGAAAATTTTTTTTCTCTTCCATTTCTTTCCCCTTTTTTTGGAATACTATACTTGGTTTTAGGGGAAATAGGCTCAGTGAAAGAGAAAACAAAGAGAATATGGTTGATAAAGAGTAAAATGTATCAAACTTAGAAAGTTTAGGTTAGAGAATTTGACTCTTTAGATGTATCCTTATTCTAAAAAATAATTAGAAAGGAGAAAAAAGAAAAAATGAAAGTGTCCAAATAAGATTCTTGATCAGCTGCTGCTTTTGATCAATATATATGTTTTAAGATTTTATTTATTTATTTGAGAGAGAGAGAGAGTGCATGAGCAGGGGGAGGGGCAGAAGGAAATGGAGAGGGAGAAGCAGACCCCCTGCTGAGTGCAGAGACCAACTCAGGGCTAGATCCCAGGACCCTGAGATCATAACTTGAGTTGTCCTCAGATTCTTAATGAACTGAGCCATCCCAGTGCCCCTCGATATTTTTTATCATGCATTTGAGTTACACTATTTATTTATCCAGCATAAGAAGGTCTTAATCATAAAAATTATACAACATTCCTTCCAATATTTGATCTTGTTTTTTTTCTTCACACGTATGGCATAGAATTATTCCTTTGAATGCCCAGACAAGATCTTTGTCCTGGGGAGCGGCTCCTCTCACATTCCAAATACTGTCCTGATGAGGTCTGACAATCACACTGTACTACCCCCAGGATGGGGCACAGTGCCAGATCACATCCTCTGCGTTTTTAGTCACAGAAATTAGTCTAGGGATACATGTGGGACTCAGGCCAATTGGACTACTTTCATGGAATTTTTCTAACTAGAGGCAGGAAATAGCTCTGTTCTTTGCTAGTTACAAGGCTATATGAGTATAAGCCCAGAGCCAACTGCTACTAATTCCCACCTCATGGATATCACAGGCTTAAGGTGGTGATGGCAAAAATCAGAGTTAGGCAGAAGTATGTACGTGTGCATATGTGTGTTCGTGTCGTGTTTGAGAAAGTCAGACAGAGAGACGGAGAGAAATCCACAGTCTCTGAAGCCAAATTTACTTTCTAAGGTTTTTTATTAGGAGCAAATAACTTGCCCATATGCAGCGCTAGTTCAAATTGAATCTTTGTCACTTAACTAAAAGAGTCCTAATAGCCAAAACTCAGGGTGCTAAGTAAACAAGATCTACAAGACATTTATTTCCCTGCTTCTATTCCTTGATATCTGTCCTGAAAGAAGATTTATATAGGAAATGTTGAAGTCTCTTTGACAAGTGCATAAAAATTATATTATAATTATATTATTCAACAAGGTATTGCATGCCTTTTGGGGCCAGGCATTGTGCTAAGCACAGGGCAACTGGGGCAAGAAAGTGCCTTATCTTCACAGCAGAGTCGCACAGAAGGGTCAATACTGCAGAAGTGCTTCAAGAGACACCTACAGAAAATAGTGGGAACTCAAAGGAGCAAGCAAAGTGCTCCAAAGGAAAGTTCACCGAACTTTCCGTGTGTCTTGAAGAATGGCCAGATTTTGCCAAGCAGAGAACAGAAAAGGGCACTATGGACAAAGGAAATAGGATGTTGCAGGGGCATGGACATGAACAAATACATGGCTGGTTTGGGGAATAATAAAACTGTTGGTCTGATCACAGCTTAGTGTTGTGGAGCTAGGTAGTAGTGAAGGACTAGGCTCTACAACTAGGCAGAACTTGGATTGTAAAAAACATCTTAAATGGCATGCTAAGAAGTTAGGACCTCATCCTATAGGCCATGGGAAACCATCTGAAGTGCTCAACCAGATTAGTGACACGATCAGATTTTTATACACATGTATGCAATGAGCACCCATGTACCCATCACCCAGTCAACAATTACCATTTTGTTGTGCAGTGAGATTGGGCAACAGGCAGGGAGCCTGATGCGGGGCTCAATCCCACCTGAGCCGAAGGCAGACACTGAACTGACTGAGCCACCCCCGTGCCCCTGCATTTCTTTCTCTGTGAATTTTCTGCTGATCAGTTTCATGGCCCTTTTTATCTTAATTTTTAGAAGTACTCTTTATGCCTTAGGAAGACCTTTGTATTATGCACTGGTATACCTTTTATGGTATACTTTGCAAAAATTTTTTCTTAGGCCATCATTTGCATTTTTAAAATTTTCCTGATAGTATATTTTTACTGTGAAAAAAATTTTTAATTTTTATATAATGCAATTTATCAATCTTTTCTCTCATTGCTTCTAGACTTTGAGTCATATTTATGAATTCACAAGTGCTTTTTCAAATACACGCATCTTTCTTTTTCCTATTCTTGATTTAAATATCTGATCTGTTGGGAATTCATCCTGGCTTATGGTGTAAGAAATGGATCCAATTTAATTTTTCTCCATATGGCTATCCAGTAATCACAACAACAACATATTTAAAAGTTTGTCTTTTACCCAGCGATTTGAGATGCTACCCATATTGTATACTAAATGTCCCTATGCAATTGCCTCTATTTCTGGATTTTCTATTTTTTCCATTAGTCCATCTTCCTTTTCATGTGCTAATATCAAACTGTTTGAATTATACAGGCTGTATAGTACTTTAAAAAAATCTGATATGGCTTTTCTCCTGGCCCTTAAGTTAAGAAGAAATGACAACTTTATGATGTTGGCCTCTCTCTCTCTCTCTCTCACAGAATTGATATGTCTATCTATTCATTAGGATCTAGTTCTTTCAAAAGCAATTTACAGTTTTGCTTCTATAAGTACTGAACATTTCTTGTTAAGTTTATGTCCAAGTGTTTTCTTATCTTTTCTCTATTTTCTGTAATAAATGGTCCTATCTTCAAGTCTACATTCTGTTTCTGTTTATACATATATGTATATGTGTGTATGTCTATACACATATACACGTATAAGTATGTATCTATATACATACATATGAATACTATTGATATTTATATCCTCATTTTATAATTCATTGCTTTACTAAATTCTCTTATTGATTGCTGTATTTTTCCATGAATTCTTTTGAATTTTCAGATTATAATGACATCTTCTCTTAATAAATACAGTTTTACCTCTTCATTTCCTATTCATATTCCAGTAATTGCTTTCTCATGTCTAATTGCATTTGTTAGTATCTGCAACATAATACTAAATGCTATGGATATACTAGGTACCTTTGTTCTTGACTTCAGAGGAAAAACACTATAACACTAAATATTAAACCTTAAACACTGAATTACACTTTCCCCAGGTTTTGGGATGAGACAAATGCACCATAACATGCTAAGAAAGTTTACTGAGTATTTTTAATATGAATGGGTGTTACATTTTCTCCTGCGTATCTACTGCATATATGGAGACAATCACATGATTTTTCTTCTCAGTTCATAATATAATGAATTACAATAATGGATTTAATAATATTGGACCACGCTTACAATATTTAAACAAAACCAATGGGGTCATATCCATTTTTTAAAAACTGTGCTGTTGGATTATCTTAGCTATTATTTTAAGATTTAGATTTGTGCTTTAAAGAGAAACATCCAGCAAATTTTGACACCAGTTGCAGAATGTGGAGAGATTGGAGGATATTAGTGAAAATCTAGGTGAGGAATTACTGATGAGACAAACTAAGAAAGGAGTTACTTGTAATTTCTGTTTCATGTCAGCCTTCCCTATTGTGTACTATCTGTCTTGTTCATGGGCATGTCTTTAAATCCCATTACAGTTGACAATATATTTCTTCAATGAATGAAAGAATTTAAAAACATATATGAATAGAAATTAACCAGAGGGGGGCACCTGGGGGCCTCAGTTGGTTGGGCGTCTGTCTTCGGCTCAGGTCATGATCCCAGGGTTCTAGGATCAAGCCCCATGTCGCTCCCAGCTCAGCAGGGAGCCTGCTTCTCCCTCTCCTCTCTGTTCATGCTCTCTCTCTCGCAATCTCTCTCAAATGAATAAATAAATAAATAAATAAGAAATTAACTACAGGGAATAAACCCAGGTGATATTTACAAATAGTCAACAGGATATAGGGACTGAATAAATGTGAGAGATTAGGTAAAAATTAGGTAATATTGTTGCCATTAAGTTAGATAAGGAATTTAAGAAAGAGAACTGATTTAGGGGATGGGTAAGATATTGATTTTTAAGATTTGGATAAATCATCTTAAGGTTTCTGTAAGATATCTGAGTGGAGACATCCAGTGGCTCTATTTTCTAAGAAAAAGCCCTAGATAAAATGTTTATTAGGTCCTTATTTTTGCCAGATACTGTGCTAAGTACATTACACAAATTGCTTCATTCTTTTTTTTTTCTTTAAGATTTTATTTACTTATCTCAGAGAGAGAGAGAGGGAGAGCATGAGTGGGGGGAGAGGCAAAGGGAGAGGGAGAAGCAGACTCCACTCCCCACTGGGCATGGAGTTCCTGATGTGGGGCCCATTTCAGGACCCTGCAATTGTGACCTGCACCAAAGTCAGACACCTAACTGACGGAGTCACCCAGGCACCCCACAAATTGCTTCATTTTAACCTAACAACAAGATATTAGGATTATTATCATCCTCAAATTCCAGGATAGAAAACAAAGACAGTGAGCATAGGGAATTTATCAAGATCACCTATACATTAAATGGTCAAACCAGCATTTCAACTTAGGTAGCCTAATTCCAGAGCCTAAATATAACTCCTACATGATGCTGACTCCTAGGATTTGGACAGAACCCTATTTTCATTGTGGTTGAAATAGGGGGAATAATTAAAAGTTCAAGAGTATATAGAACAACAGTGAGGAGTGATAAGAAAAAGCTGAGAGCAAAAGAATTAGAGAAATAGGCAGAAGAGGAACCCAGGGAAGAGACAAAGAAGGGGCAGGCAGAGAGAGGAGGGAAAACAAGGAGAGAGCAGGTCAAGGAAGCAGTGGGGGAGAGAGTCTCAGGAGTCTTGGAGAATTCCAGTAGGGAATTTGGTTTATTTTCTGACCTTGATTCTTTATTTTTCAAATTCCAAAATTTCCCATCATGTTAATCAATTCCTGTTCTTTCAATGCTTACCAAAAAAACCCTGCAAAAGCAACAAAAAAAGGTATCTGGTGTGAAAAATTACAGGATATCCACCACTATCTTAATGAAATGAAATATTCACAATATTATCAAATGGAAAAGAAATCTCTTTATCGTAAGGAAAGATCAGATTGTTAACTTAGGAAAATAAAAAACTTACAAAAATTAAATATATTTCAAGTCCTCAGTCAAAATACAAGTAACATGTAACTCCACAAAAGGAATTTGTTTAATTAGAATTACAATTGCTAGCAGATTCTGAAATTCAATTTTTATATTTGGGGAATAACATTAAACACTTTGATGTAACATTATTCTACCAGCTCATGTTTCTTCCTTCTTACCATACTTTTCGATTCGAATTGCCAAATATAGAATCTAACTAACATAATGATCAAATGAACAAACACTATATCAAAGTTTTTTTAATGTGATACAATTAGTTTAACATAACAGTAAATATATTAGCTTTGTTTTGTGATCTTTACATCATGTCCTTCTTTATAAGACACAAGTTATAAGATCAATGAGGTTATCCATTTGGCCTTGCTTGAAAACATTCCAGTGCATTGCCATTCATCTTCATAGTCATCTAAATGCAATTTGTTACCCAGTTTTGTGATTCTACTTTATATTTTATGTAGTTGATAAGATTCCAAAATTGCTTTCAAAATCATCCATCTTGTACACATTTCCCCTGTTATCCGAAAGTAGAGCATTCCTAAGAAAACTTTCATAAGCTGAAATGGTGTAAAATGAAGAGTAGGGTAACATGCTTTTTTTCCCTTAAAAGTGAAAATCTTTGGGTTTCTTTTAGTTAGCAAAAACAGGTGCTAATGGAGGTGTTTTTATAAAAGCAAAGCAGCATAACATGAACTTTCAGAAAGCAGGGAATACCTATATAGGGAAAAGCTTTAGTCCTTACATCTCTATGCAAGGAAAACTGTCATACAAATCAGGTCCCCATAATGAATTCTTTAAAAACAGGGTGGATGGAGAGGATGGATCAATAGAATTTTATTTTTCTGTAAACCATAATTCTGCATAATCTTATAACCAGTTTCATTTCGTGAAAGGATTTGTTGCCCATGGTAACATCTGCCATCTAGTGGCTGACTTACGCTATTATATCATGAACTAGAAAATTTATTTTTATGGAAATAATATTGAGATGGCAAAGTTTGTAATTTAATTATATTTCTAAAATTATTTCTGTTCTAGGGCGATTCCATTTTATCATTGAGCAAATGCTAATTTGTTTTTAACATACGATTAGAATAAATAAAACTAATATATTTAAATGGAAACATCACAGATAAGTATGTATAAACTGCTCTGCTTATTTTTCCTATTATTAAACCATTATATACATATATGTCACCATCTGAACTGACAGAATTCACTTTAATTAGGTAGTCTCCATGACAAAGACAATGATCAATTTTCTGTCCCTACCTGACTTAGTTCTCAGCAGCATTAGACACAATTGACAGACCCCTCCCTCCTTCTGGAAGCACTTTCTTCACTTGGCTTCCAGGACATCATATTCTCCTGACAGCCAGCTACATAATTTGTGGGTCCAAAGCGAGATGAAATTGAGGGTTCCCTGTTCAAAAAAAAATGTCCAAAAGATACTAAATTATAAAACCTTTTCCTTTCCTTCACTGTCTCTGAACTTGTCGTGGAGTTTTTTATTTGCTTTCAATGTTGTTCATGACTAGAGAGAAATTTAACAATTAGAATTATCAGCATGAATTTTGCCATTCATCTTAATATTCTGCAATGCCAGATTTAAATGAAAATATAAGAACATTTAAGTCGTAATAATTACACATGAGCTCATACATGTGTATATATTTCATTCTTCCCAGAACAGTGGAAATGTTGCACAAAACTAATGCAACTGTTTTTATTCTGATTCTTGATCCTCACATAGCCTACCAATATTCTCTACCTCCGGCTTAGAGATAGGTAAAGAAGGACTGAAAGGAAAAACATCTATGGGTTGCTCTACCTTTCCCTTTACTTCTGTGTCATTGTTTCAGTGTAAGTGGTTGGCTAATACAGGGAAGTAATGGAAGTAAAAAAGGATATGATAGGGTTCTTTGGTTATTCATGGTTCTTAGATCACTATGCCTTTTTTCTGCTCTAAAAGCATATGCTGGTTTGAAAGAAACCATGGCATCTTGAGTCTGTTGGCACCAACACCATCACTAGCTCTGTTGTCAGTATATATGTATATATTGCACTATCTTCCCTCCGCAGCTTGCATGCTCCATTGTCTCATCAGACTTCACTTTACAAAACAGAAGTTCACAGATAAAATTATGAAGAATTGGTGGCAGGTGAGCAGCCAAGTATGGGCCCTTCTGGGCGCAAGGCCCTGTGTGGCCACACAGGTGACATGCCCATGAAGCCTGATCTGCTTTCTGGGTTTCCTGCCACATCATTGGCTGCATGTTCTCAATCTTCCTCATTGGATCTAGATGGCGTATGACCTGGGTCACCCTTAAGCCTTCATCTCTTATTTATTTCTTCCTTAGATGACGTCATCCAGTCCCTGGGCTTTAAATATCATCTATATGCGGATTACTCCCAACTTTGTACTTCCAGCCCTGACTTGTTCTCTGAGCTCCAGTCATACATATGACATGGCTCGCTGGGGCTTTCCACTTTGATATATAAGGGGTATCTTATAGCTCATCTCACTTTTCCTCACAAACTTCTGTCTCCTCTAGCTGTCTTCCCTCACTATTCACTTCACCATGTGAGCACAGAAGTCTGCTGTGATGATTCTTCTTCAATTCCCCCAAAACTAAAGTAAACACAAACCCTGTCAGCTTTGCCTTTACAATACATCTCCAACTCAACCACTTCTCTCTACCTATGTGGGGAGAAATCTAAGACACTACTACTTATTTCCTGTAAAGACCTCAGAGCCTAACTCCTTTCTTCCATCTGTTTCTACATGCTTCTTTCTCTACACAGCAGTTGGAGAATCATTTCACAAATTTTCACTGTCTAAATCTCTGTAATGGCTTCCTAGCACATTTTGAATAAACTCCAACTCATCAAATTATCTGAGATGCCTATCTTCCTGACCTATTATCCTACCACACTCAACCTGGTACTCTGCATTCCAACCAGTTTTGCCTTTTCTTTGATGAAAACTTGCCAATCTCGGTCATATCTTAGTCTCTATAGTTGGTGTTTCCCCAGCCTGGAATACCTCTCCCCACTACTCAAACTTTTTAATTGCTCACTTTTTCAGACCTTTCCATTCTCTATTCAAATATTGTCTTCTCAGAGAGGACTTCCCTGGCTACTCTACCTAAAATAGCATCTTTTACATGCTCCCCAAGCTAGTATACTCTGTACCATTACCCTGCTTTATGTTTCTCAGAGCACCTGTCTCTATATGTACTCCTTACCCATTCGTTTACTTGCTGTCTGACTCACCACCAGAATATAAACTCTATAAGCACAGGAGCTTTGTCCATTAACTGCTGTATCTCCAAGGCTTAAAACAGTGCCTGGCACATAGAAGATGCTGAATATCTGTGGAATGAGTAAAGGGATGATTTATCTTCATATCCTTGGAAACGTATATATATAAATAAATATATATATAATTTATTTATTTACAATTTGGGGATGTAGTTTGTTCTAAAAAACAGACCAAAATATACCCAGAATCTATTGTATTGCTCTGTTCTTTTCACTTGTCTGAATATATTCCCTTTTTAAAAAAAATCTTTTTTAATTTTCATCTTTACCATTACATTCTATCCTTTCATTGTATTTAATTTTTTGTATATATATGTTTTACTCTCTTTACAATTTGAGGACATAGTTTCTTCTAACAAACAGACCAAAATACACCCAGGATATAATGTTTTGCTCTATTCTGTTCACTGTCTGGTCTGTTTACATTTTTTTTGTTTGTTTTTTGTTTTTTAATTTTCATTTTTAAAGTTACATTCTATCCTTTCATTGTATGTAATTTTATTTTCATACATAAATAAATTTTTCTTCCTTTGCAATTTTGGGATCTAGTTTTCTAACAAACAGACCAAAATACACCCAGGATCCAGTGTATTGCTCTGTTCTGTTAACCTGTCAGATTATATTCTTTTTAAATTATTTTTATTTTTTTTGGTTTTGGGTCTCTTCTGATCTGATTAGCGTATATTTCTCTGGGGTCATTTTTGCTATTTTAGTATTTTGTTCTCTGGACAGAATGACAAGATGGAAAAATTCACCTCAAAAAAAGAGAACAAGAGGCAGTACTGACTGCCAGGGACCTAATCAGTATGGATATAAGTAAGATGTCGAACTAGAGTTCAGAATAACAATTATAAAGATACTAGCTGGACTTGAAAAAAGCATAGAAGACGCTAGAGAATCCCTTTATGGAGAAATAAAAGAACTAAAATCTATAATCAAGTTGAAATAAAAAAGCCTATTAATGAGGTAAAATCAAAAATGGAGGCTCTAACTGCTAGGATAAATGAGGCAGAAGAGAGAATTAGTGATATAGAAGACAAAATGATGGACAATAAAGAAGCTGAGAAAAAGAGAAATAAACAACTGCTGGATGACCAGGGGAGAATCTGAGAGATAAATGGTACCATAAAGTGAAATAATATTAGAATAAGTGGGATCCCAGAATAAGAGGAGAGAGAAGGGCAGAAGGTATATTGGAGCAAATTATAACTGAGAACTTCCCTAATCAGGGTAAGGAAACAGTCATTTAAGCCCAGGAGACATAGAGAACCCCCCTCAAAATCAATAAAAATAGGTCAACACCTTGACATGTAATAGTGAAGTATGCAAATCTCAGAGACAAAGAGAAAATCCTGAAAGCAGCTCAGGACAAGAGGTCCATAAACTATAAAGGTAGAAACATTAGATTGGCAGCAGACCTATCCACAGATACTGGCAGGCCAGAAAGGACTGGCACGATATAGTTAACGTGCTAAATGAGAAAAATACGCAGCCAAGAATACGTTATCCAGCAAGGTTGTTATTCAAAATAGAAGGAGGGATAAAAAGCTTCTAGGACAAACAGAAACTAAAAGAATTTGTGATCACTAAACCAGCCCTGCAAGAACTATTAAGGGGGGATCCTTTAAGCAAAGAGAGAGCCCAAAAATAACATGTACCAAAAAGGAACAGAGACAATCTATAGAAATAGGGACTTTATAGGATATACAATGGCACTAAATTATATCTTTCAATAGTTACTCTGAATGTAAATGGACTAACTGCACTAATTAAAAGACAGAGGGTATCAGATTGGATAAAGAAGCAAGACCCATTGATATGCTGTCTGCAAGAGACTCATTTTAGACCCAAAGACACCTCCAGTTTGAAAGTGAGGGAGTGGAAAACCACTTATCATGCTAATGGACATCAAAAGAAAGCTGGGGTAGCAATACTTTTATCAGACAAATTTTATTTTATTTTTTTTAAAGATTTTATTTGTTTATTTGACAGAGACAGAGATAGCAAGAGCAGGAACACAAGCAGTGGGAGTGGGAGAGCAGGCTTCCTGCCGAGGAGTGAGCCTGATGTGGGACTCAATCCCAGAACCCTGGGATCATGACCTGAGCCGAAGGCAAACGCTTAATGACTGAGCCACCCAGGCGCCCCAGACAAATTAGATTTTAAACCAAAGGCTGTAATAAGAGATGAGGAAGGACACTATATTATGATTAAAAGGTCAATCTGACAAGAAGATCTAACAACTGGAAATATTTATGCCCCTAACATGGGAACAGCCAATTATATAAACCAATTAATAACAAAATTAAAGAAACATATCGATAATAATATGATAATAGTAGGGGATATTAACACCCCACTCACTGCAATGGACATATCATCTAAGCAAAAGATCAACAAGGAAACAAGGGCTTTGAATGACACACTGCACCAGATGGACTTCACAGATATATTCGTGTATTCCATCCTAAAGCAACAGAATACACATTCTTCTTGAGTGCACATGGAACATTCTCCAGCATAGATCACATACTGGGCCACAAATCATGTCTCAACCAGTACCAAAGACTGGGATCATTTCCTGCATATTTTCAGACCACAGTGCTTTGAAACTGGAACTCAATCACAAGAGGAAATTTGGAAAGAACTCAAATACGTGGAAATTAAAAAGAATCCTACTAAAGAACGAATGAGTCAACCAGGAAATTAAAGAATAATTTTAAAAATTCATGGAAACAAATGAAAATGAAAACACAACTGTTCAAAACCTTTGGGATGCAGCAAAGGTGGTCCTAAGAGGGAAGTAGATAGCAATACAAACCTTTCTCAAGAAACAAGAAAGGTCTCAAATATACAACCTAAACCTACACCTAAAGAAGCTGGAGAAAGAACAGCAAATAAAGCCTAAACCCAGGAAGAGAAGAGAATTAATAAAGATTAGAGCAGAAATCAATGAAATAGAAACCAAAGAACAGTAGAACAGATCAACAAAACTAGGAGCTGATTCATTGAAAGAATTAATAAGATTGATAAACCTCTGGCCAGACTTATCAAAAAGAAAAGAGAAATGACCCAAATAAATAAAATCATGAATGAAAGAGGAGAGATCACAACCAACACTGAAGAAATACAAACAAATATAAGAACATATTATAAGCAACTATATGCCAACAAATTAGGCAATCTGGAAGAAATGGATGCATTCCTAGAAATGCATAAACTACCAAAACTGAAACAGGAAGAAATAGAAAATCTGAACAGACCCATAACCAGCAAGGAAATTGAAGCAGTAATCAAAAATCTCCCAACAAATAAGAGTCCAGCACCAGATGGCCTTCCAGGGGAATTCTACCAAACATTTAAAGAAGAATTAATACCTATTCTTCTGAAGCTGTTTCAAAAAATAGAAATGGAAGGAAAACTTCCAAACTCTTTCTATGAGGTCAGCATTACTTTGATCCCCAAACCAGACAAAGACCCCACCAATAAGGAGAATTACAGACCTATATCCCTGATGAACATGAATTCAAAAATTCTCACCAAGATACTAGCCAGTAGAATCCAACAGTACATTGAAAGGATTATTCACCACGACCAAGTGGGATTTATTCCTGGGCTGCAAGGTTGGTTCAACTTGTGATACATCACATTTTATTAATGTGATACATCACATTAATAAAAGAAAGGATAAGAACCATATAATCCTCTCAATAGATGCAGAAAAAGCATTTGACAAAGTACAGCATCCTATCTTGATTAAAATTCTCCACAGTGCAGGGATAGAGGGAACATTCCTCAGTATCATAAAAGCCATATTCAAAAAGCCCACAGCAAATATCATTCTCAATGGGGAAAAACTGAGAGCTTTTCCCCTAAGGTCAGGAATACAACAGGGATGCTCACTCTTACCACTGTTGTTCAACATCATACTAGAAGCCCTAGCTTCAGCAATCAGACAACAAAAAGAAATAAAAGGCATTCAAATTGGCAAAGAGAAGTCAAACTCTCACTCTTCACAGATAGCATGATACTTTATGTGGAAAACCCAAAAGGCTCCAACCCAAAATTGCTAGAACTCATAAAGGAATTCAGCAACATGGCAGGATATAAAATCAATGCACAGAAATCAGTTGCATTTCTATACACTAACAATAAGACAAAAAAAAAAAAAAAAAGAGAAATTAAGGAATCGATCCCATTTACAATTGGACCAAAAACCATAAGATACCTAGGAATAAAGCTAACCAAAGAGGTAAAGGATCTGTACTCTAAAAATTACAGAACACTTACATAAGAAATTGAGAAAGACACAAAGAAATGGACAAATGTTCCATGCTCATGGATTGGAAGAATAAATATTGTTAAAATATCTATGCTACCCAGAGAAATCTACAGAGCAATGCAATCCCTATCAAAATACCATCAACATTCTTCACAGAGCCACACTTCAAGATCTATTACAAAACTGTAATCATCAAGACAGTATGGTACTGGCACAAAAACCAACACATAGGTCAATGGCAGAATAGTGAACCCAGAAATGGACCCTTTACTCAATGGTCAACTAATCTTCATCAAAGCAGGAAAGAATATCCAATGGAAAAAGGACAGTCTCCTCAATAAATGGTGTTGGGAAAATTGAATAACCACGTGCAGAAGAATGAAACTGGACCATTTCCTTACACCATACACAATAGACTCAAAATGGATGAACCTAAAGGTGAGACAGGATTCCATCAAAATTCTAGAGAACACAGGCAGGAACATCTGTGACCTCAGCCACAGCAACTTCTTGCTAGACAAGTCTCCAAAGGCAAGGGAAACAAAAGCAAAAAATGAACTATTGGGACTTCATCAGGATAAAAAGCTTTTCCACAACAAAGTAAAGTCAACAAAACTAAAAGGCAACTGACAGAATGGGAGAAAATATTTGCAAATGTCTTATCAGATAAAGGTCTAGTATCCAAAATCTATAAAGAACTTACCTAACTCAACACCCAAAAAAACAAATAATCCAGTCAAAAAATGGGCAGAAGACATGAACAGACATTTCTTCAAAGAAGACATACAAATGGCCAACAGACACATGAAAAAATGCTCCCCATCACTAGGCATCAGGGAAATACAAATCAACCACAATTGACATACCATTTTATACCAGTCAGAATGGCTAAAATGAACAAGTCAGGAAATGACATGTTGGCAAGAATGCAGAGAAAGGGGAACCCTCTTACACTGTTGGTGGGAATGCAAGCTGGTGCAGCCACTCTGGAAAACAGTATGGAGGGTCCTCAAGAAGTTGAAATTAGAGCTACCTATGACTCAGCAATTGCACTATTAGATATTTACCCCAAAGATACAAATGTAGTGATATGAATGGGCACCTGCACCCCAACGTTTACAGCAGCAATGTCCACAATAGACAAACTATGGAAGGAGCCCAGTTGTCCATCGACAGATGAATGAATAAAGAAGATGTGGTATATATATACAATGGAATATTATGCAGCCATCAAAAAAATGAAATCTTGCCTTTTGCAATGACATGGATGGAACTAGAATAAGTTAATCAGAGAAAGACAATTATCATATGATCTCACTTACATGTGGAATTTAAGAAACAAAACAGAGGATCATAAGGGAAGGGAGGGAAAAAACAAGATGAAATCAGAAAGGGAGACAAACCATAAGAGGCTCTTAATCATAGGGAAAAAACTGAGGGTTGCTGGAGGGGAAGGTGGATAGGGTAACTGGGTGATAGGCATTAAGGAGGGCACGTGATGTAATGAGCACTGGGTGTTACATACAATTGATGAGTCACTGAACTCTACCACTGAAACTAGTAATATACTATATGTTAATTAATTGAATTTAAATAAAATTAAAAATACAATTAAAAAATAAAATACTATCTTGTTATTTAACTAATATGGCTAAAAACTTTTTATTGGGTAGTGAATGAGATCAAGGCTTAAACTGCCAGAATTTTTTATCTTTTGGCTCTGTTGCTTTCACCTCTGATTTACCCTAACTAAAAATGTACATAAACAAAATATTTAATTTTCTTTAATTGTAATAATCTCACAGGCAAAAATCAAAATTCAATTATGCTTTGTTGACAGATGACTGATTGCTGATGAACATCTAAATGACATTTCATTACCTTTGTGATAAATATGACATTGTACTTTCATCCAACACACATGAAAAGTTATAAAATATAATTGTTATAACTTTTGGAAAACAAGTGCCTAGATCTCTTTAAATGCAACAAAGGCAGTGTTACATCTCAGTAAGACTAGCCCTGTTCTAATAGCTGCTTGGTAAATATATATGCTCAGGAAATTTCTATGTCTTTTATATTTGTAATTCAGAATACACACAATTAATGAAGTAGCTGTTTTATTATGAATACATTCAGAGAGCTGGAAGGTAGACTTAAGACCTCAAGGTAGGTAAATTGGCAGATATAGCTAAATGAATATAGTTATAGCAATATTCATTTTAATTGTTTGCTCATCTTATAGCAATGTCTTTCTGAACCACCAATCCTTATTGAATTAGACACTTTCAGCAATGGTCACTTCTTTTTGGGTTAGGTTTAATAAATACTCATTAAATAGTTGACTTCTGTAGCAAGAATTATGCTAAGAGGGGCACCTGGGTGGCTCAGTGGTTAAGCGTCTGCCTTCAGCTCAGGTCATGATCCCGGGGTCCTGGGATCGAGCCCCATGGCAGGCTCCCTGCTGGGTGGGGAGGCTTCTTCTCCCTCTCCTACTCCCCCTGCTTGTGTTCCTGCTCTCACTGTCTCTCTCTCTCTGTGTCAAATAAATAAATAAAATCTTAAAAAAAAAAAAGAATTATGCCAAGACTTGAGAATATAATCATGAATAAGTTGTATTGCCTGCTTTCTGAGGCTCCCAGCCTAGTGGGAAAACTAACCAATATATTCTTATTTCAAAAAAAATTACAATACAGGAATATAACAAAGATGGACACAGAATATTAAGGGAACAACGTGGACTAACTTATCTTGAAAGGCATAAGGATAGAATTAGGCAAAGCTTTAAGGCCTGGGTAGTGTTACAGAAAGGGGAAACAGAACGAGACAAGACATATGTGCCTTGGAAATATTCAAAATGTTCAAAATAGGCAAGCATGATAGTTAGGTATATCACTGGGTGGAAGAAGAATAGGGGTAGCAGTAAGAGATGATGCTTTTGAGGTAGACATTAGCCAAGCCACAGAGACCTTTGGGTACCATGCTAAAAGATCTTAGACATAACCCTATAAGGAATGGAGAGCCGCAAAAGGGTTTCAGGCAAAGGAATAATATAGGATAGAGACGCCATATAGAGCTGTGCTCCTCATATGTAAAAGTTCATACAAATTAGTTGGGGATCTTCTTATCTTTGAATTCTGGTTCAGTATGTCTGGTGAGGGCTTACATTTCCAAGTTGCCAGGTGATATGCTAGCTGCTTACTGGTCTATGGATCACACTTTGAGTAGCAATGTTTTAGGAAACTTTTCTTTTGGAGTATCTAACAGGGACAAACATCATGTCAAGAATAGCAAAGGGACCACAGTTTAGATGAGAGATGATGAGGGCCTAGGCCAAAGCATTGGCAGTCACTGAAGATATTTTGAGGGCAAACTGAAGGAATTTCTTTTCTAACACTTTTAATAAAAAAAATGAAACATACAAGAAGTTTAGTTTTTTTTTTTTTACAGTGAACTCCCATAGCTCCATCACCTAACTCTACGATTAACATTTTATTATACTTGCTTTATCATATATGTATGCCTCTATTCATCCCTCAATTCATTCATCTATCCATTTTTTTATACATTTCAATGTGAGTTGCAAATATCAGTATACTTCTTGGCAACAACAACAAAAAATGTAAGTTTGGTTGAAAATGGGGGTAAAGGAGTGTGGGTTGTTTCTCAAGTTTATGCTTAATAATGAAGAATGTAGAAATAAAAGTATATGGGGTGGACTGGGAGATGCTATGCTGGGTTTGACCCAACAACACTGCTTCTAGATAGCAATTTAATATGAGTTATGCATGTGTAGCGTTAGTTATATTTCAGTTAGAGATACAGACTGGGAACCATCAGCTGTTAGTTATAATAAAAGGAGTCTCTGCTCAGGCAGAGACTATAGAAAGGAAAGAGAGGGGCGCCTGGTTGGCTCAGTCGTTAAGCATCTGCTTTCAGCTCAGGTCATGATCCCAGGGTCCTGGGATCGAGCCCCGCATTGGGCTCCCTGCTTGGCGGGAAGCCTGCTTCTCCCTCTCCCACTGCCCCCTGCTTGTGTCTCCTCTCTCACTGTCTCTCTCTCTCTGTCAAATAAATAAATAAAATCTTTAATATATTTAAAAACAAAAAAGGGAAAGAGAAGAGGAGCGAATAAAGGACTGTATCCTGAGAAAAATGACACTGTGAAGACATGTACAGTAAGAAGAAATTAGGGAAGCAAAAGAGAATCAGCCGAGTGAAGAGTGTCAGAAAACAGCCTTGCAAAACTCTTCACTGCCTGGGAATTTGTGGTTTTCAGAATGCTGACACTTTATATTTATGATGCACTATACATGAGATTACATTTAAACATTTATGTTTAAAAGTGCTGATGTTACACATTGAGTAGCAATTCCCAACTTCACCCTTTGCTTTATCGCCATACCAGTGGGAGTAAACAGCTATTCAAAGAAGATTATACTAAGTCACTCTCTCAGAGCTCACTGACTGAAATGTAAACAAATATTCCTTCTTTTGCCCTCAAGGGACAGTGACTCACTGCCCGCTGAACCACAGGCACATATTTACAACACAGTGAAAAGGCATTTCCAAGGAACTTAGACCCTTAGGGCATTGGAGGTTGTGAGACTAAAGAAGATAGTTTTCCTAAAGATTCAAGAAGGAACCTAAAAATTCCTTCAATAAATTATTTTTAAATATTGTAGTTTAATTTCACAATATGGCTATTTAAAGAAGAAAGAAAGACTTAAGGAGGGGAAACATATGGGAAAGAATCATGGATGACAGGAAGGAAAAAGTGAGATAAATCCAGCAAAAGAACCAGAGGGAAAACATGGAAACAGGAAAAAATGATCTTCACATGAGGAATAAATCTGTGTTTCACTGAAGAACCACATATTATGTAGAGAGGTATAGTCAAACTTTTCCTATCAAGGGCCATATAGTCAAGATTTTTGTTTTTCCTCTATCACAACTACTTAATTCTGTCATTGTAGCACAAAAAAGACAGCATGTAGAACAATGCACATGGCTTTGTTTTAGTGAAACCTTGTAAAGATCGGGCAGTCACCTGATTGGCCCACTGGCATCTTTTGTTGACAAGGGTCAACAAATGAGAACAGCAAACTTCTCTGATAAGGGCCACATATATCTCTGCTCTTTCTTCTTTGTTGCTGTTTTTTTTTTTTTTTTTTTAACAACCCTTTGAAAACATAAAAGCCATTCTTAGCTACAGGCTCTATAAAAAGTAACTGTTGGCCAGATTTGGCCAGTGGGCAGTAGTTTGCCTGGCCTGTGTATACCTTTCTGTGTTATCTGATTCTAATACAATGCAAAAGTATTTTGCAACTCCGTAAACTATAAATAACTCATAGAAAGCAGAATCATTGTTGTCTGTAAAATGGCATGTGAATTCTGTTCCATGGAGATCCAGTTGACTTCCCTTAATCACTGTGGAAGAAACTAGTTGTGCCTCTATTTGCACGTTCATGTTAATATCCCCAATTTATAAATATATCTTTTTTTTAGACTTCCCTTTGATCTGATTATAGCCTCTTACCAATTTCATCATTAATGAGTTAAAAATACTTGACATATGATCCTTTTAAAATCTGTATGAGATCAAAAACTAATGATGTAATGTATGGTGATTAATATAAAAATCTGTATGAGAATCATGATTTTGCCTTTTTTTTTTTTTTAATCATTCTTTGAATGCTGTCATGATCCTTATTTTCCACAATACCTACCAGGTTTCCCCTGGAGACCTTGATAATGGAGTGGACTCTCCCAGCTACCTAAAAGGTCAGACTTGACCTTTTACAGTCCCATCCATTCCCTGACACCTTCTTCCCTGACTACTGCCTGGCCACTGTCCACAACCCTCCTTGATCCAAATTATTTGTCTGAAAAACCATCTCCCTCTAACCTTCAATTTAATGTGGGCTTTTGTTTCATTTACATACATAATCTTATTCATAAATTTTAACTTTGGGAAGGATTGGAAAAGATGATTGAGCCAATTTTCAAAAATCATGGCAAGGAAATAAAATGAACTTAAAAGCCCACTTTGACCTAAAAAGTGAATAATCCCAATCCTGGGTCTATGTAATGACTTAAATGTCCATTTGCTTATGGACTATTATTCAGAAATGAAAAGGAACAAGTGCTGCTACATGCAGTAATATCAGGAAACCCCAAATGCATTTTAACAAAAGAAAGAATTCAGATTCAAAAGGCTACATACTGTATGGTTATATTTTCATGGTGTTCTGGAAAATGGAAAACGCTAGGGACAGAAAACAAATTAATAGTTGCCAGCAATGGAGGTGAGGGAAGGGACACACTAGAATGGGACACAAGGGGAATTTGGGGAATAATGGAACTGCTTTCCCCTTGAGTATAGTAGTGATTATATGATTATACGTGTTTTTCAAATTCATAGAACCAAACAGCCAAACAATATGAAGTTATTGTGTATAAATTATGCCTCAGTAAAACTGACTAAAAAAAATCTACCAAATCATTGCTTATATATTTGTTTTGCTGAAAAATCTGAAGAGCTACTGTCTTAAACTGAAAAACAATAACTAAGTATGTAACTTGCCATAAAAGTATACTACTATTTAAAGTGATTTTAAAATTTAAATTACAGCCAGAAGAAATGCTTCACAGTCCTTTTTTTAGTTTACTGAGCATTTTTTAAATCATGAATGATGTTGGATATTGTCAAATGCTTTCTCTGTATCTATTGATTTGATTATGTGACTTTTATCCTTTATCTTGTAGATGTGATGGATTACTTTAATTGATTTTTGAATATTGAACTAGCTTTGCCTACCTGGGATAAATTTCACTTAGTTGTGGTGTATAATTCTTTTTACACATTTCATTGTTGGATTAGATTTGCTAATACAGTTGACCCCTGAACAACATGGCTTTGAACTACATGGATCTACTTATACATGGATTTTTTTTCAATAAATATAGTACTTTACTGTAAATGTTTTTTATCTTATGATTTTTTCCCTAGCTTACTTTATTGTAAGAATACAGTATATAATACATATATAAGATATGGGTTAACTGTTTATATTATCAGTAAGGCTTCTGGTTGATAGTAAGCTATTAATGGTTAAGTTTCTGGGGAGTCAAAAGTTATACATGGATATTCAACTATGCAGGGCATGTGGGGTAGTCAGCACCCCGTTCCTACATTCCCCCAGGGTCAACTATATATTTTGTTGAGACTTTCTGGATCTGTTTGTGAGAGATATTGGTCTGTAGTTTTCTTTTCAGATAATTTATGTCTCATGTGGCATTAGGGTAATGCTGGCTTCACAGAATAAATTAGGAAGCATTACCCCTGCTTCTAGATTCTGAAAGAGATTGTAGTGAATTAGCATAACTTTTTCCTAAAATATTTGGTAGAATTCACCAGAAGCCACCTGGATCTGGTACTTTCTGTCTTGGAAGATTATTAATTACTGATTAAATTTCTTGAATAATAGATTTTGGCCTAGGCAAATGGTCTTTTTTTTTTTTCACTTTCTTTTTTTGGGTCTATTTCTTCTTGTTTGACTTTTGGCAGATTGTGTCTTTCAAAGAATTGGTCCATTTCATCTAGCTTATCAAATTTGAGGGCATAGGGTTATTCATAGTACTTATTATTTTAATTATCCTTTTAATGTCTGTGGGATCTGTAGTGATGTCCCTTCTTTAATTTCTGATATTAGTAAATTGTTTCCTCTCTCTTTTTTTCTCAGTTAGCTTGGATAGAGATTTTTTATTTTGTTGATTTTTCAAAGAACAAGTTTTTACAGAAGAATGAAACTCAACCATTCTCTTACACCATACACAAAGATAAACTCAAAATGGATGAAAGACCTCAGTGTGAGACAGGAATCCATCAAAATCCTATAGGAGATCATACATAGTAACCTTTCAACATCGGCCACAGCAACTTCTTTCAAGACACATCTCCAAAGGCAAGGGAAACAAAAGCGAACATGAACTTCTGGGACTTCATCAAGATAAAAAGCTTCTGCACAGCAAAGGAAACAGTCAACAAAACAAAGAGGCAACCCACGGAATGGGAGAAGATATTTGCAAATGACACTACAGATAAAGGGCTGGTATCCAAGATCTATAAAGAACTTCTTAAACTCAACACCCAGAAAACAAATAAGTCAAAAAATGGGCAGAAGACATGAACAGACACTTCTCTAAAGAAGACATACAAATGGCTAAGAGACACATGAAAAAATATTCATCATCATTAGCCATCAGGGAAATTCAAATCAAAACCACATTGAGATACCACCTTACACCAGTTAGAATGGCAAAAATTGACAAGGCAAGAAACAACAAATGTTGGAGAGGTTGTGGAGAAAGGGGAACCCTCTTACACTGTTGGTGGGAATGCAAGTTGGTACAGCCACTTTGGAAAACAGTGTGGAGGTTCCTCAAAAAGTTAAAAATAGAGCTACCCTATGACCCAGCAATTGCACTCCTGGGTATTTACCCCAAAGACACAGATGTAGTGAAAAGAAGGGCCACATGCACCCCAATGTTCATAGCAGCAATGTCCACAATAGCCAAATGGAAAGAGCCAAGATGCCCTTCAACAGACGAATGGATAAAGAAGATGTGGTCCATATATACAATGGAATATTACTCAGCCATCAGAAAGGATGAATACCCAACTTTAGCGTCAATATGGATGGGACTGGAGGAGATTATGCTAAGTGAAATAAGTCAAGCAGAGAGAGTCAATTATCATATGGTTTCACTTATTTGTAGAACATAAGGAAGAGCATGGAGGACATTAGGAAAAGGAAGGGAAAAATGAAGGGGGGGACATCAGAGGGGGAGACAAACCATGAGAGACTATGGACTCCAAGAAACAAACTGAGGGTTTTAGAGGGGAGAGGTGTGGGGGGATGGGTTCACCCCGTGATGGGTATTAAGGCGGGCACATATTGCATGGAACACTGGTTTTTATATGCAAAGAATGAATCATGGAACACTACATCAAAAACTAATGATGTACTGTATGGTGACTAATATAATAAAAAAAAAAACACAAAGAACAAATTTTTGGCTTTATTGACTTTCTTGATTTCCTGTTTTCAATTTCAGTGATTTCTGCTCTAATTTTTATTGTTTCTTTTCTTCTACTTACTTTGGATTATTTTTCTCTTCTTCTTCTACTTCCTTAAGGTGGAAGCTTAGGTGATTGATTTTAGATCTTTCTTCTTTTTTAATATGACTCAATGCTATACATTTCCCCATAAGCATTGCTTTTGCTGTATCCTACAAATCTCAATAAGTTGTGTTTTCGTTTTTCATTTAGTTCAAAACATTTTAAAATTTCTTTTGATATTTCCCTTTTGAGCCACATACAATTTAAAAGTATGTTGTTTAATCTCCAAGTATTTTAATTTTTCAGCTACCTTTCTGTTATTGATTTCTAGTTTAATTCTACTGTGGTCTGAGCACAGACATTGTATGACTTCTATTCTTTTAAATTTTTAAGGTGTGTCTTATGGTCCAGAATATGGTCTATCTTTGGTGAATGTTCCATGTGAGCTCAAGAAGAATGTCATTCTATTGTTAGATGAAGTAGTTCATAGATGTCCATTACATCCAGTTGATTGATGGTGTTGTTAAGTTCAACTATGTTTTTACTGATTTTCTGCTTGCTGATTCTGTTCATTTCTGATAGAGCCTTCAGTTCATCGTTTCACTTGTTAATCTTTTCTTCCCATTTAAATCTTAGCCACATTAAACTATCAGTGATGCCCAAACCACAACACTCTTTCACCTCCAGCCTTCTGCTCATGCTGTCCCTTCTTCAGAAACATTCCTCTCCTTTTCTTTGCCTACCTGACTCTTGTTTAAACTCCAAGTGTCAGCCGAGATGCCAATCCAGAAGGCCTTCTCTAACACTCCTTCACCCTAAAGCATGAAGTGTCCCTTCTAAGTGATTCCACAGTATTCCACAGTTACTTTTATTGCAGTACTTTTCTTGCTAATAATTTCCTACTACTTCTTTTACCTTCACAATCTAAGTTTCTTCCTGAAAGAAATCTGACTTGTTTACTTTGTATTTCTGTCAACTAGCATAGTGCCTAGCATACACAGTAGGGGCTAAAATGCCTTTTAATGAACTAGGATGGAATTTGTAACCAATCCAAAAGATAGTTTAAGTTTAGATGAAAGCTCTTCATAAAAATTGATTTAGCCTATGATTCAATAAGCAAGGACCATTCAGCATTTTTGCCTTGTTCACCATATTTATGTTATCAAATTTTGCCATTGGAAAATAGAGTGAACAATGAATCCTGTTCCTTAATGAAAACAAGAATAGATGATCTAAAATATAAATATAATTTGATTTTTATTTGGTATTTGTCATAATAATTCTTTTTAATCACTTCTCTCAGAGCTGTCAAGCTACGTGGTAGTTTCGGTTAATTAAGATGATTTCAGATTCAGTGAAATTCCTCCGTGCTTTTAGAGTTATTTCTAGAACCAGACTAGATATCTCACATTAAAACATAAAGCAAGTAGCAGTCTAAAAGGTATCCAACACAATAAAATCAGAATTGAGTCTTATTATTAAGGATTGTCAATAAGCACTTAACAATGATTTCATTGATAATTAATTGACTTCAAACAGGAAAGTAACAAAAACAGGTTAATTGACTTCAAACAGGAATGTAACATAAACATTAAAACTTTCTAGGAATAAGCTATTTTTGAAAGTTGATGTGATATATGCCAACATGAGTATACTAACCAAAATTTGGAGATAAAAACTAGAGTGCAATAAAAGAAGTACAGAGTATACAGTGGCTTCATTAAATGTTGAATATTTCTTAATCTCCTTTCACCAAAAGAAGCAACTTATTATGACTAGGAAACACTGATAATTTTAACAGGCTCCGGCAAAATGAAGCAGAACTCTTGACACATATATTTTTTTGCAAATGAAAATTCAAAAATGTGAATTTTCATCGGCATTTGGCTAGCTGCCATTTACACTGAAGAAAGAAAAATCTTTAGAACTCATGAGTTAACTTGTGTTAGGCTAAAAAGATAATATCTATACGAGAAAAATTTTAATATGCCAAGAATCAGTAGCACTGTAACATCAGATTTGGGGCAACCCCAAATATCATTTAGTTTGATCTCTTGCACCTTTTAGCAGAACGACTCTATACTCGTATTTTTCTCCAGAGTTGAGCTGTTAACTCATCCCATTATTTATCTGAAAGCAAGAAATCCTTCTTCATACTTCATATAAATCCCCGTATACACATGATGTTATCATACCATAACACATGAGTTATATTAGTATGACATGCCCTATGGCCCACTGTGAGTTTCAGGATGATAAATCTGCTAAATAAATAGGATGTTTATACTCTGTTGTGCACACTCAAGCAGCTTGTTTCCTTCTCTAAAATGGATTTCAGAGATTGACTCCCAAAGATCCACAGACTGGTCCACAAATTAGTGTCAGCTAAGCCAAGGGCAAATGAGGAAACAAAACAAAACAAAACAAAAAACATAGTAGAGTTTTATAAAGAGATATTTTGTTAATTTAAAGGAATATTCTTTATTTTAAAATACTGTTTTTCCTATTCGGGTTACCTAATATATCTTTTCATTTTAGAAATAATGACAAAAGTATATAATATTCTTGTTGTTTTTAGTTACTTTATTTGAAAAATAAAAAATTGTCAATTCAATGTCAGTTAATTAATTTCAAATTTGCTTGCATATTTATAAAATATGCAAATTGGAAACTACTATTTTACAATATGACTTTGTAAAGGAGCTACTCAAATAAGTTAAATTTTACATGAAAAAAATCTAAATTTTATATATATATATACATACACATGCAAATATATATGTTTATATAATTATGTGAGGAGATTCCATGTTAAGCAAGGATTTTTAAAAAAAAGATCTAAAATTACAGGAACTTGACCCATCTCATATTTTCTATCAGTTGTTCTAAAACAATTTCTATCAGTTGCCTAAAAACAATTTCTTCCAGTTTAAGTTTATAACTCTCTTTGTCTCCTTTTTAGTGCATGCTGCTAAAGTCTTTGGTTTGTCTAATTTTCTTTGACTTTTCTAGGGGAGAACAAGTTCTCACCTCTAATCTCTCAAAGTACTTCTAATTCATTGATTCCATTCTGCTGCTGAGTATCTATTAATAATGTCAGATCTGGGCCAGGTATTCAAAACTCTGTTAGACCAAGCATATAACTGCTCACCCACAGCAAAAAGAAAGGACAAAACTTTAATTTGTCTTCAATTTAATCCTACAGAAAGAAAACAAAAATTTTTTTTAAGATTTTATGTATTTATTTGAGAGAGAGAGAGAGCAGAAGGGGGGGAGCATAATACCCTCAAGAGGGTATTATGCAAAGTGAAATAAGTCAATCAGAGAAAGACATGCATCATATGATCTCACTGATATGAGGAATTCTTAATCTCAGGAAACAAACTGAGGGTTGCTGGAGTGGTGGGGGGTGGGAGGGATGGGGTGGCTGGGTGATAGACATTGGGGAGGTATGTGCTATGGTGAGCACTGTGAATTGTGTAAGACTGATGAATCACAGACCTGTACCTCTGAAACAAATAATACATTATATGTTTAAAAAAAAGAGAGAGAGAGAGAGAGAAGATAGGAAGGGAAAAATGAAGGGGGGGAAATCAGAGGGGGAGACGAACCATGAGAGATTATGGACTCTGAGAAACAAACTGAGGGTTATAGAGGGGAGGGGGTGGGGGGATGGGTTAGCCTGGTGATGGGTATTAAAGAGGGCACATATTGAATGGAGCACTGGGTGTTATATGCAAACAATGAATCATAGAACACTACATCAAAAACTAATGATGTAATGTATGGTGATTAACATAACATAATAAAATTAAATTTAAAAAAAGAAGTGGGGGGGAGGAGCAGAGGGAGAAGCAGACCCCCCCCCCCACCCCCGCCGCTGCTAAGCACAGAAGACCACGCGGGGCTCGATTCCAGCACCCTGAGATCATGACCTGAGCCAAAGGCAGACACTTAACCTACTGAGCCACCCAGGCACCCCAACGAAAGTGTTTTATATGATTATTTTTTCCCCAAACAATGGAATTTGAGGCAAGACCCATACATCTACATTATAAACATGGCCATGGAATTTTTTTTTTTTTCAGATTTTGCCTGGTTTCCCCATCAGCTATTCTTCATACTATTATTGGAAAATACATACTTCTTTTTTTAAAAGCTGCCAGGTCAATTTGTTGGGAATGAAAGTGATTTTCTACTGAAAGAAGCCTCTTGAAATGTTTTCCAGAAGCAATGTATATGTAAACACACACACATTTCCCCATAATTACTGTGAAGTACTCTCCAGCTTAATGACCACTTCTCAGCTGTGAACTGTCTCCATCTTCCGTGTCATCAGGATGGCTTTAGACCTTGTACTTGCCCTTGTTGATTTAGCAAATACTTATTTCATGCCTATGATATTCTGTCACTGTGTTTGGCATGAGAAAAATCAAGTAGTGTACAGGGAAACTACTGTGCTGTTAGTTTTCTAACAGCATGTACCAACTGCTTAGCTGTCCTTAACTGACATAAACCACTCGGAGTTGCCAAAGAACTTTAGTTTAAAGCTTGATTGTTTAGGGGACATATCAAAGCTACTTTCAATTTTGAAATATTACTTTTTTTCTTTTTTAAAATCAGATACATCAGAGCCATGTAACTCATTGTGAGGATGCTAATCTTGTCTTTGTGAAATGGGCAACCACTGAAGTATTTTGATGAAAAGAATGACTTGTACACTAACAGAGTGACTCTGGGTGCTGTGTTTGAGAATAGAATGCAGGGAGGTATTGCCTGAAGCAGAAGACCTATAGAGGGTCTGTTGTAATGATACTGTTAAGAAATATGGGGTCTCACATGAGGGTAGTGGTTGTGAAATAGGTGAGAGGTGGTCCGATTCTAGATACATTTTAAAGGTAGAGCTTGTAGGATTTCATCTGGGATTGGATGTGACATTGAAGGAAAAGAGAGTAGTTGAGGATGATTCCATGATTTTTGGTTTGAATAAGTGGAGGATATGAAAAGGGCTGATTAAAATAGGAGATTTAGAAGTTTGTTTTTGAAATGCTAAGATTGAGAGGACTATAAAATATCCAAGAGGAACTTAAAGTAAACAGGTGAATATATGAGCTTGGGATTCAGGACAGAGAGAGGGGTTTAGGATAGAGTTATAAATTTTGCAGTCATTAGCATATAGATGGTTTTCAAAGCCATGAGCCTGGATAAGATCATTAATGGAGTGAGTAGTCTAAGGACTGAGGTCTGGGCATGCTGATGTCAAGAGACTGGTGGGGGGAGGATTAGGGAGTAGCAAAGGAGATTATAAAGTAGAAAGAAAACTGGTGGAGGGTGGAGTCCTAGAAGCCAAGTGAAGAGAAAGCTTCAGAGAAGAGAGAGAAATTCATTGTTTCAAATGCAGTGACTGGATCAAGGGAATGAGGACTAGGAGCTGGCCATCGAATTTAGCTGCTTGAAGTCATTAGTGACCTTGCCAAATGTAGTTTCAGTGCAGTAGTGGAGTGAAAAGATTACTTGAATGAGCTCAGGAGAGACCAGGAGGAGAACTGGATACAGCAGGCATAGTACTTTCAACACTTTTCCCACATACTGTGATGGATGTAAAGCAATGGGATGGAAGCTGAAGGGAGAAGTGGGCCAAAGAATGTTTTTCGTTTTGTTTTGTTTCTGTTTTAAATGGGAAAAAATTACAGCATGTTTGTATCTTTGTGGGAATTATTCAGTAGAGAGGACAAATTAGTGATGTAGAAGAATGTCTGGATCAATGGCCTTGAGGAAAGATGAAGGGATAGGATCTATTCCATGAAGGGAGACGGAAGCATTAATAAGTCATAACTGTTAATGCGGGAAAAGCAGAGCAAATGGGCAGGTAAATGAGAACTGGTGGATGAATGGATGATGGTGCCAGTGGAAATTCTTTTCTGATTGTTCTGGTGAGAATAAGGATGAGTTGGAGATCATGAGGTAGAAGAGAGAGAGGAGACGGTATGAGAATCATCTGGGAGACTAGAGGAGAGAAAGGATCCAGGGATTCTGACAAAGTCAGAAATGAACCCCTAGGGTACTACAGAGCTTTTGCTTGAGGCAGTGGAAGAACAGAGTAGTTACTATGGGCTAAAAAGCTAAAAAGATAAATTAAGACAGGTTGTGATTTACTCACCTTAATTAATTCATTTCGGGATAATATTGGTCTACATTGTTGACTTGGGGAAATTCCAAGGATGCTTAGAAAAGTCAAGGGTAAAAGAGATGCCTGATATTTGGCATCTCTGCCCCTCTCATGGAAAAAAAAAAAAAAAGAAAGCTATACTATTTTAGATATTTGATAGTTCCTTAAAAACTATACTAACCTGGATAGAAATAAATCAATTTCTGGATCTTTATCAAATATGTTAAATTACATATATATTTTTTAACTTGGAAGGTTCTTATGCTAGCTTTGAGCCTAAAGCATTTGGAATGTAAAATTGAAGTTCTAACAGAAACTTAATGCGGAGGAGAATATGTTTTCACTCTTTTGATATGAAACACATTCATAAGATTACTGAAACGTTTTCAGTCTATGGATGGATTACTGCCCATGAGAAAAGGGAATGAAAAGATAAACATGATGCTTTTTCCAAGACATGCCAAATATCTTCTTTTGAAACAAGGTTTTGAATAAAATCGTTCCCTAAATGTCTTGTTCTCTGAAGCAGGAAAGACTATGGAAGTGTTTACCGTGCTTTTGGCAAACAACAAATTCTCAGTCTTCAAAAACACAGCTAATATTTTTCTATTTTGGGGAAAGATTTAGAAAACTTTTATTTTATCAGCTCATGAAGTTAAAAATTCACGGTGTTCTCTACTACACACATAGTAGGCACTCTAAACAATCTGGTTGGACCAATCAATGAATATACAATATAATGTAATATTCTCTTTTTTTCTATGAAAAGTTGCAAATATTTGCTTTGAAATAAAAATCTATTATTAATCTATTATTCTTTTTTGTGCACAACTTTGTGTCTTCGATTCAAAGGCGTTTTATCTGAGCAAGTTTCAAGCAGGAGTTAGGTAATTTCCCTTTTGCTCCTTCTGCTAGTTCTGAAACTACGGAAGAGAAGCAAAAAACCAAATACTGAGGGGTATAGTGCACAAGTGCCACTTCGGCTAAACCCAAGCTGGATGCAAACAATTCATGAAATACTGGAACTGAAGACGGCAAAGTTTTCAGGGATCCACAGAGGTTTGTTCCCTCTGCTTTCATTTATGTTTCTATAGTCAAGGTTCAGTTATACCACAATGTAGACAACTCCCTGGAAACAATGCTCACTGCTATGCTGCTCCAGTAACACAAGAACTCCTTTGATGAGCTCTAAGAGATTGGTAACAATACCTTCTGAAAGGCCAGGTTGCTAGGTAACAGCTTGTTTCCTCGGTCACAGTGAATACATGGAAGACCCTCAAAAGAGGCAGCAGATTCTTGGTGGACAGCTCTCATATCCCCTCCTGGGAACATGATGAAAAATGTCTTTGGAAAAATAGCTTTATGAGGGCCAGAGCAAGACATGTCCGAAAGGTAAGAAAAACAAAACGTTAAAAGGAACATTACTTGAGAGAAAACAAACCTAGAAAGGGTTTTAAATTTCATTTAAAAATATAAAGTCATGCACCATGTATTACTGATGAGGACTGCTTTGAGCCAGAGGCAAACCCTACTGCCACCCTCTGTCCTAACACCATGCAACTATTTACAAATGCAATCCAGTTGGTCACTGAGGCAGAGAGAGGCGGCCGTAACTGTTTTAGCCAATGGTATGTCTATAAATACACAGGGCTCTTTGGGAGAGCATGCAAGAACTGCAGGAGAAAGATAGGCAAGAAAATCAAAAGTAAACAGTTGTTAGTTAACACCTATTAGTTATTAGTTAATATTAGTTAATGTCTACTAACTAATCAAATTTAAATGAAGTTATTACCACAAAAACCGGACTTTTACTAGCTCAATAAAGCCAAAAATCAGATTAAGAGACCAAAACCCAATCCTTGTTTCCTCCCTTTTAAATTGCATAGCTGTTTCATAAATGTTTCTCAAAACATGCCAATTATTAGACAATATACAATTAAAGGGTTTGCAAGTTTCTTGAAATTTTTTTGTCTTTATGTTGGTGTGTAACTTGGCTCTCATCTTTCAAAAAATGACATTTGCCATTGAATTTTCAGGATTAGGTACACTGTGGTTTCATATGAGTACATGGAACTTAATGATAGTTGCCACTTACTGTCTACAGCTAAGAGAGGAATCATGCTCAGGTGTGGGGTTTAGAGACCGAAGCAGTTCCCTTACCAAAGTTCTTTTTTGTTAACAAGCTGCGTATATCTCAAACAGTGCCTCGATGTTGTTGACTTTAATATTGAAACTGTGTCATAATTTGGAGAAATGTACATGTGAAATAATAGTTTTTAAATGGGTAAGAAGTTCTGCGAAACCTCATATACTTTATTTTCCCCCACTTGCTAACACCATTTAATACACAATACCAGAGGAGACTTATTTGTGAGCTCTGTATAAAATGGTATTTATGATCAATATTATTACTTTTAAATGAGTAAATATCCATAGAATTATTTTAGATACAGTGTAAAAAGTGATGTCCAATTTAAACTTTAATCTTTAAATTTTGAAGGAAGGAAGGAAGGGGGGAGGGAAGGTAGGTTGGAAGAGAAGGAAAAAAGAAAGCAAAAGAAAAAAACATTTATCAGTGCTATTATTTGTTCAATCACATTTCTGCACATCATGAAACAAGAGTCTTGTTCATACTACCGTCCTCATATACAGTCGGTTTCATCTGGGATTTTATTGTTTTATCCCTGTTCACAAGATCCACCTCAATCCCTTATTATCCCGTAGTGGGTCCATTCTTCTCTCTTGTAGTGTGTAGTGGTTGAATTTTCTATTATAACAGCATATAGCACAGTAAAACATTTTTCAAGCATTGAAAACCTTCTAAGTAGCAGCTACATGTTTACAATAAAGTTCTCAAAATTTCTAAATATTATCTTGCAGAGGGAACACTGAGGTACCTCAATCTCTTTCTCTTCATTGCTTCTGGCATTTAAATATATCTATGCTTCTGTAAATGTCAGTGAACCCACTACTGGTTATTGAAGTTTACAAGCTTTCCCCCTGGTGAAGTTTGTTCTTTTACTTTTGTTGTACCTTAATTTGGGGGGCCTATTTGTGTTTATAAGAATGTTCACGGAGCTGAAGAACAGGATGAAAATGTATCCTGTATCAAACTGCAAAATTTAAAGATTTTAAATTCACATAAAATTTAAATCTGACTCATTCAGACAGAAGACGAGAAATGACAATTCTAGTTGCGTTTTTTCCAAATATATTGTTATATGGTTTTACAATCTAAATTTAAGATATACCTGTTAAAATTCCAGGTTGAGGGTTCTGAGATACTTTTGGAATATCTGTAAAACACGTAGTTTTTTGGAGCAACACTGAAGGGGAGAAGAATATGCCACCCAAAATATGCTATTTTGGCATAATGATTATTTTAAAAAAAGTTAGTTAAGAAATAGCTGGTGCAAGAAGGACACTCTGATCCTCTTTTGTCTTCCTGAAAGCAGGAAATAAATCTCCCATGCGAGGGTATCCTCCCTGGATCAGGAGGGTGGAAGGCATTGTTATCACCAGAGACAGAGAATTTAAGGCCAAGAAGGGTGTACAAACAAATATTTACTACACCAAGCTCAAACTTGACTTGTCAATTCTTCAAAAATTTATTATTTCTTAGTCTAGGAGGTATAAAGTTGCCTAATTTGGTTATTTCTTTGAGTCTCATATTTTCATTGGGCTCCCGCACATATGAAATTAAATTTGCTTTCTCCTGTTAATTTCTCTTATGTCAACTTAACTATAAGACCAGACAAAGAACCTAGAAAAGAAGAAGGGGAAAGTTTCCCACCCCTACATTTTATTGGTATATTATTATTTACTCAATTATGGGTTTAGTCAGGAACTTCATTTCAAGCCATCAGAAATTTAAAAACCTGGTATACCCGATTTGCCATTTTAGAAATGAACTCATATCAGATTTCCTCTGACTTTATGAGAATTCCATTCAGAGTATTTTTTTTTTAAGATTTTATTTATTCATTTGAGAGAGAGAGATAGAGCGAGCACAAGCAAGGGGAGAGGCAGAGGGAGAGGGAGAAGCAGGCTCCCGTCTGAGCTCGATCCCAGGACGCTGGGATCATGACCTGAGCCGAAGGCAGACGCTTAATGACTGAGCCACGCAGGTGCCCCTCTGTCTTCAATTTCAAATAAAAATTTTCTTTGGTCTGCTTTTTTGGGAGAAATCTCAGCAAAATAAGATAATTTCTGAGTCTTTAAAAAAAATGGGGCATCTTACAGGTTATGTAACTAACTCAGACTTCCACTTCATCCGAGACTGTCTTAATGTGCACATCACTGAAGTCACCCCTGCAAGAGCTGTAAGTGCTGGGAATCCAAGTACGTTGGGCAAGGCACTTCACATCTCTAATGGACAGTTCCTTACCTTTAATATTCAGAAGATGATGGAGACTCTGACTAATAGGGTTGTTTTGTAACATTACTGCTGTCATGACGACTATCACTACTACAAATATAATGATTTTGTAGTTCACATTTATTAAACACTTGCTAAGGATGCCTGGGTGGCTCAGTCAGTTGAGCGCCCGACTCTTGGTTTCGGCTCAGGTCATGGTCTCAGGGTCGTGAGATAGAGCCCTGTGTCAAGCTCTGGGCTCAGCAGGAGTCTGCTTGGGATTCTGTCTCTCCCTCTGCCCCTCCTCCTGTTCTGTCTCTGTCTCTCCTTCTCAAATAAATAAAGTCTTTAAATAAAAGCACTTACTATGTTCTAGGCACTGTACCAATGGCTTTATTATGCATCACAGTCACCAAATGAAGTGGTGATGATTTTGATAAACATTATTATTTTGCTTATATTATTATAACATAATAAACATTCTTATTTTATAGATGAAGAAGCTGAGGCACAGAAAGGTGGCATAACTTGCTCAAGGCACATGAGTAAATGACCAAGAGCTCTTAACCACTAGGATTCAAATTAGATTCATATAAGCTATTATAATTCTTTCAATAACGGCAAAGCTCTGTCATTATTAGGGTGCAGTTGTTATGAAGGGAAATCATTAATACCGATTTTCTTATTCTGATTGCTCCGCTTAACCACATATAAATAATTGCACTAGTTAATAGAACATGTAAATCTGAGCAGCTATTATTTACTGAAAACAAAAGTTAAGCCTCGCGTAGTAGAACCTATGAGAATAGCGTTTCAGGTAACATCAAGCTGTTTTTAAAACCCTCTCCTATCTCCCCTCCACAAAAGAAAATAAAACCAGACACATGCGGTTTAGTTGGTATATTGGTTTACTCACTTTTAATCTTTCTGCCTGCAGCAAACAGTTATCATAAATTACAAATCTAAACCCTTATGAAAGAGAAATTAATTTTATTAATGCTCCAATATAAAGCTGCCACAGAGGAGGTGCCATGGCTAAAATTGTACAGCATTTGTCAACCGTGATTTATAGTGTCTTTAAAATAGATGGCATTATCTGAATTGGCCATCTATTCTTGGTTTTAAAAAATGTAGAATGACCAACGAGAAGGAATCAGGTGAGCTGAGACTGTTGGATAAAAAGCAACAATAATGTAACTTATCAATTCATGAGCACCTTCCATCAGAAGACTGTAACGTCCTTTACAGTCACGAATTTATATGCCTCATAAATTGTCGGCCACAATGGGTGCTGTCTAATTATAGTGTCAAGTTGGTGATTATGTAACTTTGTAAGGAGAGTGAAGGAGGAAGTGGCAGATGGTCTAATTTCTGAGGAGAAGCTGAGCTCCTGAGTTGAAAGATTGTTGGGCACCCACATACAAAAGGCCAGGGGACTCCTTTCAGACACCTAGGGATGTCCGAATTGTATTTGTATGACTCAGCTTCTAAGCATTCCACTTATATTCATTGCTGCCTCACGAAAAGTTTGTGTTTAGGAAGGAAGGAAAGAAGCTCAGTGTTATTTTTCAGTTAGCCAAGGTCACTTCTCCCAAATCCCACCCAGGTGCCCCCAGAATATTTCTATTATCTCATTAAGATCTCTACTATGTAGAGATGTACAATTATTCCCATAATACAAATGGGTAAAATATAGACAGAACACAAGGATTCTGGATTTAAACCAATTAAAAAATGAAAATAAAGAATGGTCAAAGAAATAAGAAAGGCTAGAATAATATCTCCTTTCATCCAGAATTAATGCTCTAGAGTCCATGGCAATTTTCTTCTAGCATTTACTTCTGAAGAAACAGAACAAACAAGATTTAGAGAATGCCCCTATGGTTTCCACCACAAGATTCCAGCACACTGCCCTTCAGACACTGCACCCTGGTGTGGTGCCCAGAGCAATATGAGGATGTGAGGGATAGCAACTAGACTTTGGAGCCTAAGGAAAGATTTCACACTGAAAGACACTCAGGCTAGTCATCTATTGGTTAGAATCTTCTCAGATAACCTGCCCATGGATGAAACTCTGGACCATACTTCAGCTCATTCTGGGGAAGAAAACACACACACACACACACACACACACACACACACACACACACAC